>NW_006921881.1:1268675-1276301 GCF_000298275.1 Orycteropus afer afer
TAAAAAAAAAAAAAATTAACAATGAAAAAAAAAAAAAAAGAAACAGCTTTGGAAACGGTCTCTAGCTTATGGGACGCTTGAACCCTGCATGTACTCATGTTGTTGTTTAGCAGTCTGCCATGCTCTGCCAACCAATGGACTTGAATTAATGGCCTGCCATGTGGTTTGGTAACATCAGGACTGTGCCATTTTACCTGTCAACCTTGGGCCTGTAAGCCTCAGCAGCCAGCAGCTGTCTGAGTGAAGAAAAGCCTCTAGCTCCGATGGGCCAGAAGAAGGAGGCAGAGCTGAAGCCCAAGGTTGAGGGGCTTTCACCTAGCCCCTAGAGCCTGGCACTTTGAACTCAGACTTAAGGCCTCCAAATTATAAGAATAAACTCCTGTTTGGTCAAGCCATCCCATTTGTGGTGTATTCTTGTCAGAGTGGCACTAGGGAACCAAAACAGGGCTATAGTCTCTGAGGTCTCACCAGGCTCTATCAGACCAGTAAATCTGGTCTTTTTTTGATTTTGAGTTTTATTCTACATTGTTCTCCCACTCTATCCAGGATCTAATGATCTATATTTGGGTGTTGATTATATGAATGTATTCAATTTGGTGTACTTCTCTGTTTATGTGTTTATTCCAATAAAAAGCTAAAGAGATCATATATTATGTAGATGTAAGATCCCTGGGTGGCATAAACCATTTGTACTCAATTACTAACAGATAGGTTGTCGGTTTGAATTTACCCAGCAGGCTTCATTGAAGAAAGGCCTGGTGATCTACTTCCTTAAAAACCCTAAGGAGCATAGTTCTACTCTGAAGCACATAGGGGTTGTCTTAAGTTGTAATCAATTCTACAGCAACTGGTAAGATACAAAGAAAAACAAATCTGTATATCTGTTTAGAATATTGGAGCTCTTGTGGTGTAGTGCCTAAGGCATTTGACTACTAACTAGAAGGTTGGCGGTTCAAACCCACCAGCCACTCCTCAGAAGTGGACAGCAACGAAACTGGTAAGTGTGAACTTCTGTAGTGATACCGCCTCAGAAACCCAAGGAGGGGCCGCTATGAGTCGGATCTGACTCCACGGCAGTGAGTTTTAGTTTTATTTAGAATATTACCATTTCAGTCAAAGATCATCTATGCTTTTTAACCACTATTCAAAATTTGCTTCACTTGCTTTATCATTCAATTTTATGTGTTTTTGAATTTTATACAAATGGTATCATGGTGCATATATAGTCTGTGGCTTTCTTTTTCCACTCTTCAGTATGGTTTTGAGATTTGTCTATGATTATGAGTGTTCACTCATTTTCTTTTTTTTTTGTGAATATTCCACACATCTTTACAACACTGTCTTCTTATCGATGAGCATGGTGTTGTTGTTAGGGGGCATGGAATTAGTTTTCGACTAATAACGACAGCATGTCACAGAGTAGAACTGCCCCACAGGGTTTCTTGGCTGTAATCTTTATAGAAGCAGATTGCCACGTCCTTCTCCCTCAGAGCCAACGCCAACCTTTCCAGTTAGCAGCCTGGCAATTAACCATCCTGACAAAAGGGCTCCTTGACCATGGCATAGCTCTCCATTTATTTAAGGCTTCTTTTTACCTCTTTCGATGGCAGTGAGTTTTTTTTTTTTTTTTAACCTCTTTCAACAACTTTTATAATTTTCTTCATAAATTCTTGCCTTTCTTTCATTAGATTTATTCCTAGACATCTTTTTGTTGCTCCTGTCAAATGCTTACGCTTACCCCTCGTTCCCACACTCGTTCGAGTCTGCCAAGTATTAAGAGACAGAAAAAAAAGATTTAACTATCCCGTATAATTTTCTAACTCTCCGCTTTCCAAACGCCTCCAACTAATTTCTGACCACAGCTGAACCCGTAGGTCCAACTGCATGAAACCCTTCCCAAAAAGCGCGCTGAAAAATTCCAGACTCTCCATGAGGCGGAGCCAGTACGCGATGACGTCAAGGTTACGCAACACCTCAGAGGCTGGGGGTGGGCCGGGCCAGCAGGGGACCTGCTGCCGAAAGAGCAGCGGCCCGAGCCGGGGCCATGGCGAAGCTGTTAAGCTGCGTCCTAGGCCCCCGGCTGTACAAAATCTACCGAGAAAGGGACTCAGAAAGGACCCCGTCTGGCGTCCCTGAGACTCCAACTTCAGTCACCACCCCCTCTTCCAGCTCTTGGGTGAGTCAAGTTCCCCCCTGTGGAAAACATGGTACTGTCCAAACCTCTTTGCGGCCTTTACTCCCCAGAAGTGCCCATTATTGGAAATAGGGAGAGCCAATTTGTCAAGTCAGTTGTCCGCAAAGTCTGAGCTCTTTGTGCTTCCTGGGTTAAAGTCACGCCTATAGGCTGTCTACCTCCTTTCTTTATCGCTGTTTGCGCACCGCTTTCTCATTCTGACTGCCATTCCTAGTTTTTTCCTCTCCGCGGCCCCCACCCTGTCTGTCGTGGTCCATGCCCATCCGATAGACTTTTAAACGCTATAAGAGACCCTGCGCGGACTGGGGGGAGCTGGTGGATTTTTTCTTAAAACTCCCAGTTTTTTCTTCCTAAGTGCCTCTTGTATCCTCCCTTCCTTCCCCCTCTCCCCGACCCGCGCTCCGTTTATCTTCCCTCTACACTGGCCTTGAATTTCAAAATGACTTCTTCAAAATATCCTGTATCCCCCCCTCCTCTTCCAGTTTAACCTGGAGACTCCAGTCAATTATATTCATGAAAGTTGGGTGGGGGGGTAGGGGGTGGTATAGGGTGTGCCCCTAAATATTGTCTTCCTTTATATCAGTAGTCCCAAATTGTGTTACTGTACCCTACAAACTGTCACAGTCATCCCCATGGTTTTTCCCTTCCCTAATCAACCTGTGCTATAGCTGATGTTCTTGTGTCTTTTTAAAGTTGTCATGATGTCTTTTCTTTCTTCATTAACCCCTCTCCCCATATGCATAATGTTTACAACCCATTTGAAACTGGGTTGTGGAAAAGGAGCAAACGTCACCTCATGCTACTTTCACTTTTGCTTCCAAATCTAACTCCCTGTGCTGCTGCTTCTGGTCTGGGACAGGAAATCAGGCTGTAGTTGAAAGTCAGGAAGAAGGGGTTCCATGGGGGCCAAGTGAGAGTTGTCCCAGGAGAGATAGCTTTGGAAGCCAGAACCAGAAGCCACGCCTCTGGGCTTCCAAAATGTAAAAAAAAAGGATGTATCAATGGATAGGGTCATTAATGAGCCCATGTGTCTTGACAGGATTCGTACTATCAACCTCGTGCCCTGGAGAAACATGCCGATAGCATCCTGGCACTGGTATGTCTGCCCTGACATCCGGGACTCACTGCGTCTTTTCAGACCCAACTGCCCTCTTGAGCTTTGTCCTCCCCAGCCTGGCAGAAGGCAGCACCCCAGGGGTGGGAGATGCTCTGGGCTCAGCAGCAGAACTCTCCAACACACACACACACACACTTGCTAGTGCACATACTTGACACTTCCCTTCGGTGTGGAGCACCGCTTTCTCTGGGGCAGCCTGAGCCATGAGGAAAACATCTTTACTCTTGAGACCATCCGCAGGTTATAAGTCCTTCAGTCCCCAGTGACCTGTCCTCCCTGGCAACTAACCTCTTTGGCTGCAGAGACAGCTGTTCTCTCTGGCTGGGTTCCTATGGTGACATTTGCACATCTCTTGGCGACCAGGCCATGGCTGTCCTGAGCAGGGCCATTTGATTGAGAAAGCTTGATTAATTTGAGTAGAAGGAGGGATTGGCCTTTAAATGTGATGGAATTACCTCCAGAGGTGATTTGGGAAAAATAAAAAAGTCTAGTTTTACCAGCCTCTGTATACTCTGACATACTGCCTTTCAAGAAATATCGAGCACCTACTGTGCACTTGATGTTGTGCACAGAATAGGTTCTCAGTATGATATCCCTTAGTTTACTCACCTTGCTCAGAGTCTAGGCCTGGAAATGGCAGAACTGTGTGTGTGTGTGTGTGTGTGCAATGCATATATGCATGTATGTATACTGACTGCCTGTTCTGTCTCTCTGCTGCAGGCTTCAGTCTTCTGGTCCATCTCTTATTACTCTTCTCCCTTCGCCTTCTTCTACTTATACAGGAAAGGTCAGTGTGGTTTCAAAGATGGTGGGCAGGAAGTGGGCAGGTTGTTGGCAGATGAACTGACCTCCTAAAGAGGAAAGGGGGCCTGTACAGATGGTTTGCCTTTCTTCTTCCATCAAGCATCTTCTTCCTCTGAGGGTGTGGCTGTCCTAAGGAGAAGATGTGGATTAGAGGTTGGGACCAACTGGGGAAGAGGAGCTAAGGGGCAGTGGGGAGAGCTTTTCATGTTGTCCCTCTTGCCTCTCCAGGTTACTTGAGTTTGTCCAAAGTGGTGCCGTTCTCTCACTATGCTGGAACATTGCTGCTGCTGCTTGCAGGCGTGGCCTGCCTCCGAGGTAGGTGGAGGAGGAGCCTGGTTTGGATCTAACCCTCACTGGTAAATATTTAGTACCTTCTGCAAGTACAATTTGGTGCTAGCTCCTGAAGGGGAATCATTGAGAATGGTCTAAGGCATAATCTTTCCTTTAAAGGGCTTTAGTCATAAATTCCCTGGAGAAGGATGTCATGCTTGGTAGGGTGGAGGGTCGACGAAAGAGGGGGAGGCCTTCAACGAGATGGATTGACATGGTGGCTGCGATGATGGGCTCAGGTATAGCAGGGATTGTGGGGCTGGCACGGGATCGGGCAGTGTTTTGTTCTGCTGTGCATGGGGTCGCTATGAGTCGGAAACGACTCGACGGCACTTAATAACAACAACAACAATCATAAATATGAAAAATAATTTAACAGAAAACATTAACATTATCTTGAAAAGGTGTATGTATCCTACCACCCAATCATTCTACTCCTAGGTATGTATTAGAGAAACTCCTGGCCATGTGGAAATAATATTTAAGAATTCAGTGTACACCATTGTTCGTAGTAATCCTAAACTGTGAACCACTCTGATGGCCACAAATCATAGGGTGGATAAATGCATTATGGGATATAGTCGTGTACATCAGAACACCAGTGCAAATGAATGAACTACACCCAGCTGCACAGATAACTCTTATAAGCACGTTGAATGATAAAAGCTGGCCACAAAATTTTATGCAGTATGTTTCTGTTTTAAAGTTCAAAAGGGATATATATGCCTAGAGTGGCAAAACACTGAAGAAAAACAAGGACATGGTTAGCTTAAAGGTCAGAAGAGTGATTACTTTGCGTTTGGACGAGAAGAGTCTAGGATGATGAGGACTCCTAGGGGAGGGGTAGCTGTGTTCTCTTTCTTGACTTGGATAGTAGTAATGTTGAATGTTTGATTTGTGTTTTTAAAGCTGGATATATGTTTTATGTATATATGCTGTATCTCACAGTTTAGAAAAATAGGCAAAGCAAATCCTTGATCCCTGGCAGGTACATATAGTAAAAACCAGATAAGGGCGATGCTTAGAGAAGAGGGGATGCTGGTAGCTTCAGTTGGGGCCAAACTGGAGTGAGGAAACATCTGCTTGTGGCCTCTGCCCCCACGTCTCTGTGGGGTGGGGCTCCCTTCTCAGAGAGGTTTCTCTGAGCACCCCATTGAAAAGTAGCTTACATGGCTCAATTTTATCTTAATTTTTGCTTTCTTTTATTTTTAATCGAGGAAAAGAAATTAAATACAGAAAAGTCCAGAGAACAAAATGTCAAAGAGAACAAAAATGCTTATGTTTGGTGATGCTTCAAATACTTTTTCTGTCAATGAAGTATTGCCAACAAAGTTGACATTTCCGTGGATTCCTTCTGAATCCCATATTCCTCTTTCTCCAGAAGTAACCACTGTTGTCTGGTATGGGTTTTTTTTTTTTTTTTTTTTTTTTTTTTTTTTTTTTTTTTTTTTTTTTTTTTTTTTTTTTTTTTTTTGCAGTGTTCCCATCCTTCCTCTCCCACCCCTAGTAACTAACAAAAAAAGTTTCATTCCGCATATAAACCTTTCCTTGACAATAATGAGCTAATACAATATTTGTCCTTCCGTGATTGATTTATTTCACTCAGCATAATGTCCTCCAAGTTCATCCACATTCTGCAGTGTTTTGTAGATGCTACATTATTTTTTAGTGTTGCATAATATTCCGTTGTGTGTATGTACCAGAGTTTGCTTATCCATTCTTCTGTTGATGGGCACCTAGGTTGTTTCCATCTTTTTGCTATTGTAAATAGTGCTGTGGTGAACAAGGGTGTACATATATCTGTTCTTGTCCTGGTTCTCACTTCTTTAGGATATATACCAGTAATGGGATTGCTGGATCAAATGGTATTTCTAATTCTAACTTTTTAAGGAATCACCATACTGCTTTCCACAGTGGTTATTTTACAGTCCCACCAGCTGTGTATGATAGAGTCCCAATCTCTCCACATCCTTGCCAGCATTTGTTATTTTCTGTCTTGTTGAAGTTTGCTGTTAGTGCTGGGGCAAGATGGTATCTCATTGTTATTTTGATTTGCATTGCTCTAATGGCTAATGATGATGGGAGCTCTGGTAGCATAGTGGCTAAGGCACTTGATTGCTAACCAGAAGGCTGGCGGTTCAAACCCACCAGCCACTCCCCGGAAGGAAGGTTGGGCAATCCTACTTCCATAGTGATACTGCCTCGGAAACCCAAGGAGGGGTCGCTATGAGTCAGGGCTGACTCCACGGCACATAACAGCAACAACAACAATGGCTAATGATTAGGAGTTCTGGCAGTGTAGTGCCTAAGGCATTTGACTGCTAACCAAAAGGCTGGCAGTTCAAACCCACCAGCCACTTCTCGGAAGGAAGATTGGACAATCTACTTCTGTAGTGATACCACCTTGGAAACCCAAGGAGGGGTCGCTGTGAGTCGGATCTGAATGGCAGTGAGTTTGGTGGGGTTTTTTTTTGGGTTAATAGCTAATGATCATGAATATTTCTTCATGTTTTTGGCCACCTGAATGTCTTCTTAGGTGAAGCATCTATTCGTGTCTTCTGCCCATATTTTAATTGGGTTGTTAAGTTTTTATACTTTTATGCACTATATACCTCATTTTATCAAATCTCACCACAGGGAGGAGGTGGGAAGAGAGCTGTAAAGTTATGGGGATTGCAGTCAATGTCATGAAACAAAATGTGTATGAATTGTTTTATCGGAAATGAATTTGCCCTGTAAACTTTCACCCAAATCACAATTGGGGAAAAAAAATTCTAAGCTGCAACTAATTGTAAAATGCACTCTTCCTTGTCCTGCTGGATGGCAGTTCTATGAGGACCCAGGATCTTGTTTCCTGCTGAGTTTCCCATGTGTAGAACTGACTGGGTCAGGGTTTGGAGCGCCTCAGCAGTGAAGAGAAAGTGGACTAGATCACTCAGGGGGCCAGTGAGGAAAGAACAGAGCTAACTAAGAGGGGGAGGCCTTCAACAAGATGGATTGACACGGTGGCTACGATGATGGGCTCAAGTATAGCAGGAATTGTGGGGCTGGCGCGGGATCGGGCAGTGTTTCGTTCTGCTGTGCACGGGGTCGCCGCTATGAGTCGGAAACGACTCGACGGCACTTAACAACAACAACAACAACAACTAAGTGTTGAGGATTATTCCCATTCAAGAATAAT
>NW_006921881.1:1276856-1279328 GCF_000298275.1 Orycteropus afer afer
ATGAGACAAAGTATATGTGAACTGCTGTATGAAAAGTGAATTTACTCTGTAAATCTTCACCCAAATCAAAATAAAATAAAAAAAAAAAGAATAATGGATGTGGGGTGGGAGAAGTCCAGGAACTGGAAGGAGGCCAAGGAAAGGCCCAGGAAGCAGAGAAGGAAAGACTTTCAAGGGACAAGGAAGAATGTTGAGTGGTGGAATTGATGAGAACTGAGGAAGAGTAATTGGATTCAGGGAAGAAGTAATTATGGGGCAAGAGTGAGAAACTATGACAGCAGATTGCACGGTGAAGGTTAAGGAACGGTGGAATACGCAGAAAGGAGACAGAAAGCAAACAGTATATGGGGTGGCAGTGAAAGAAGAGAAATCCAGTGTTGCATTGTTACGTGACAGAATTTTAAGACTGGAGAGAATGAACATTCTAGAAGGTGGGAGGTTGATAGTCTATAAAGACAAAACTGAAGAAGCTAGGGGGAAGGGAGGCATCCTGTGGACCAGCTGCTGGTTATGGAGGGAGATCTGTTTCTCCAGATCCCAAGTTCTCAGTTCCTTTTTCTCTACTCCCAGGGCCTTCTCCTTACCAGTCCTCAATTCTTCTTCTAAGACCTAGGCATTCTGTTTCCCAGTTTTCCTAACACTGGTTTCTGTCTTCTCTCTACCAGGCATTGGCCGCTGGACCAACCCCCAGTACCGGCAATTCATTACTATCTTGGAAGCAACACATAGGAACCAGTCTGCAGAAAACAAGGTGAGCCGTTCTAGGAAAGGTGCCAAACAGGTGCCCTGGCAGCAGCTTCCTCAGCTGCCTCCCTGGAGCACCAGGTGCCAGCTTCTGCCAGGAGATGTTTTGCCATCCACCCCGCAAGGTGTTTGCTTGCACATTTCTCCCCTCTGTAAAGAACTCTCCACCTGAGTTTTCCTTCCTACTTCTTCTAATGAAATTTTCTGCTAGAATAGTTCTCAACATCTCTACTCTCCATCTGCAAGAATTGTCTAAATGTAGAATGTGAAATGTTTCTTAGAAGGGAGTTCTCTCTTTATCACGTAGCTCAGTTCTAGAAATGTTTATTTTTTTTTTGGTTTTATTTCATTATATTTTCACATATGCTTTTTTTGCAGCTACCAGATCAATACATGTTCATTAGAGAAAAATCAGAAAACTATAAAGAAATAAATATAAATCATCAGTCAGCCCTCAGTCCAGAGATAACCACCTTCAATGTTTTTTTTTTTTTTTTTGATGTATTTCCTTGTTTTTCCTATGCATTCATTTTTTTTTTAAATTTTTATTGTGATTTGGGTGAAAGTTTATGGCGCAAATTCATTTTCCATACAGTGGTTCATACACATTTGGTTTCATGATATTGACCGTCATTCCCCACAATGTAACAGCTGTCTTCCTACTTCCTGCTTGTAGTTACCTCTTCCTGTATCCGTCCTTCCCATGCACTCCCTCTTAACTGACTCCCTGTGCAAACACTGCCCTTCTGTTCTCACATGATCGATCACTCTAAGGAGTGTATCTACCACATGTAAAATGTTCACCTCATGTGCCTGTCCATTATTTAGCTGGAAGCCACAGGAGTGAGTTCAGTTCCAGATCTGAAGGTTAACTGGCGGCTATAGTCTCAGGGGTCTCACCAGCCTCTATCAGATCAGCAAACTTGGCCTTTTTTTTTATGATTTTGAGTGTTGCTTCACATTGTTTTCCCATTCTATCCGGGATCTCCTGCACCGATCCCCCTCCGAGTTGTTTGTTTATTTTCATCGTGTGAGTTGTACATCATGCTAGATTTGTTCAGGGATGGGACAAGATGGACAGGTATGTCCACTCCTGTGCCCAGGAGCACAGCGTGGCGCCAGGAGGGAGAAAAGCCAGGGCACAGTGTCCTTGGAGTTGTGCCAACCAGGCTAATGCTGGAATGTGATTATCTTTGAGAAGGGGCTTTGGGGCCCCATAAAGCTCTTTCTTATGAGGGGGTTTCTGAGATCAAACATTTATGATCGCCATCATAATATTACTGGCTATTCCACGCCACCATTTATGGAGCTGTGTAATGAAGCTCCATACCATGGGGCTGTCTGAGCCATTTTGCATTCGCCCTTTCTAATCCTCACAGCACCTGGTGAGGTGGCATTATTACCTTCATTTACACATCTGAGGAAGAGCAGGCAGAGAGGTTAAGTGCCCCATCCAGAGTCATAGAGGAGGAAGTAGCCAAGACTGGATTGAAGGATCTGTGCATAGCCTGCCTGAAATGTGCTTTTCTTCATGTTTTGTTTTGTTTTGTCATTTAAATTTTTGCACAATTTTTATGTTGCTCTCTCTTAGTCAAGTTATTTTTGAAAATGTTAGAAAAAAAATTCTCTGGCCGAAAAGAAAAAAAAAAAAAAAACCCCAAAATAAAGTACAGAAAATACTGAAGGAAGTAGATGGAACACAACAGTATAAGACTCAGCTCCCACTGC
>NW_006921881.1:1279428-1301025 GCF_000298275.1 Orycteropus afer afer
ACCTGGTGAGGTGGCATTATTACCTTCATTTACACATCTGAGGAAGAGCAGGCAGAGAGGTTAAGTGCCCCATCCAGAGTCATAGAGGAGGAAGTAGCCAAGACTGGATTGAAGGATCTGTGCATAGCCTGCCTGAAATGTGCTTTTCTTCATGTTTTGTTTTGTTTTGTCATTTAAATTTTTGCACAATTTTTATGTTGCTCTCTCTTAGTCAAGTTATTTTTGAAAATGTTAGAAAAAAAATTCTCTAAAAAAAAAAAAAAAAAAAAAAAAACCCCACAAATAGAGTGCTGGGAATTCTGGAGGTGGGAGAAGGAACACAACAGTATAAGACTCAGCTCCCACTGCCCTCAGAAAGCATGTGGACTCATGGAAGGCACAGATGGTCTGTGTGGCAGCACTGGCCCATGGCTGCAGGTGTTGAGGGAACGGAGGTGGCCATGAGGGTGGAACAGTCAGCGGGCTTCATTCAAGAGCAGGCCCCAGGTGCAAAAGAGCCTGCTGTGGGCATGATGGCCTCACCTTTTCTCTCCCACCCAGTCTTGGCACAGTCAGTTTGATCCCTTGGGGAGTTCTGAGCCTCTCGTGCAGCTCCAGGTAAAGGACCCTGGTGGGGAAGGGGGCAGAACCAGCAAGCAGACCATTCCCCACCACCCTCGGAAGCACTGGCACCTCCAGCCACCCCTCCTGGGGTTGGATCATTCTTAGATTTTTAGAAAAGCAAAGAGTGTTAGCTTTTCTCAGCTGGAAGAAGGCACATAGGCCAGTCCTGAACTAGTAAGGCATCTTCTCATGGCTGTTTTTTCAGACTATATCAGAGCTTTCCATCTGAGAACAGGAAGGGTATTGACCTCTGCTTATTCTCCCAGTGAGACCAGTCCACTGGATGATGAGGGTGTTAAGGTGTACAGTAGGCCTCCCCAGTTCTCAACTTCCCTTTGCTCACTTCCTCTCTGTTCCCACCCACCACAGAGGCAACTTGCCAACTACAATTTTGACTTCAGGAGCTGGCCAGTTGACTTCCACTGGGAAGAGCCCAGCAGCCGGTAAGGCCCCCAGTTCCTTTGCTGTCTGTCCCTCCCCTTGGAATTGTCCTTCCCCAGCCTTTTCCCCCACCTTCATCCCCCTCTTGGGCTCCAGTGCCTGCCTTCCAGCACCATCTCCTCATTCCTAGACCCCACCGTCCTTCGGACCTCAGACATCCAGATTGCTGCTCCTGACCCCATCCTCCCCTGCATCTTTCCCTTCCTCAGGAAGGAGTCCCGAGGGGGCCCTTCCCGCCGGGGTGTGGCCCTGCTTCGCCCAGAGCCCCTGCACCGGGGGACAGCAGACACCTTCCTCAACCAGGTCAAGAAGCTGCCTTGTCAGATCGCCAGGTGGGAAAGGGTGGGGAGGAGAGGCCAGGAGGGGTGGACAGGGCAGGGGTGAGGACTCTGGGTACAGGACATTCTGTTGCAAAATAACTGTCTTTGTTGCCCTAGTGCTGTGTGCTTTGTGTTTTATTTGTATCAAAGTAGTTTTCATCCACAGTTGATGTGTAAAGTTGATGTGTAAACCTGAGACAGGTTTAAAATTGCACAGATGATGAGTGAAGAACTGGGATATTAATACAATTCTATTTGATGCAAAGGCTCTTTTTTTTTTTTTTTTACTTGTATTTAGATGAAAACATACACAGCAAGACATTTACCAACATAACATCTTCCCCATTTACAGCTCAGGGACATTGATGACATTTTTCAAGTTGTGCCACCATTATTGCTATCCTTTTCCAAAATATTCTACTACCATTATCATAAACTCAAGCCCCACAAACAAAAGCTTCCCCTTCCTCCCTCCCTCCTACTTCTGGTAACCACTAATCATCTTTGGTATATATATAAATTAACTATCATTATTATTTTTTTAACCTATCTAGGAATTTAGCCTCTCCTCCCTGCCCATCCCTGGTAACCAACAATGGATGTTTCTTTCCACTTATAAACCTTTCCTTGACTTTTTACAATAGTGGACTAATAATACACTATTTGTCCGAAAAGGCTCTTTTTGATGAGGTCGAGGAAGATGTGAGGTTGAGGGTGGGGAGGGGACACATAGCCTGTAGCTGGAGCAGGGTCTGGTGTGCAGTGGTACACCCTCCTGGCCCCACTGCTCCTTGGTCATCCCATCTTGAGTGAGCTGCTTGGTCCCTCTGTGCCTCAGTCTCTGCATCCCTGAATAGCCTGCCTCACAGGGTTTTTGAGGAGGTTAACAAGTGTGGTACCAAACTCTGAAGGGCTTGCACCTTGCCTGGCTGCCTGGCAGCACATAGTAAAGCCCACATACATTGCAGTTATGGGTACTGATGATGACAGAAAAAATAGCGGTAACCATTCACGTTTTATAGTGGAGCAGTGTCTTAGTTATCTAGTGCTGCTGTAGAGGATGGCTTTAACCAACAAATTTATTTGCTTGCAGTTTAGCAGGCCAGAAGTCCAAATTCAGGGTGCCTGCTCTAGGGGAAGGCTTTCTCTGTCACTGGAGGAAGGTCCTTGCCTTTTTGAGCCCCTGTTCCTGAACGATTTTCATGTGGTTTGGCATCTCTCTTCTTCCATGACTGCTTTCTTCTTTAATGTCTTCCGTGTATCAAAAAAGACTGACTCAAGACATGCCCTACAATAATCTTACCTCATTAACGTAGCAGACAACCCATTCCCAAATAAGATTATAGCCACAGGCATGGAGGTTAGGATTTATAACATACATTTTTGGGGGACACAGTTCAATCCATAACAAGCATGTAATTGTTCTCTCAACAGAGAATTGTCTGTTGCTGGTGGTTAGGAGGCAACATCTAGACTGTTAAGGAAGGAGGTAGACTTAGGGGTTGTTGCTGACGATTCTGGTTGACCTGAGGGGTAAGCCAAATGTGGGGTTTTGAGGGGAATGCTGCACAGGATTATACAGTTTTGTTCTGGGATAACCGGAAGTGGATGATCATTTTCTCAGAATAGTACTGCCGTGTTATCTGTCTGAATTAGTACTTTGCTCAGTAAATGGTTATTCAGCTCCTACTCTGCACCAGGCTCTGGGTACCTATTTCTTGGTAGGTGTTAGCGATGTCTCATTGAACAAAACAGCCAGGTCCTTGCCCCAGTGGAGCTTGCAGTCTAGTTTTTCCAACTAAGGATCTTGACCCATTAGTGAATCTTGAAATCAACTTAGGGAATTACAACTGTCATTTTTCAAAAGTATTGTTTATTTGAGGACTTAAACATTAAGTTGTATTTATATATTAACAAGGAGACCCTAGGCAGCAGTTAGCATGCTTGGCTGCTAATAGAAAGGTTAGTGTTAGAGTTCACTTAGAGGTACCTTAGAAGAAAGGTCTGGCAATCTACTTCTGAAGAATGAGCCGCCGAAAACCCTGTGTGGCACAGTTCCATTCTGACACATAAGGGATTACCATGAGTCCGAATCGACTTGATGGCATCTGGTAAATAAGAAAATTGTATTTGATTATAACTGTCAAACCCATTGTCAAGTCATTTCCAACTCATAGCACCCCTATAGGAAAGGGTAGAATTGCCCCATCTTTCTCCCAAGGAGCAGCTAGGTTTGAACCACCAACTTTTCCATAAGTAACCAAGTACTTCAACCACTGCTCCACCAGTGCTCCTTCTATTATATATAGAAAGCATTACGTCATGAAACTGTGGTTTCAGAATTATATATACATGTATGTGTACTGGGAGCTCTGGTGGTGCAGTGCATAAGGTGTTTGACTGCTAACCAGAAGGTTGGCAGTTCAAACCCACCAGCCACTCCTCGGAAGGAAGACTGGGCAATCTATTCCCACAGTGATACCACCTCGGAAACCCAAGGAGGGGTTGCTATCAGTCGAAGATGAGTCGACAACACGTAACAACAACAACGTGTGTAGTGGGCCACAGTGAAAAATTTGTATCTTACAAAAGTTGTAGTAAAAAAAAATAGTTTGAAAAACACCAGCCTGGTATACGTATTCCTTCATTCTGGAAAAGGAATGTGGAGCTCTGAAGGTCGGGGGTAAAGTAAGCCCCAGAGTCTGAGTGCTAGAGTTGTGAGGTCCCTGGGCCCCGTTAGGGTTGGGGGTCATTAACCCCATGTTTCCCACAGCTATCTGGTGGCACACACCCTGGGGCGCCGCATGCTGTACCCAGGTTCCGTGTACCTGCTTCAGAAGGCCCTCATGCCGGTGCTCCTACAAGGCCAAGCTCGGCTTGTGGAAGAGGTAAGGAGGCTCCCTTGCTCCCTACCTTCTCTACCAACCCTCTTCCTCCCAGCTCTTCCTCCCCTCTTCCCCAGGGATGTGGCTCTCCTGATCCTCAGAGCCTGCCGTTTCATCTCCCCACCAGTATAATGGGCGCCGTGCAAAACTGCTGGCCTGTGATGGCAGTGAGATTGACACCATGTTTGTGGACCGGCGGGGTACAGCTGAGACCGAGGGACAGAAGCTGGTGAGTGGGAACAGAGAGCCCAAAGGTGGAGTATGGGGAGGGAAGTAGAGACTCTGGGTACTCCAGTTCCACAGCAGCCCTGAGGAAGCTGACCTGGGATAACACCATCTCCTGTTCAACCCCAAAGGCCCCTTGATGTGGGGAAAACCCTGTGATAGGGAAATAGATGAAGAAGTAGGAGTTGACATTCAAGGACCAGCATGTGATAATCATAACAGTACAAACTTATACAGCACTTACCACATGCAAGGCCTGTTTTTAATTCTCACAACAATCCTGTGAGGTAGGTACTGTTTTTATTAGACAATTTTACAGATGAAAACGGAAGCCCTGAATGACTACCATTATCACACAGCCAAGAAGTGATAGAACCTGGCTCCAAAGGCTCCTGCGTCCATGAAGCAGCCCTGGAGAAAACACTGAGTCAGGAGTCCAGGGAGCTGGGTTCTAATGCCGGATCTGCACAGCTGCTGTGAGAATCTGCACGTGCTACATCTTTAGGCCTCAGCTTCAGACACTGTGGAATTAGAGTTTATCTGGCCATGAGACTGGACACCAGAGAGGGAGAAGGAAATAGTCTGAATACCACACAACAGACAGACATAAAAATGTTACAGGAAAAAAAAAAAAAAGATAAACTATAAAGGAAAAATTATACATAATCCCATTTCTTAGATTGACTTCGTGGTCTTCAAGGAAAAATGAGTACTTCGCTAGATGGTTTAACAATGTCAACCATTCATCTTCCTTTGGGGGCCAAATTTGCTGAACATTTGCATCCATTTTGCTTCTCATTTTCATGGGCATTGTGGAATGAGAAATGTCTGTTCCCCTTGGAGAGAACAGGAACCCACCTTCCTTTCTGTCTAGAGTGCCACTGGCTGCCCTCCCCACCCTGAGGGCTATTTTCCATTAGGTTGGCTCCTTCCCAGCCCAGCTTCCCCCCTTCTCCCCACAGGTGATCGGCTGTGAGGGGAATGCAGGGTTCTATGAGGTGGGCTGCATCTCCACACCTCTGGAAGGTAGGCCCTGGCTCAGCCCTCCTCTCTGTGTCCCTTGGAACATAATGTCCCCACTTTCCCACACTGGTTTGACCTCCCTGGAGCCTGACCTCTACTTTGCTTGGGTGAGGGATGAGTTCCTCGTTTTTGGGAAAATTTGGTCCACTCCCTAGTTGTGGTTACTTTCCATCTCTCCCTTGGGCTGTTATCCCTAGCTTTATAATCCTCTTTATTTTACCCAACCCCTCCCACACACATACACACCTGTATACAACTACACATCCCTCCCTTCTGTTGCCTCAAAGCCTTTGGTGTGATGTCCCAGATCTGGGAAGACTTGGAATTATTTGCCTCTAGGGTTGGGGGTGGTTTAGAGCTTGTGGTCCTTCTCCTGCTCCTTCCCCCAGGCAGGAGAGAGGAGCATGAGCAAGGTCTCAGTCACTCCTCCTCCTGTGTTACAGCTGGATATTCAGTCCTGGGCTGGAATCATCCAGGCTTTGCTGGAAGCACAGTAAGACCCTCTCTGGAGTCCCTTCCTTTTCCTGAAATATGGTTTGTCTCCTCTGGAGAGAATGCTTCCCTTTCTTGAGAGAGAAGAATGGAAGGGGGTTGTATATTTCTGTAGGGCCTCCTTCTCCCTGTGACCTGGGTAGAGCAGGGAGGCTGGGAAGACAGCATTGACAGCCATGCTATAGTGGGGAGATGAGGTAGAGCTCGTTATTCTGTGGAGAACTACCCCTTCCACCATCCTGGTCTTCTACACCTTCTCATCTCATGCTGAGTGGCTACAAGAATTGTCCACATTATTGGGTGGCTGGTGGTGATGTGTGAGTCAGCCTTTGGTGCTGATACACTCCTGCCTTTGCCCTTTCCCCTGCAGGGGGTGCCATTCCCACAGAATGAGGCCAATGCTATGGATGTTGTGGTCCAGTTTGCCATCCATCGCCTGGGCTTCCAGCCCCAGGACATTGTCATCTACGCCTGGTCCATCGGTGGCTTCACAGGTACCGTCCTCCTTCCCCTCCCACCACCGTAGGGCTTTCCTACCTATCTTCCTGTTCCCAGGAAAGGTGGGGAAATGTCCAGGTGGGGTGGAGCTCAAGGAAGACATGGAGGAGGTTGGGATCTTCAAGTGGGCCTGGAAGAGGGTATTATACATGGGTGTGCTTCATGTTTCCTTTCACCCTCATGCCTGATTATTAGATGGAGAAGAAATAAGCCAGAGATTCAGGGTAGGGAGATCTGAGGAAGTGAATGTTTCCTCTGCCTGTTGTCTTTGATACACTTCCAAGAATGGTTTGTTCTTGCTCCAGCCTCTCCAGATGGTGCCCGGGGCAAGTGAAGTGAGGGATTAAGGAGAGATCAGGTATAACATGGTAGGGAGGAAAGAGTTAGCTGCAGTGTTAGTGGAATGAGGGCAGTGTGGTGGCAGGAGCCCCCCTCAGCTCTTACCCTTCTTCCCTGTCTTGATACCAGCCACGTGGGCAGCCATGTCCTACCCAGACATTAGTGCCGTGATCCTGGATGCCTCCTTTGATGACTTGGTACCTTTGGCCTTGAAAGTCATGCCAGACAGCTGGAGTGAGTGTAGCTGCCATGCCCACCCTTCCAGGGAAGCTATGGGTTGGAACTAGGAGCTGTTCTAAATGGGGATGGTTCCTTTTCCATGGGTGGTGACTAAGTTGCCCTGTCTGAGAGACTCAGTCTTCTTCTGCATGAATGTGGAGACCTTTATCTTGGGCAGAAGTTTTATCTCTGCTGTCCTCTCCCCTTTATCCAACTCTAGGGGGCCTGGTGACCAGGACTGTGAGGCAGCACCTCAATCTAAACAATGCAGAGCAGCTGTGCAGGTGAGTGCAGCCAGCGTCAGTGTACATACCCTATACGGCTCTGCTGGGCAGGCACACAATGAAAGTAGTGCTAAAGTGTAGTACCTCCCACACACACCCTGGGTGACCTTGCTACCATCCCAGGTGACCTATATCCTCGTTTGGGACCCTAGACCCAAGGATTACTGCCTGGCACAGTAGGGGATCCTCCACCTGGGCAACTTGACCTAAACAATACCTATTCTTAAATATGAGTGAAAGGCTAGTCACGGGTCTTGCTTTAGGGGAGAGAAGAATACAACCAGTGCAAGGCAGGGGTGGGCCATTTGTCGCCTGTCTCCCACTGAGCTCTCCCACCCCACTGCTCTGCCCTCAATGAAGGTACCAGGGCCCTGTGCTGCTGATCCGGAGAACCAAGGATGAGATCATCACCACCACGTGAGTGCCTAGGAGCCTCTACCTCTCCAATCTCAGAGAGAGCTAGGAGGTTGCTCCTGTACCTCTACCCACTAACAACCTCATTATCCAGACCCTTGCTTCCCAATTTGCAGACCTCTGCAGTGGGCCTTTTCTCACCCTCAGGGTTCCTGAGGACATCATGTCCAATCGCGGCAACGACCTCCTGCTGAAGCTACTACAGCATCGGTGAGAGCCAGTGGGGTGTGTGTGTGTGTGTGTGTGTTCACATATATGTTGACATGGCACCGGGAGGGGCAGGGAGGGAGGTCTAGGGATGAGGAGTGAATTTGGTCCTGATCTCTCTGGGCACCCTCTCTAGGTATCCCCGCGTGATGGCCGAGGAGGGCCTGCGAGTGGTGAAGCAGTGGCTGGAGGCGGCCTCACAGCTGGAGGAAGGTGAGAACGTATCCAGTGAGGCCAGGCCTTTGGGTGGGGAACCTGGTAAGGCCAAGTTGCTGATGGCCCCTCCTCTCTCTCCCTGACCAGCCTCGATTTACAGCCGATGGGAGGTGGAGGAGGACTGGTGTCTGTCTGTCCTTCGCTCCTACCAGGCAGAACATGGGCCGGAATTTCCCTGGAGCGTGGGTAAGGAATTCCTGGGATAAGCGAGGAGAAAGGGTGGGCTGCGAATGAGCAGATGGATGGCCTGTGTCTGAGCCCCTCCTCTATGCAGGGGAGGACATGAGTGCAGAGGGACGGCGGCAGCTGGCTTTGTTTCTGGTGAGCTCGGGTGGGAAGCAGGAAGAAGGTGCTAGAATGGCAGCTTGCATGGAGTGGGTGGTGGGCTCAAGAGGGCAGAGGCTGGGCAGGGTGTCCATGGTGCTGCTTCCACACTGCTCTGCACTTCACCCCCCCCGCCCCCCGGCCTCTGTCCTCAGGCTCGGAAGCATCTGCACAACTTTGAGGCCACACACTGCACTCCACTCCCAGCCCAGAACTTCCAGATGCCCTGGCACCTCTAGGAATCACTGGGACTCATTCTGGAAGATTGAGATGGGAGGGGGCATGAGGAAGGACCCTCTTATTTGTGATTCTCTGTTCATGTTGCTGTTTATAGTTTGTAAAAGTGGGAGACCATCCCCCTTCTCACAGTTCCTCTTGCACGCTCCCCTCTTCCACCTGGTGGTACCCTCCCTCCCCAACACACATCTTACATTAAATGAATGGATTATTCCTAATGATTAATAAAAAGGTATTTTTTCTATTGGCTGACTGATTGTGTGAGTTCCCAGATGTCCAGGAAGCCAGGAGCTGGCAGTGGGGAAACCTGAGGCCTCAAAGGATGGGTCTTGGAGACACCCCACTCTGGGGTGGTCCAATTTAACCTTTCCTATCCACTGCACTTCCAGGCCTTCAGCCTCTAACCTGAACTGTTCTCAGGCAGTGGGTCACCAGGCCTCATCATCCCTGGTGTGCCTAGCATTCTCACTACAGTGCAGCCTTCCCATCAGCTTCTGTGGCCACTGCCCCCTGCCTCACTCCGTCCTGCATACAGCCACCCAAGGAGCCCATGGCCACCTCTTGCTTACAAGCTTTGTTGTTTGCAAAGCACTTCTTCAGACCTGATTTCACTACTCAACTCCTCTACTGATTTCCAAGTCCAGCTTGTATGGTTTCATCATCAGTAACCCCCATTTTCCTTGCTCACCTCTTATATTCACAGGGAGCGAGGGGCAGCCCACTTCCTATGTCTTACCCAGCAAACCCTGCACACCCTCCCCTCTGTGTCCTCAAGACTCTACTCATCCTTGTTGAAGTTCAACGAAGGGCCTGCCAGGGACCAAGAGCTGGGTGCCAAGGACTCATGCTCCCAGAGCCACACTTTGAATTTTTTTTTTTTTTTTTAATTTTTCCTTGTGATTGAGTGAAAGTTTACAGAGCAAATTGGCTTTCCATTCAACTATTCATGTATTTTGTTTCGTCACACAGTCCCCACAGTGTAGCAGCACTCTTTTTCCTGTGGTTATCATTTGTCTTTTCCTATCCATTCCTGCCTCCTGAGCTTTATCCCTGGGCAAATGCCACTTTGCATTTTTGGACAGTTCTGTTAGAAGAAAATTCTTAGACTGTAACCGAGGACATTGGTTTATCTGCAGCTTCCATCCTATTTCTAATCCTTGGACCTCTTAGAACAGAATGAGTCCCTCTTCCACCTATCAGTCTGTTGCCTGGCCACTTTCTTCCCTTGGAAATTTCTTTTTTCCACATGAAGCACCTTAGGTTTACCATCCTGCATCCTCTGTTTTGAACAAGGTACTTAACATGGGTGACAATGTACTGACACCCTAGATGCATTCTCTGGCTGATTTCTGTGTCTGCTCAGATTCCAGTGCATGAAGCTCTTCTGGGATCCTGAGGGCAGGGGGAGAACAGGAGCTGTGTCTGCCCCTAGCTGGTCACGGTTCCTGAAGGTGGGAGGTGGGGATTTGAGACTTGTCAGGTGATAAGACAACTAAGTTTTGGGGTTAGAAGAGAGGAGGTAGCCACAGCTTCAGGACGTTTCACCTTCAGCAAATAGCTGATACTGGTGCCCTTCTCCTCTGTCCCCTCCCAGGGGGCAAACAGGATGGGAGGTGTGACACATGGAGTTGCAGGACCAGCTGCATGGTTCTGCACCCTCTCAGATCCACCAGTGCAGTTAATTGCCTGGAAATCAAGTCTTCGTTCAGCTAAGCAACCTCTTTAAATTCAGTTAGGGGGCATCAAGCCCCACCTCCACCCCTGGAGACCAAGGACTCCCTCTTCCTGGCAATGGCCATTAAAGATTGTGCTGACCTGCCCTTACCTCCACTTTCCCACACTATAGAGAACAGTGGATGCCAGGAGGGTCTCTGGACCATAAAGAGGACCCTTGGATACCTGAAATGGTTGGGGAGAGGGCAGGCTCAACACATAGATCCTGGACAGCCCCATCCAGGGGCTTCAGTCTACCCTCTCAGATCACTCTCTATCTGATAAGGCTCAGAGTAGTTGAAGAACCACTTCTGCCCCAAGTTAAGCAGAGTTTCCTACCCACATCTCACTCTATACAGTTAACCCTTGACATGGGTTTGAACTGCATAGGTCCAATTATACACAGATTTTTTTCAATAAATACATTGGAAATTTGGGGATCTATGACAACTTGGAAAAAAGATGAGCCATGTAGCCTAGAAATTAAAAAAAAAAGTGAATGCATATCTTATACATGAATGCATAAGATATGTGCAGATACTAGTCTATTTTATCATTTACTACAATAAAATATATACAAATCTAAAAAGTTAAAATTTATCAAAACTTACACAAACAGACCATACATGGTGCTGTTTGCAGTTGAGAGAAGTGTAAACAAACAAGGATACAATATTAAACATAACTGGATAAAGTTAATTGTGCATACTGTACTACTGTAATAATTTTGTAGCCACCTCCAGTTGCTATTGTGGTGAGCTCCAGTGTTGGGAGTATCTGCTTAAAATGCCATGTGATGCTAATCATTCCTGCATGAGCAGTTCATTTGACCAATAAATTGTGTATCACAGTAAAAAGTGATCTCTCACAGTTTCCATGTATTTAGTGCAATACTGAAAACCTTAAATAACACCATGAGAATCCATACAAAGTGCCACTAGTGATGCTGGAAGCGCTTCCATAAAAGCAGAGCAAAGTCATGACATTACAAGAAAAAGTTGAATTGCTTGATATGTACCATAAGTTGAGGTCTGCAGCTGCAGTTGGTTGCCCACCATTTCAAGATAAATGATCTAGCATAAGGACCACTGTAATAAAACGAAAGGAAATTCATGAAGTTGCAGCAGCTACACCAGCAAGCACAAAAACCTTGCACTTTTTGCAAAATACCTTTTAATCTGTATTGAGAATGCAGCTTTTATGTGGGTGAAGGACTGCTATAAGAAAGGCATACTTATAGACTCTAAAATGATTAGAGAAAAAGCAATTATATGACAATGTAAAGCAAAAGGAAAATGAAGGATCTAAAGCTAGAGAATGTGATGTCATCAAAAGATGGTTTGATAATTTTAGAAAGATTTTGGCTTAAAATTGTCAAGTTAACAGAGAAGCAGCTTCTGCTGACTAAGAGATAGCAGACAGGTTCCCAGATGCCATTAAGAAAATTATTGAGGAGAAAGGATATCTGCCTGAACAAGTTTTTAATGCAGATGAAAGTCCCCTATGCTTGGGGGGTGGGGGAAGAAAGTGCCACAAAGGACATTTAGTAAGGAAGAAATGCATGTGCCTGGATTTAAGGTAGGAAGGGACAGGCTAACCTACTGAGTTGGGTTTATGATCAGTACTGCCCTTATCTATAAAGCTCCTAACCCCTGAGCCTTGAAAGGAAAAGATAAACACCAGCTCCCAGTCTTTTGGTTGGACAACAAGAAAGCCTGGACAACAAGAACCCTTTTCCTGGATTTGTTCCATGGATGTTTTGTCCCTGAAGTCAGGAAGTACCCTGCCAGTGCCTTTTAAAGTTCTTTTGATACTGGGCAATGCCCCTGGCCACCCAGAACTCCATGAGTTCAACATGGAAGGCAATGAAGTAGTCTACTGCCCCAAAACACAATGTCTCTAATTCAGCCTCTAGATCAGAAGGTCATAAGGACATTTAAGGCTCATTAACACACACAACGCTATGGAAAGGATTGTCAACACTATAGAAAAAAGCACTGATAGAACATCATGAAAGTCTGGAAGGATTGAATGCCATCATTTGTTACAGAAAAGCTGTGAAATCTATCAAGCCCAAACAATAAATTCCTGCTGGAGAAACCTGTGTCCAGATGTTGTGCATGACTTCACAGGATTTACGACAGAGCCAATCAAGGAAATCATTAAAAAGATTGTGGATATGGCAAAAAAGTTGAGGGGAGAATGATTTAAAGATATGAATATTGGAGACATTCAAGAGCTAATAGACACCACACCAGAGGAATTAACAAGATGACTTGGTGGAGATGAGTGCCACATGATGACGAAGAAGACATAGAGGAAGCAGCGTCAGAAAACAAATGGGCATTAGACAATCTGGCAGAAGGGTTCCCATTATTCAAGACAGCATTTACCTTTTATGACATGGACCCTTCTGTGATACATGCACTAAAACTAAAGCAAATGGTACAAGAGGGATTGATACTGTGTAGGAACATTTTAGACAAATGAGAAAGCAAGAGTCAGACAGAAATGATGTTGTATTTCTGTAAAGTTACACTGAGTATGCTTGCTTCTCCAGCCTCCCCTTCCATCTCTTCCACCTGACTTTGCCACCCCCTGAAACAGCACAACCAAGCCTTCTTCTTCCTCCTCCTCAGCCTACTGAACATGTAGATGACAAGGATGAAGACCTTTCTGATGACCCACTTCTACTTGATGAATAGTAAATAATCATGCCATACAGTTCATAATCTTATCTGCTGTGTATGTGTGGGTCTTCGTGTGAAAATCTACTAACTGTACAGCAAGAATGGTGTTAATCAACTGTTTATGTTCTTGGTAAGGCTTCTGGTTAACAGTAGGCTATTAGTAGTTAAGATTTGGAAGAGTCAAAAGTTCTGTATAGATTTTTCACTGGAGGTGGTGGTCAGCACCTCTAATCCCCATGTTGTTCAAGGGTCAGTTGTATAACCAGGTTCCAGCAGTCCTAAGGAAAGATCAGCTGAGATGCAGACCCCACAGCTTCTGGGACTCTGGGTCCTGCTTTGCTGGGTACCAGGTGAGGCCTGGACACCCATGTGGGCCCAAGGAGCTGGGAAAACTGGTAGAGAGGATGGGGGCTGAGAGAAAGGGGATTTAGAGCCTCATCAGGGTAAAAGTTACAATACCCCGCCTTTTCACCCCAGAAAAGTCTTCAGTAGAGCCCATTACCCTGGCAATAAACTTTCCAGGGCACAGCACTACTGTGTTCTCATTGGCTATGCCCTGCCTTGGGACTGGAAAGTAGCTAGAAGGAAACAAGGGTGGGATTAAGAACTGTGAGGTCACGCCCCTCCAAAGAAGCCACGCCCACGCCATCCCATCACATCCCAGAAATAACACCCGGGTCCTGTAAACCTCAGGGCTCCACAGGTAGTTGTACTTCTACAGCCTGCCCTCCTGGACCTCCCTAGATGACTTCCTTCTTGGAGGCTAGCCTCAGCCTCCTTTTGCCCCCTAGTCCTTGCCCTTTATTTGTAGCCATATTCGAAAGAGGGGTTTGAGGGCGCTGTGAGAGACCCTCTGTGCACCTTTTCCCTCTTGGCTACAAGAGCCCTGCTCTCTGATTCCTTTTGTCTATTATTCTGTCCACTCATTCATTCAACATACATTTGCACTCCTCCCCGGTTTTCCATTACTGATTTTTCTTGAATACAATGTACTAATTCATGTATTTCAGGATGGGAGGAGGGGGTGGAGGTAACTGGGTGGCACAAGAGGCTTGCAATTGGCTGCTAACCTAAAGGTTGGCGGTTTGAACCCACCCAGAGGCTCTGCAGAAGAAAAGCTGGTAATCTGCTTCTGTGAAGATTACAGCCCAGAAAACCCTTTGGACCAGTTCTACTCTAACACATGGACTCCCCACCAATCAACAAACTAGCTGGAAACAGGTTTGAGTTTTTGACATAGTGGAGCATGTATCCCTCCAATTTTATTCCTGTCCAGTGTCTCTTTCTTCCCATATTCCCCACCATCCCCACCTCACACCCCTAATGGGATGATTCCTGGGTCATCTGGGGCCCTGTCCTGAAACTCAAGCCAGGAAATTGGGACAGGTGGTGTCATTCCCGGACGCTGAGGACCTTTCATTGCCAATTGTTTTTAGGTGCTTTTGAGTCAGTTCTGACTTACAGCAACCCTCTGTACAACAGAAAGAAATGCTGCCTGGTCCTGCACCATCCTCCCAATTGTTGTCATGCTTCAGCCCATTGTTGCAGCCACTGTGTCAATCTACCTCATTTAGGGCCTTCCCCTTTTTCACTGACCCTCTACTTTACCAAGCATGATGTCTTTCTCCAGGGAACTGGCCCCTCCTGATACCATGACCAAGGTACAGGAGATGAAGTATGGCCATTTTCACTTCTAACGAGCATTCCAGCTGCACTTCTTCCAAGACAGATTTGTTCATTTTTTCTGGCAGTCCGTGGTATTTTCAATATTCTGCGCCAACACCACAATTCAAATGCATCAGTTCTTTGGTCTTCTGTATTAACTGTTCAATTTTCACATGCATAAGAGGCTATTGAAAATACCACAGCTTGAGTCAGGCACACCTTAGTCATCAAAGTGACTTCCTTGCTCCTTAATGCTTTAAAGAAGTCTTTTGCAGCAGATTTGCCCAGTGCAATATGTATTATTTCTTGACTGCTGCTTCCGTGGGCATTGATTATGGATCCAAGTAAAATTAAATCTTTCACAATTTCAATCTTTTCTCCATTTATCATGATCTTGCTTATTGGTTCAGTTGTGAGGATTTTAGTTTTATTTATTAGTTAAGTGCTTCAAGTCTTCTTCCCTTTCAGCATGCAACGTTGTGTCATCCACATATCTCAGGTTGTTAAGAAGTCTTCCTCCCATTGTCTTACCCAACCTTAAACTAAAGCCCCGCAATCTCTCACAGAAGGTTGATGGACCAGGCCAGCTGGGAGCTCTGGTGGCGTAGTGCCTAAGGCATTTGACTGCTAATCAGAAGGTAGTGCTTCAAACCCACCAGCCACTCCTGGGAAGGAAGATTGGGCGATCTACTCCCGTAGTGATACCGCCTTGGAGACCCAGCGAGAGGTCGCTAGGAGTCGTATCTGACTCCACGGCTGTGAGGCTGGTTGGTTGGTTGATTGGAGGAGGAAATGGACGGGAAGTCTGCGGGCCGCCTCTGACCGTACACGGGTCGCTGTGGGATCTCTGGAGTCTCAGTCTGGGAGAAGTAGTAGTACCATAGCGCCACAGTGCGGAGCAACAGCGCGTGGCTCTGGGTCTTCGCAGGGGCCGGAGGCCCGGGTGCCGACCCTGGGCGGCACTTCCCAAATTTCTTCCCGCCTCTTGGCAGAGAACTGAGCTTGAGCAGGGCCGCCCCCGAGTCCTCAGGGGAGCTCTGAGACGCAGTCAGGCACTGAGAGCGAACGGGCCGTGCCGGAACCTGTGGGTGCCGGAGATCAGGCCAATTAACCCGCAGTTTGAGTGGGGCGAGAGAAAGAAGGGCGGGGGGAGGCGTGGTTTCCCGGGACCCCAAGGGAGCAAAGGGCACTGGGCTGAGATGTCCTCTTTTTGGATTTCTGACAGTCCCATCTTGGAAGATGGTACCACCAGCCACCCCCTTGGGCAATCCTGTCTGTCTTCTCTCTCCCTACATCCAGTTGGACACCAAATCTGTCCAGTCTTCCTTTTAAGTATATCTCGTTCACTCCTCGCCTGTTTTCATACGTTCTTTCTGTTAGGCGAGGCCGCCATCTTGTGACTGAACTCTGGAATAGCTTCTTAACTCGTTCCTGGCTTCCACTCATCAATCCTTTTATTCTCCAATGTGCAGCCACAGTGATGTTTACAAACAGAACTCTGATCATGTCACTCCTCTGCTCCAATCTCTTTGGTCAGTGGTTTCACTTTCCAGCTGTTCTCTGGGCAGCACTCTGTCCTTTTCTCATCATTGCTTGTTGACTTCTCTTCCTGGCTAGACTGTATGCCCTGTGAGGACAGACACTTTGTGCACAGTTGTATTCCCAGCATTTGATGCAGTGATTCAGTAAATGTCGGTTGAATGAGATGAAAGTCCTCTCAATCCTCGCTGGGCCCCTGTCCCTGAATCAGGATGTTAGACTCCCAGACTGCCTGAGGGTGAGGACGTCCTGTTCCTCTGACTGTTCTGGCACTGATTCCACCCTAAACTGGTGTTGCCCATCTTCTTCCTCTTGGCCAGTCTCTCTCCCACCCATATAAACCCAAAGTAGGAGCTGGTGAGCAGTCATGCATTTAATGGCAGGCCCTGCAAGTAGGCGCAGTCTGGGACTCCTAGGCCTCCACAGCACCTCCCAAACTCTGTGCATGGTGCTCTTATTAGTGCTGGTCATGAAGAGCTTGGTGTTTGGTAAGTGGTTTTGAGGGGTCAGAGGGGTCTCCTGGCTTGGTGAATGGGGACATCCACAGACACCAGGTGAGATGGGTCCATCTGCTCAAGACACTCAGGTAAATCCAGGTAGGAGAGAAGTGGGATAGGGGGATGTGGTGGACAAATCCTTGGAGACTAATAATGGACTGATGGTCACCCTGAGATTTCTACCGACTGTTCAGGGCTGACTCACTCAATAGCAGTGACCTGAATGGAGATACTAAAGGAATCTTCTTGAAATGTGAGGGCAGACACAGAATAAGGAGGATTGAGGAACATGCCAGATGACAGAAATAAGATCCACAGGGTAGAACAAGGCCTAATCCAAAACAACAGCCTCCTCAGTTGACGGCAAAGCACCATCTGCATAGAATCAGGATTCAGTGTTTTTTTAGCAGGTGCCTTTACATCAAATGCTGTGCTGGGCCTGGGGACAACTTAACGCTGTGTAGCCGGGGCCTGGGACCAGTGGAGGAGGGACATGTATATTCATGCAGTTGGGGAGGGGAAACAGAGAATGGGGTTTTGGTAGACAAAGTTTAGTATGAGTCTGTCCAGTGATTGAACCACCAAAAACAAAATGTGGCCCTGGGCTGCTTGAAGTCTCCTGTTTACTGGAAGCAGAGATTCTCCCTGCCCTGTGATGAACTCTTGTTTTCACTTCTGAACATCACAGATAAAGAAAGCATGTTCAAACGAGAGTGACCAGGATGGTGAGGGACAGAGATGTCAAGTCACAGAGGAAGAAGTGAGCCAATAGGGCTTCCTAAAGCTGGAATGGGTTGCCTTGGCCTAAGCTTTAAACTTAAAGCTTGAAGCACACTGGGCACATGTTAGCCCCTCAAATACATGCTGAATGAATGAATGAATGCAGTTCTAGGAATCTTTTCCGTTTTTGGCTCAGGGTAGGATATGGAGCAGTGATGATAAAGTCCATGTGGAGTGAAGGGATAAAATTTGGGGCTTGGCCCAGGAACTTCCCTATCACTGGTGTCTCCAGCCTCTACTAGTGAGTAGTGAAGAGGTATCTCATTTCTGTATAAACCAAAAAACCAAACTCATTGTCATTGAGCCAATTTAACTCATAGCGACCCCTCCTTAGGTTTCCGAGGCAGTATCTCTAAGGAAGTAGATTGCCCAACCTTCCTTCCAAGGAGTGGCTGGTGGGTTTGAACTGCCAGCTTTCTAGTTAGTGGTCAAATACCTTACACACTACGCTACCAGAGCTGTATAAAAGGGCCAAAAACCAAAGAGATCTCAACGAGGAGTAAAGCATTGGATAGAAAATTAAACCAGATGACTTTAAAGAATTGATGATTTTATAGTGTTATTGAGATTAGGAGGTGAGAAGGAATGGTGGGATTTAGCAGCCTGGAATTGGTGGGAGGGCGGCTCAGGATCAGTGCTCCCCTGTGTTCTAGGTAATTTTGCTGTCGTCAATTGGGAACCCCCTCCTCCACCTCAGCTTCCCAAATACCTGCGCTGCTATCGATGCCTCTTTGAGACAAAGGAGTTGGGGTGCCTTCTGGGATCTGACACCTGCCTTGCCCCACGTGGCAGCAGCTGTATCACACTCCACATAAAGAACAGTAAGCTGTCTTTTCTCGTCGTGAGCCCATCCCGCTCCCAAACCGAGCCTCCACTGGCCTCCTAAACTTCACTCCCAGTCTTATTCCCACAACCCGGAGATACTGTTCCATCACTGTCTCTCTTTCCTCCAGAGACACTCTCTATCTCCACTTCTGTTTCCCTCTTTCCTTCCTTAACTTCAGCTAATTGACTTCCAGCTCCCTCACGGTGCTAACCCTTCAAGAGCACCCTCGAGGTCGCCATATCCCTGGCCTTTCCTCAGGCTTCCCACTCCCCTATCCAACTGCAGTAGTTACTGGCCTCACTCTCCCTACATCTTTGGCTGCTTCTTCCCAGCTTCCTTCACTGTGTCTCACCTCGTTCTCCCTGTCCCTTATTGCTTCATGTTCACCAAGATTTGGTCCTTAGCTTTTTTGCCATTTCATATGCTCTCCCTAGAAAATTCTATCTGCTGCCTTGGCTTCAACCAGCAGCCACGTACTGCTTCCCTCCGAATCTGAATGTTTAGCTCAAACAGCTCTCCTCTTGTCAGATTATCTTCTGGACATCTCTGCCTTACCGAAAATTGACTACATCCTCTTGTTCCTCATGCCTACTCTTCGACCCAATCCCACCCCCACCTCTCTTTCAGTTAACAGACATCTTATGTAACACATAGGATGTGCCAGGCACTGTTCTAAGCATTACAAACCCATGAGGGAGTCATTATAGAGGTTGAGCCAGAATCTGTGGTGACTCCAGAGATGGTGCTCTTAACCACTGCCTAAAGCTGCCTTCATTTAAATCCTTCATTATACCTTTTAAATAGCTGATGCATAGACATGGTTCAAATACCAGAGAGTATACAAGGGCAGCAGAGGAAAATCTCCTCCCAATCTGTTTCCAATCTGCCCAGTCCCCACACATGAGCCACACATAACCACTTTTTTTGGTTTCTTGATCATCCTTTCAGGGGTCTTTTGTGCATATCCGGCATATACAAATATGCTGCTTACTCCTTTTCTGTCTCTTCCCCACTCTCCCCACCAAAGTAACGTACCATTGTAAAACATTGTTCTGCACTTGTTTTTTCAAACATAGCCATTTGTAAACAGCTTCCTTGCTGCGTTGACCACAATGGGGGCATATCAGAGCTGGTTTATCCATCCCAACTCTGATGGGCATTGAAGTTCTAATTTTTCACTCTCTCAAAGCAAGGCAGCAGTGAACAACCCTGGACCTGACTTCTTAGGACATGGGCACAAAGATTTTTTTTCGTCTATGATATATTTCTAGAAAGAGAGAATCATGTTATTCTCCTACTTTGGACCTATACAAGTAGGTCCAAAATGTAAACTCTTCTTCTCAGCAATCCAGCCTCCAATATATCTAACATTTTCTTACATGGTTCCTCAGTGCTGGTTCTTCCCACTTTTCCCACAAGTCCCAACTCAGTCCCCTTTATCCAAATGGCTCTTATTGTCGCCACCCCCCAGCCTTCCATGGAAAACTTTAGCCAAGTTCTGTGGCTGGTGACTCACTGAGCACTCTTCACCTCAGCCAGATTCTAGCAATCACTTCAGTTTTTGTTTGGCCCAGGGCACGGTGTGTGGGTAATGACGATAAATCAATGTGGAGTGAAGGGATGAGAGGATTTGGGGCCTTGCCTCAGGACCTCCCTCTCACTGGCACTCCGGGCCTCTCCCCCAGGCAGTAGTACTGACATCATGGTGAGTGACTGCCGCCGCAAGGAACAGATGAATGACTGCTCATATACCCGAACATCTCCAGTGTTTGGCTTCTGGATATACTCTCGATGCTGCTTCCTGGATTTCTGCAATGACCCTCACAGCAGAGCGATCTATAACCCTTAGAACAACTGCAAAGACCTTTGGGTAGAAATGCTATGTTTCTAGTCACCCTCCAAACTCCCACCTGGACAACTTCCAGCCACTCCCAATAGTCCTCTCTGCCTCTCTTGAGTCACTTGACCCAAACCCTAGTTCTCTTCCTCTTGGTGGCCGCCCCCAAGCACTCCTTTCTTCTCCCAGAGTACCTTTCCGGAACTCTCTGGAGTTTTCCATCAGGTACTCACATTCTGACATCTTTCCTGCTGTCTTCTCCCACTTCTCCCTTCAAGCCCACAGACACTCCTCCAAAATAAACAGGTGTGCAAACTGTTTAGTGTGTCTCTCTCTTCTGGGAGAGGGGGATGCTAAAGGAAGTGGTCCTGCCTGCCTGCCCCATCATGCTCCCATCCCTGTCAAGATCTACTTGTCCCTGCCTGGGTGTCTCCAATTCAGCTCTAAGCTGAAAAATACGGAGAGGAACTGGAAGTCCTTCTATGGCAAAGGCCAAAAAGGTAGTGGGCATCCTCGAAAGAGCCTTGTGGGGGCTGAAAGGCCAGCCATGAGGGCTCATTGTTGGTGAAAGTGGGACTGTGAAAAGGCCAGGCCCAAGGGGGAGATAGGGAGGAGGCTGCTTTGTGGAGGAGATACTCAGCCTAGCAAAGTTGACTTCTCTGATCCCCAGGCCTGGATTCTCTTCAAGGACCTTGGCAAGTTCCTCCCTGATTTGGTACTTTAGCTTCTAAGGCTACTGGAGTTGTATAGACCTGAATCTTTATCTTACTGCAGTCATGGGGAAAGGTAGGCCCAGCAAGTGGGGAAAACAATGACTAGTATACTGCTTTGTACTTCTGCCTCATAACGTGAACATTATTGGTTTTGGTGCCTCCTGCCAGAGTACAGGCCATCAAAAGGCCATGGAGATTGACTAAACCAAATGCAAAATGTTGTATGATGTCATTTGCACCAAGTACACAAATAGGCAAACGCATCTAAACTGCTACAAGTCAGCATAGTGGGTACCCGTGTTAGGGAGAGTAACTTTTAACTTTGTAGGCTTTGTGCTTAAGGTTGAGAGGGATGTCAAGGCAGCTTTGAATGCTGGTAGAGGACTTTGTCCTGACTCAGGGGCAGGTTGCACAGGTGTGTGCATGTCACAAAAATCCATCTTATGGTATGTGCAAACTGCTGTACATTGTCAGAAAGATTAAAATAAGCCAAAGACTGTGTGTTTTGTCTCTTAAGGAATGTTTTTTTTTTTTTTTTTTTTTTAGGGGGGGATGGTTGAAGCCCAACTTCGCAAATGCAAATTTTTAACAGCCAACATTCACTGCACTT
>NW_006921881.1:1301125-1308792 GCF_000298275.1 Orycteropus afer afer
TTTTTTTTTTTTTTTTTTGGGGGGGGAGGGAAGGTCCCCAACTTCCGATATGCAAATTTTTAACAGCCAACATTCACTGCACTTACTCCATGTCAGGCCCCATGTAAGTACATCCATATGCAAACTCAGTCCTATAAAACACAATCCCTATTTTACAGGTGACTAAAGTGAGGCTCAAGGACTCTGATGGTACAGTGCCTAGGCATTTGAGTGCTTACCAGAAGATTGGTGGTTCACATCTACCAGCTGCTACTGGAAGATGGTGCAATCTACAAGATGATTTACTGTCTCGGAAACCCAAGGAGGGTTATGAGTCAGAATCGACTTGATGGCAGTTGGTTAGAGAGCCAACACTAGCCCAGTGGCAGAGCTGGGATTGGTCCCCCAAGCCACAAAGCTGTACTGCTCTTCAGAAAAAGCTTTATAACCCCAGTGCCCAGCTGACACTCAGAAGGGTGGACACCTTGCTGTATTTACGTGCAAGTGCCAGTGCCTAACACTGGGCCTGGTTCAGAGCAGAATGTGCCATGTTTGCTGAACATATGGGAAAGTTCATTTTAAGTATCCCTTAACTGCTTTCTGTATGCTTGCCATTTTCCAAAACCAAAATATCAAAAGAATGAATGAAAGAACAATTGCAGCTCCACCTGTGTACCCCATACTTTACTCCTTCAACTTGGACCCCCACAGAGGAGGGTCCTGAGTAGGGCAATCCTTAAAGACGGGCAGGATTGCTCACGTCCTGAAGCACTCGATGACTCTTGACATGTGGGCCTAGATCCTTTGGGTTAGTTCCCCAGTCTTCCTAGTTCAAAGAGAAACTTTCTCCTCCTGTTACGTGGAAAAAGCTGATATTCTCTGGGTTTAACTTTCTAGATTTTGTAGGGTATGCTTGAGGTTGAGAGGAGTTACTATCTATTTTGATCTCTAGGTGAGTAGAGTGGGATGAATGTGGACCCTTTGGGGCAGGCTGTGAGAAAGCCACAGAGGCCAAGGGCAGTGGGTGGGGTCTGTTAGCCTGTTCCAATCCACACCAAAATCTCTTGCCTACACCTGCCCACATTCCTAAGCCTGAGCCCACAAAACAATGTGACACAGACTTAACCTGGTCCCAGTTTATTGTGGAGGAAAATCAGATGTGGAGCAGAGTAGGACAGGCCCTTCCTTCTCTCCCCAGGCAGCTATGGAAGTGGGTGATGGGACTCAAGTGAGGGTGTAGTGGGGCAGAGGGGCCAGACTGTGATGTTAGAGGGAGGGCAGCAGACCAGCAGGAGCAGAGGTGGTGGAAACAAGTGAGGTAGGGACACCAGAGAGCCAAGTCAGAAGTCAGCACAGAAGTCTACCTCTCATTCCTGCTTCAAGTTCAGCCTGGCACTAGGTCTTAGAGACAGGCACAGGACAGAGGTTCCAGAGCTGGAACCAGATGGAGGTGGTGAATGATTAGACAGAGGGGGGAGTGGGAAGATGAGTGGGGATGAAAGAACTCTCAGACGATGGAAAAGGAATGAAGGAAACCACTGTGCCTTTCCCAGGCCAGCCTGGGCAGAATCCACACAAGATGCTTTCTAGGAGCAAGAAAGAACAGCACCGGTAGCAGTGCCAACTAGCTTCAGGGGAGGTAGTTAAACGAAAGCCTATCAATGCTGGATGTACACAGGAAGGACACCTAAGAAATCATGGTAACCAAAGGAATGTGGGTGTTCCCCTAAAGGACAGTGCAGGATATTCTGAAAGGTGTTAGGGGAAAGTCACTGGAACAGTACACTCTGAGAGGGGTGAAGTGTCAGGGTCCAGCCTGGGGAAGAACGAGAAGTCCTGATCTGTTGAGAAACAGGTAGGTATGGCGCAGGTCAGCAATGGACAAGCCCAGGCTCAGGGGTAGGGTGGCCAGAGGGTCTAAACCTTCAGGCTCCATCCCAGCATGGAAGATGGGTAGGGGCAGGGAGAGGTTCAGGGCCTGGTAGAACTGTTGGATCTGGGATTCAGTTAGGGGCAGGGCCAGGGGCCTATCAAGGGGCTGAGATGGGGGGCTCTGGAGCTGTGGGCTGGACCAGGAGTTGCAGTAATCGTACTGGCAGCACTGGGCCTGGTACCAGTACTTCAAGAAGTAGGTGCTACGCTGTTCTTGGCAGCGGTAGGAATGATACCGTCCGCAGGCTCGGATGATGAAGCGAGGCTTGGTATCTGGAGAAGAAGGGATAGTCAGTAACCACTGCTTTCTTCCAGTCCTCAAACCTGAAACCTTGACCAATTACTCTCCCCATCCTTCACCTAGACATCCAGTCTCCTTCGGAAGGGGTCTGAAAAAATAGCTCAGCTGGATCGCCAGAACACCAGGCCCCTCCTTCCAAAATCTTCCTCCTTTTTTCTTCCACTATAGGTCCAAGCAGTATCGAACTATGAGAAGAGGTGGACACCAAGCCCTGGGCTGTCCCATTCAGAGCGCCCTTTCCTAGGACTTGACTCACCATAGTAAATGGTAATCACCATACATGGGGACAAGCTGTTGATCGTGCACTTCTCTGAGCCTGAAATGCAACCTACAGCAGGGTCTTCTAAAAGGCAGAAGTGACAAGTCCGGACTTCAGGAACAGGAGCTAGGGAAACAGAAGATAGGAGAGGTGGGAGTCTTGGCTTGCTCCCCACATTACCTGCCTTGCAGGGAGCCCAAGCATCCAGGGCCTATCCCCACCTGCTTCCTCCCTGCCCTTGGGCCCCACTTACCCTTTCCTGCTGAGAAAGCCACCACAACCAGCATGCCTACAAGCATGTGAACCTTCATTATGGGATTCTGGTGAGAGAGGCAGTCTCTGAGGGGTCCTCTAAAACCCACTTTCTTATGACCACGCACCTTGATCCTGAGGTGCAGGTACTTCTGACAAGCAATCTGACCAGGAACTGCTGTAAGTACAGAGCTATACGCTGCCTGGGACAGGATCCTGAGCTGCGAGAGGAAGTTATTAATTTGGCAAAAAGATCATGTCCTCACCCACAAGGTCTGGTTCCTGAGTGTGGGAGTAGCAGCCCAGACAGAGGTAATACCTGGACCCCATCTGGCCCTTTATTCAACTATTTTTGTTCTATGTTCTCCCCAAAACCCAATCCCTCACCTCTAGGGTCTATGGACTAGTCTGTGTCTGGGACCACCTGCTGTCTTCCCCTAATAGGGCCAGACCAAGGCTGCTGGAAGAAAACTCTGGCCAGCAACCCCACACCCATCTTTAAGATGAGCATCTGAGCTCCAACAGCAAGAGGCATGCACACGCGTGTGCACGCACACACACACACAACACACACACACACACAATACACACACACACACACACCACTAAGCACCAATGCTGGACTTTGTCCCTCCTCCCCCTACGTCTTACAGTTCTGTTGATTTTAGGACCACTTTCTCTTTAGAACCCAAACTGAAAGACAAACGCTATGAGATCCCTTTCAGTACAAACAGACAACCACAGATGGCCCCTAAAACAACAAATCTTTCTAGTTTTTGAAAGCTCATTTTTCTCTGGATCTTTTCCTTGTGAACTTGTATTTCACACCCAGTTCTAAGAGTTTTGCTCTGTTCTCCACTAAAAACATCACCCAAATCCAAGCCTGTTCTGGATTCCAACTTGGGTAGAGCAAGCCCTGAGGGCTTCTGGGGTCCAGAACACCACTACCCTCCCTTCCCCAATCCCAAGCACCAACAGACTGGCTCATGGCCTTTTCTTCCACTTTATTTCACATTCCCACCACAATAATGACTCCTTTAATTTAAACTAAAAACCATAAAGGATTCCTGAAAGGGTGGCAGCAAAGGAACAGGGGTGTAAAAGACTGAGGAACAGGTGGAGTGGGGAATCAGCGAATTGTCTTGACTGGACTCTTGAAGTTGCTGGCGGCTTGGAGCTGCAGCTGGTAGGCCATCGGGTGGATCTTGAAACCATAGAGCCTGGGCCAGATAGAGGTCAGAGAGGCAGCAGGGTGAATGGCCTGCATTTCCGCCTCTCCATCCTAGAGTCTCTGTGGGCTTGCTCAATGCTTAAGAGCAGTGGTTCCCAAACTTCTTCACTGGAGAGTATTTGAAGATATATCTCAAATTCTAGAACATACTAGTTCCTGTTTCAATACTAAACTTCTCTTTACTACAACCAGAGTAAATGTGATGCTCTAGGAAAATGAATCATATTTAACCTAAGGTTGGGCACCCAAGACAATGATGATAACCAAAAAACAAACTAGCTGCTGTTGATTTGATTCCATAGTGACTTAACAAGTGCTGAGTAGAACTGCTCCATAGGGCTTTCAATACCTGTGGCCTTTTGGAAGCAGAGTGCTTAACTATTTATGCTAGCCTGAGACTCCATGATACCTAGGATTTAAACGATGTTTCAAGACTCACTGTTCTAACCAATTTACATATGCAAAACTACCCTGTCAGACATACTACCAGCATCCCATCTTACAGATAAAAAAACTGAGGCATAAAACAATTAAGTAACTTAACAAGGTCACTCAGGAGGGAGAAGCCCTGGCCTGGGAGAACCCATGCCCTGCCCTCCCTTATCTCCAGGGGACATCAGGTCTTTTCTTTGACCTTTGGGGACTCTGTCCCTGCTCCCCACCTGGGCACAAACTGGTTGGCGGGCCTCTTGGGCCGGTACTCAGGGTGCACCATGAAGAGCATGTGAGGGAAACCAGTGCCGAAGTAGGCGCCGTCTGTGTGGTGATGCCTTGATGACTTGGGGGTGTACACGTCCATGCACTTAGGGCAGTAGAGCTTCACCATGGCCTCGCCAGGGATGTCTGACAGGCCTGGGAAGACAGCCAGATTCAGCTGAGTGGGCACCCCCCAACCCTGCCCAACTTACCCCCAGGGTTTTGGCCCCGACTTGCTAAGTCTCAACACATTTCTAGGGGACTTGCCATATGTCAGTCACCCTCCCTTCCTCTACCCAACACTCACCAATAGGAAGCATTGGCTGGTTCTCACAGTATACACGAGGACAGTAGCCAAAGTCTCCCTGCTGGTACTTTTCCAACTGAGGCAAATAAAATAGCAAAAATTGGTATACAGGTATGGAGATAATGCAACACACATAGTGCTGATCCCCTCCTTAGCCCAACCCGTATCACTGTGCCCCCAATCCTCCCACTTCTGTCCAAGGACCCCTTCTCTGGCCCACATGGGCCCTCAGACTCTGCTGCTTCCTTTTCTCCAGTTAGGCAGGCTGCAGACCATCAGAGTCATTCACCGTTTATTCTCTCAGGAATAGGTAGTCTATAAGAACTTCCCATCCAGAGTCGTGTCTCCTTCCCTGAAAACAACCCCTTTAACATGACCCAAAATCAGGACTCAATTTCCAGGCCCAGGTTCTAGGATTCTTCCCCTCTTCTTAGCTAGACTTCTTGGTGTGGTTGAACTGTGTGACTTCTTGTTGTAAAAACCTGTTTCCCTTACTGTCGCAAGAAAGAGTCAAGAGGAAGTAGAGAGATCTCACCATCTGGGCGATGCCACGATTGGTGAGGATGTAGCGGGCGTGGATCAAACCATACAGCATCTCAGCCGCCTGCTCAATCAGGTCACTCTGGTTAGGGTTGTCTTCCAGCTCTTCATCTGAAACATGGTCCGGCCCAAATGCAACCACTTGCCTTTCAGCTCTCCTGAAGGTGTTCTAATTACTCTCTGAGGATACTGGCTACTCTATTTGCTACCCACCCACTTTTGAGTCTCACCCCACCTGGGCATTCAACCTAAAAACCTGGATCTCAAACCCTTCCACCAACCCAGGGCAGCTCTGCCTTCCCTCCATGCCACTTCAGCCTTTGTTTCCTTCTCTTTCCTTAACTCCTTTCTCAATACAGAAATGGAAAGAAGTCAGTGAAAAAGGTGGGATTCTAGACTGAGTGGTGCAGGGCAAAGGAAAAGAAAAAACAAGACACCTGGGGAAGCTGATATTTTGGATGGAATAAAGCTGAGTCACAGAATCACAAAGCAGAAAAGATGTGGCACATGTCATTAAACTAGACAAGAGCCAGTGGGTAATCAAAATGAAGATTTTGGGTTAAGAGAGACAAAAAGCCAATAACAAATTTAGAAATTCAAGAAACAAGTGATTAAGGATTTGGAGAGAAGAAAAAATGAACACAAAAACAACCCTGACAGTGCCTCACCAGGCTCCAGGTCCAAGATCATGTCTAGTGCTTGTCGATAGTGGGGCACCTGCTCATTGAGCCCTGTGAGGTTGAACTTGTCCTGGATATAGTCTTCATCCACCTGTCAAAACATGGAAGTAAGGAAAGAACCCACGAAGAAATCCTGGGCGTTGACCCCAGCATGCTGCTCTACCGAAGAATGCCTTATTCTCAAAATAACTGCTTCTGATCTCCTTATCCCCTTCTCCCAACTCAGCAGGGAATGAATGTACTCATACATTCCTTCCCCTAAAAGCTTTGGCCTTTTTTCCCCTGGATAACTCCTCTTTGGAGACATTCTTTTCTAGTTCCCTATCCCTACTACTGCATCCCATCTCTAGGAACCAGTTTTGTCCTCTCTTTAGGGAGAGCTGGCTCTCTGAGCCTGAACAGCTTGAGTTCTGAAGGCAGTTACAATCTTTTGTGTTAATACAGAAGTTCACACAAAATATTTGAAAAAGCACTATCTCAATTCTTCTAACAGCTAACTGAAATAGATACTGTCAGTTCTACTCTAGCGATAGGAAAGTAAAAACACAGATTGACTTTTCCAATATTATAGAAAAGTAGAAAGTTTAGACTAGAGCACCAATGTTGCCACTTCACTACAGATTAGTGAGAGATATTGAGAGGACCCCTCCTTGACAAAAGAACATTCCCATGGAAGCATGTGAAGATGCGGTGGCAAACAGAGATGGAGAAACTCACTTCACAGAAGAATTCATTGCCACGGAGTCCACAGAACCAGGAAATCCAGGACACCTCCTCTGAACTGCTCATCTTCACGTCAGCTGGAAAAATATGGGTGTAAGTAAAGTCAGTGACCCAGAGCTTTCCCTCCCTGTCTCTGGTGTCCTCCCTCCTCCCACGGAAGAACTTGGGGCCAGCCTTTCTTAAAGAATGCCAGACTCTTAAATAACCCTCTCCAACTCCTTTTATTTACACACCAGCCCCTTTCCTCTGCAGTTAGAAATCCCGTGCTTTCCTTTTGAGAGAAACGAACAGATCTGACCTACCAGTCCTATAAACATCCCTCGCGCTCCCGAACGCCAGGCCCCTTTCCCCTGTGTCAATTCTAGCAGGGCCCTCGGCTTCTGCTCTTTACCACTGCAGGGCTCTGCAAGTTCTGTTTGGGAACCTTTTTCCGGAGTTTATCTTTCCCGGGCAGGAGCCCGGCCCCTCCTTTTCTCACGGCCCTGGGTCCGTAAGGTCCCTTCACCGAGAGAATCCCACCTCCGCCCCTCAGGGCACCCCTCCCTCCCACAGGGCAAGACCGGGTCACTTCCTTCCCCGCCCCCACAACTAGGCGCAGAGACCCCATGTGTAACGCTAAACAGAGCAGGAGGCTTGGCGTGGCGACGACCTCAGACTCACCCGCTGGACAGGGGCCGGGACTGGGGCGGGGAGGGGACTTGCTGCTTCCAAGGGGCGGCGGCGACACCTACAACGAAGGCCGTGGACCCGACCGCGGCAAGCGAAGC
>NW_006921881.1:1308892-1353798 GCF_000298275.1 Orycteropus afer afer
CGCGCAAGCGCCAAGGTTCAGTAGCTGGTGTGAACGCCGGGAAATAGAGTCCCTTGTAAGGAGAAACTGGCGAAACGAGATAAAAGCGAACTACGAATCCCAGGATGACCTGTACACGACCCTGATTCGCGGGGCCCGCGAGGAGGACGCTCGGGGGCGGGGCGCAGCCAGGCGCCACCGGAAGCGGAAACCCAATACCGCCTGGGAGATATAGTCCTGCGCTCCTGGGATGGAGGGGCCGAGCGGGGACGGGGAAAAGAGCCAGTCAGGCTGGAGTCCCTTCCCGCAGCTCTGCTCACTGCTGGATCATCAGGTCCTGGCGCCCGCCCCTAACCATAGAAAACAATGCACGAGGGGGTTGCGTGCTTTGCAATCAAAAAAGTACATAGCGCGTTATTTGCGTAAAAACACGATAGGTCCGTCCCTTGCTGGAGTCAGGCCCGCCCCTGGAGTTTCCTCTCCCCCATAGGCCTCCCGAGGCAGGAGGTGCGGCCCGGGTCCAAGCTGAAGGACCCAGGTAAGTAGGGTGTGCGGGCTGGGTGATTGAGAGCCTGGACGGCCTTGGGCGCTAACCTGAGGTGGCACCAGACATCCTGGCGCTAGTCCCCTTGCACTTTTCCATATTCTCTTAGGACTTGAATGGAGCCTTCTGTTGCGGGCTCTAAACGTGACCTTCGAACCCTGGTCAGAGTTAGGGCCAGGGACAGCGTGATGTTATTTCATTTCACAGCTTCTTAGCATTCCACAGATTTCCCTACTCCTCAGGGAATGGTTCCCCAGCTCCAGAAAATTATCTCGGAGAGGGGGGCCACCTCGAGGGAGGCGAAGGGCATTGTGGGGCGTAATGTAAAAGCAGGACCCCCAACTGACAGTTCGTCCTCAGTTCTCGCGCCTCCTGGGCACGCGGCCCTTTGCGCATAGACTATTTGGAAAGATTCCATGGCGGGGAAACTGATCAGGGCGCTTCGTGCGCTTGCGCAGTGAGGTAATGATGGCTTTGCTTCCCCACCACCACCACCACCACGCATGCGTTGATTGAGCATCTCTTATTATTAGAGTGGCGCCATTTTGCTGTACGGAAGCTGCAAAGCCACGCAGGCGGAGCCACTTCCTGAAATCTGCTTCCGGAGAAATGTCACGACTGTTTTTTGTGTGAAAGACGAAACACCGAAATAGAAGAGACTAAGATTTAAAGGGTCAACCTGATTTAAAAAAAAAAATTATTATTTTTTTAAATCTCAATTTACGGTATGAGAACTGGGAATTATATAGGAACGGGGCGGGGCAGGATTAGGGCCTCTGGCAATGCTCTCATGGAAATTTTTTTTGGCTGACATTTAGCAAGGAGCAGGTTTGTTGTAGTGTTTCCTGTTTTTATATGTGACCTATAGCCATTAGGCCCTGCCGTGTCTTAGGTTGTGTGGTCACTTTTGGGGCGGGAGCGGGGACTCTAAGACTACTTTTCATTATTCCGGCAGCTTCCTGGTTGTGGATCTGGTCTTTGCAGGGGCCTTTGGGAGTTGGCTTGCTTGTCTCAGCCTTTCCTTGCCCAGTCTTATTTTCTCAGCTTTCCAAAAAGCCATGTCCAGGCCCTCCCTCATCACCTTCACCCCAGCCAGCGAGTCTAGTGACCTTTGGAAAGATGGGCAGCAGCAGCAGCAACCACAGCCTGAGGAGCTGGAGTCCCCCTTGGATGGGTCTGCAGTCCGTGCTTTCTATGAGTCCCTGATTGGAAGTGACAACAGCCCTCCTGAACCCCAGAGATCGAAGCCTGAGCCTGCCAGGGAGAGAAAGAGGAAGAAAAGAAGACTGATGAGGGAGACTGTGGCAGAAGCACGGACAGCAGCAGCTTCAGGGGGACATGGACAAGAAGGAACCCTTGAGACAGAGGACAAGATGACCCAGTGGATATTGAAAGCAGCTCAGGAGGGGAACCTGGCAGAACTCCGAAGGCTCCTGGAGCCCCGTGAGGCAGGAGGAGCTGGAGGAAATATCAACACTCATGATACCTTCTGGTGGACTCCCCTGATGTGTGCTGCTCGAGCAGGCCAGGGGGCAGCTGTGCGCTATCTCTTGGGCCGAGGGGCTGCCTGGGTGGGAGTCTGTGAGCTAGGTGGCCGGGATGCTGCCCAGCTGGCTGAAGAAGCTGGTTTCCCTGAAGTGGCTCGCATGGTCAGGGAGAGCCATGGAGAGACAAGGAACCCTGAGCATTGGTGAGGAAACCTTAGCTCATACATTTTTCAGTATGTTCTGTCCTTCTTAGTCACTTTGCACCAGAGGCCCCAGAAAGAGCTGAGGGATCCTCCTGCCCCGATGTCATTGATAAAGTAGTGCAGTAGTATGGTTTACAGACATGAGCTCCCTGAGTTTGAATCCTGACTCCACTTGGGCAAACAACCTAACAGCTATTGGCCTCAGTTTCCTAATCTGAGAGTTCTTGTAGGGATGTTAAGATGAAATGGCTAATAGGTGCAAAGTACTAGAACAGTGCTTGCCACATAGTTGTTGTTATTAGTTATCATCAAGTTAATTCCAACTCATGGCAACGTCATGTGTGCAGAGTAGAACTGCACCATAAATTTTCAAGGCTTTGACCAAGCTCTGGTAGCGTAGTGCTTAAGGCATTTGACTTGCTGTTCAAACCCACCGGCCACTTCTCGAAAGGAAGATTGGGCAATCTACTTCCTTAGTGATACTGCCTTGGAAACCCAAGGAGGGGTAGCTATGAGCCGGATCCAACTCAACGGCAATGAGTTTGGTTTTTGACTTTGGACCTTTTTGGAAGCCGACTGCCAGACCTGCCTTCCTTGATGTCCTTGGTGGGTTCAAAATGTGAACCATTTAGTGGCAGAGTGCTTAACTATTCCTTTGCCACATAGTAAGCACTACATAAATATTAACTGTTACTGTTATGTTACTCTTCCTTCCTTCCCCTGAGCTTTGTGATGTCTGGTTATCATCGGTTCTCCCAACCTTTCCCCTCTAGGCTCCTCAATGCTAAGTGGGGAGGTAGACAATTTGTTCTTTAGCAGAAAAGACCTTGTCCCACTCTGCCAGCCCCCCTAGGCTTCTGAATCCTTTTCCTGATACATAACACTGTCTTTCAACTCTTCTTTTCTGCAGGCCCCACTCTCGTTCTCCCCAGTATTGTGAGACCTGTGATGCCCACTTCCAAGATGCAAACCACTGCACGTCCACTGCTCACCTGCTGTCGTTGTCCCGGAGTCCCTGCCCCCCCAACCTTCCCCCTGGGGTGCCAGCCTCCAGCCCAGGCTTCAAGTTGTTGCTGAGGGGAGGCTGGGAGCCAGGGATGGGGCTGGGACCCCGAGGGGAGGGCCGCGCCAATCCTATCTCTACTGTCCTCAAGAGGGACCAGGAGGGACTTGGCTACAGATCAGCGCCCCAGCCCCGAGTCACACACTTCCAGGCTCTGGATACCCGGGCTGTGGCTGGAAGGGAGCGAGCCCCTCGGGTAACCACACTGAGTCGGAGAGAAGAAAGAAGGCGAGAGGAGAAGGGTAGGGCTTGGGAGAGAGCTCTCAGGATATACATGAACCTTGAGATCTGACGTTAGTGAAGATTGACCCTGGTCTACTGCTAGAGTCTGAACTTTGGCCTCTGACTTGGACACTTTGATCTGTACTTCCTGAGGTCTGTCACGTCCCAGACTGTCAGGTTTTGGTCAATGGGCTTTGCCTTTTGGGAGGGGTAGAGTGCTGAGAGTTGAGAAATAAATCAATCTTCATCCTCTTTTGTGGTCTATTCATTTTTCTGGAAGCCAGACTTAAGTCTGGGGGCCATATTGGCAAGGCCCATGGAAGCCAGAAGGAGCAGCCAACTTTAGGTAGCATGATAGGATCATCTCCCTACCAATCTGGTTCACTTCAAGGCCTAGCCCCTGCCAAGACCACCACATCTATTCCTTCAAATCCCCTGAACCTGGAGCCAGTTGCAGCTCCATGCAAGTCTTGTGACCACTCTAGCCACTTCAATCTCTGATTTCACAAACATTCATATACTGTGTGAATAACATGAATGAGAAACATCCCCGACCCTCAGGGATCTCCTAACTAGAGGTTGAGATAGTCTTGTGGTGATTGGGGGTGAGAGGCAGCCAGGAAAGGCTCAGAGAAGAGGTCTGTTCTTACAGGGAGTCCAGTGTAGTGAAGGGCCCAGAGACTTTGACCATCCAGCTTGTACACCATTGGCTGACCTGTGACTGTAACTTTGGCTTTTCAACTCAACTTTTAAGGCAAGGTTCTTCATTTCATTACCTGAAACCTGAGGTCAGGAAGCACATCCTACTTGTTTACACTTATTTTTCCCACCCTTCCACAATCTTCACTTCTGTATCTTGTGCATACAGAGGTGCCAGGCAAGTAGAGTTCGTTATTGTCACATCCAGTGAGAAACCTGCATGGAGTGACAGAAAAGGGCTACCCAAGTTCCAAGACTTCCTTTATCGTTTTCCTTTGTGGAAAAGTCTTTCATGAAATCAGGGACAAGAAAAGGGAATTCGCCAAATGCAGGAGTGGGGAGGGGTGCAGGGAAGAGCCCCAGGACAAGAACTAGAGGTTAGCCTTCCAGTTTGAGTTTAGAGAAGCACTGGGGCCTCTGAATGGAAGACTGGGCTTCTGTTCTGGCTTGGACCTCACGGATCCAACCAGTGCCCAGTGGTAAAGCCCAGAGCGTACGAATGGCAAACGTTGAGAGCGCGGGGCGGTCGATCCACAGGGTCCGCCCCGCGAGCTGCAAGCTCCGCCCCGCATCTTCCTCCGGTCCCGGTGTGGCTGCTTCCGGGCTCCGCAGCTCCTGGGGGATCCGTGAAGCCTTGGCCCTCCGCTGGGTAGGGGTAGGGCCGCCGCATTGTGCGCCGGGACGCCTGGGTCCTCAGGCGCTCTCGTGATTTGCCCCCGCTACGGGAATCACCGAGGACATTCCCAGCCTGACCTTGGGGAGGCCGCGTCTCAGCCGCGCGCTCGGGGACTGGTCAGGCAACTTTGTGCATAGTCGAGATACAAACGCTCAATCAAGAGACTAACGCTGCTGGCTGGAGTTTGCTGGACACCCCCTCCCTCAACAAGGACACTTCCTACTCCTTGCGTTCCCCTAGGGCACCAGTTCAAGACTTCCCAGATAGATCCAGGAGTACTTAGGACCCGTGGCCACCTTTCTTCCTTCTTGAATGGAGCACCGCCTCCCCAGTTTCTGGGGCACCTTGGGGCGTGGCCTTGGTGAGTGAAACTTGGGGTGCTGCCTGCTGGGGAAACTCAGAGACACAGGGAGGGCACTTTTAGGGGGTGACCCAGGCCTTGTCAGATCCTGAGACGTGTGTGTGTGTGTGTGTGTGTGTGTGTGTGTAAGGGGTGAATGAACTTGGGTTGCCTTCTTTCTTTACCTGCAAACTGAAAAGGAAGCGGTGCCATCCTGTCCCACACTTGAGGCTGCATGACCATCCGGGGAAATGGGAAGCCACTTCTGAATTCAGAGTAAGACGGCATCACCAAGCAGACATCTCTTTTTCTGACCCAACCTGAGAGTCTGAGAAGTGCCAGGAAGGGGACCCAGAGTTTGGGGGCTCATTAAGCACCCCAGCCATGTTCCTGCGACGACTAGGTAGCTGGCTACCTCGCCCCTGGGGCCGCCGGAAACCAACGAAGCCTGACCTGTCTGCCCCAGAACCCAGATGGGTGGACAGCTCCCCAGAGAATTCAGGAAGTGACTGGGACAGTGCTCCCGAAACCATAGGAGATACGGGGCCTCCCAAGGCCAAGGACTCAGAGGCACAGAAGAGCTCTAGGACTGCTCCAGAGCCAAGCAAGGCCCCCCCAGTTGCTCAACTGGGGAGCAAAAGAATGGATTCCTTCAAGTTGGACAAAGCTGTCACTGGCACTGAAGAATCTGGGAGAATGGAGGCTGGAGGGGCCGTTGGCAAACTGGGACAGGATGCTGTAGACTCAGGAGGTGCGAGGAGACCTGGGGTGCCCCCTGAAGTTGGACTGAGCGCCCCTGGACTAGAAGCCCCAGTAGAGAAGCCAAGTCGGCATCAGAAGCTGCTGGGCTGGCTGCGGGGGGAATCAGGTGGTGGCGTAGGAGCTCCCCCACCATACCTGGGGGGCCCAGAGGAACGTCTGCAGATCTCCACCAACCTGACCTTGCACCTGCTGGAGCTGCTGGCCTCAGCCCTGCTGGGGCTGTGCTCGAGGCCACTTCGGGCAGCCTTGGATGCACTGGGCCTGCGTGGACCATTGGGTCTCTGGCTGCATGGGCTGCTGTCCTTCCTGGCTGCCCTGCATGGGCTGCACGCTGTGCTGAGCCTCCTTACTGCCCACCCCCTCCACTTTGCCTGCCTCTTTGGCCTCTTGCAGGCCCTGGTGCTGGCTGTCAGCCTCCGGGAGCCCAGCGAGGATGAGGAGGCCACTGACTGGGAGGGAGAGGGACTGGGGAAGGAGGATGAGGAGCAGAGGGGAGATCCAGGACAGGGGCTGTGACCCGGGGGTGAGGTGTGACCCAGGGTCCTACCCTCAGTGGCGCGGGGGCAAGTGGTGAAGACAGTGTGGCCTTCAGGAGGAGAGTGGGGGGCATGGCCCAGATCAGGAGCACAGGGACCTCAGGGATGGTGAAAGAAAACCCAGGGCATGAGGGTGCAGGGTCCCTTTCACATACAGGAAAGAAGAGGGCTGCTTTAGGGTGTCTGCGATTATGGATAGTGAGGGCATTGCCCTTGGATTCACCAGCTATTGTCACGTTTTACATTTCTCTTTGTTCCACTTTTTTTTTTTTTTTTTAAGGGGGGTATAAATACTAAAGGTTCTTTCCACCTTTTATAACTCCCCAATGGTTGAAGAAAACAGAGGTAGGATGACAGACAGACCTCTGGGATAAAAGGATGATTGGGTCACCCAAGAGATCTGGATCCTAGTTAGCCTTCCTGGAAGAGTAGGCTGCTAGGCAGTTGGATTGGGGGGCCTGGATGAGGGCCCACAGAGTACAGGGAGCCTGTGTGAGGATCTGGGTGTTCACAGGGGCCAGAGGAAACAGGGATGGTTCAAGCAGGTCAGGCAGGCAGCATGGGGGAAGCACTGGAGCTTGCAGTCCCACTCGAGGGTTAGGGGTTTGCTAACTCAGCAATAAATAACTGTCACACCCAATCCTAAATATACCACTACAAAGTGAGAGTTAATCACCATTCAGTGTCCTTCCTGACGCCGTCCAGCTGGGGATTTAGTGGGAGTGTTGAAATGTGGAGAGTGGGATTGGTATCTGGAGACAAGCCCCAGAATGAGGATTGAAAAATATCTTTATTCTTGAAAGGGAGTCTTTAGCTAGTCTCCTCCCCACTACCATCACAGCTCCCGCAGTATCCATCTGGGGCACAGATGAAGCCACAGGTCAGTTAGTGCACAGCTCACAGGCCTCTGGTAGAAGGGAGAAAAGAGAAGATGGAAACGAAGGAAGAGCAGGGAGAAGCAAGGTTGATGCTAATAGCACGGGGAAGAATGCGTTCCTTCATTCTGCCGTGTTCCTTTTTAAAAAGGGATCTCTGAGGCATTTTTCCCTCTGTGTTTGACCCTTCACCAACTGCAAATGCAGAAACCCCTCTTTTGAGTAGCCCAGAACCCAGCCTGGCTTCTTCAGGTGACATCATAGCCCTTGGCCACATGCCTCTGGTGGCATGAGACAATGGGAGTGCCAACATAGCCAATCTGATGATGTCAGCTTTGGTCATGTCCTCCTATGATGTCATATAAGCCACTTTCATCCAGTACTCCCAGAAGACTTGCTCAGTCCTAGTCTTCTACTGTGGGACTTGAACCCCTCACCTTGATCCCTGGGAGTCAGTAAGAAGGCTTTGGAATCCAAGCAGGAGGTCAGAGACTGGAATTCCTCCACACATTTCTTGGGAGGGTATGGTGAGCGATCTGAAAGGGCAGAACAGGACCAGGCTAGCTGAGTACCTTCTCCTCAGCACACCACCTGGTGAGGGGTTGTCCTGCCCTCTCCTTTCCTTCTGACCCTTCCTGCCTTGCACCCCCACTCACTGTAAAGGAGGAATCGCTGGTAACCCTGGCCCATTTCTTTCAGCATGATTCCACCTGGGCATGAACTGGAGAAAAGCTCAGTCTTCATGTCAGGGCGGCCTGTGAGGTTGGGTTGGGGGAGTGGGCAAAGAGAGATGCAAAACCAAGCAAGCCCAGGGGACTTGGGAAGGGTAAGGTCTGGAGGGAACCAACCTTCTGTTCTGAGATCAGTGCTCCCCTCAGTCAAGTGGTAGGTCCATTTCCGGGGCACACAGAGCCCATTTTTCCTGCAGAGGTGGTGGCATAGAGGAGAGACTGAGTGATACTCCAGCCACACACATCAGCCTCTATTTATTCCATCTTATTTCTCCGTGAAGCCTGGATCTCCTCAGATTTCAAGTTACCAAGGGATGTTTATGCACATCTCTGTCCAGAGAGAAACTAATGGAACTTTTGAATTAAGTGGGCCAAGAACAGTGGCTGTATCAGCTAAGAGCATGGCTCGTGGTGGTGATTGCTCACATTTTGGTCAGAGACTTTACCCACGGGTGCCTCTGCCTTCTCACCACTCACATGCGGATGGTAGCACAAAGCTGGAGCTGTGTTGGGGTAGAGTCAGCAGCCATATTGAAGACAATGTTGTCCACAGGGTCAAAAGTCGCCAACTCTTCCTTTGTGGGAGCTGCCCCTGCGATAAAGTACCAGTGGCCCAGGTGGGGCTCTGGAAACTGGAGAGACAATGAGAGGGGCAAAAGAGGATGGTCCCATCATAGGATCCATCCAGTTACTTCATCAGCCAGCACAAGAAGACTTAGGGGTTGGGGTGTTGACTGCTTTCCTCTTTCCATCTGGGGGATGGAGTTATGATAGTCATCAATGGCTTTTTCTTCTGATCCTCCCTAATTAACCTGATTAACCAGCCCACCCCCAATTCTGCCATCTCCACATTGACTACAGTCCTAGTATTTTTCTTATTCCTGCTTTCATCATCACAACACTCACACTCTCTTCCTACTCTCCTCTGCCAGTGGCTTCTGATCATCCTAGGCCACCCACCTGAGTCCCTTAGAGCCTCCACTTCATTCCCAGTCCCTCATTCCCAGTCCATACCTCTTTCCCAGTCCATACCTCTTTCCCATTCATTTCTAGAGTTGTCAGTTGACTGTGCTCAGGGCACTGGTAGATGGAGTTAAGGAGAATGCCGTAGAGGTAGAGCAGAGCTGCCCAGATTTGGTGGAACATCTTCAAGCAGGAGGGAGCCAATGCCCTGTGTGGGGTGTCTGGTGCCTTAACTGCTCACGCCCCTGCTGGCTGCTCAGTGCACTCTGCTCCCAGCCCCCTTGCCTTGACCCTTGACTCCTTCACCTGCTAATGAGTAACTTCAACCTTGTTTTCCAACCTAAACCTGTATTACTTACAGGGTTTGGCCCTTCCTCCCCCTTCTGTAGATGCAACCACTCCACCTTGCATGTCCAGGATCTCTCAGGAGTTATGAGAGCTGAGCTTATCAACCCATATCTGAGCCAGATATTTGCTATATTGTGCAGCATTGAAGAGGGGTTGGTAGATGGAGTTTTTCATTCGTTCACTTAGGCAATGGTTTTGAGTCCCAGCTGTTTGCCAGGAACTGGCTAAGCTCTGAGGACATAAGGCGAAATAAAACATAGTCCCTGGCCTTGAAGAAGTCTAGGGAAAACTAGCTGTGCAAACAAATCATTGCAGTACAGCTTGATAAGTACTTTCAAGCAGGTGTGAACGAGGTAGTGGGGGTAATGGGTGGGAGGCTCTCTCTCTGAAGGAATTTATAACTGGGGAAACTGTGTGCTCTTGGAAGTTTGCTGACAAAGTGAGTTCGTTCATTCAACATCGACTGCTAAGCAAAAGACTACATAATCTCATGGCTAAGAGACTGGTGTTGGGAAGAGCTGGGTTTGAACCCCAACTCTACTACTTATTAGAATTTGACCAATTTTATTAATCTTTGTGCTGCTTTCTTAATTTGCAAAATGGGGCACATCAATAGAATTAAGTGAGAAAATACACATAAAGTCTAGCAAAATCCATCATTTGGTAATCTCTAAGTATTCACTGCCATAGTAATGTTTGCAAGCACTTAGTACAACTTCTGGTGGCTAATAAAGGAGCTGGGGGCTCTGGTGGCATAGTGCCTAAAGCATTTGACTGCTAACCACAAAGCTGGTGGTTCAAACCCACCAGCCACTCCTTGGAAGGAAGGTTGGGCAACCTACTTCTGTAGCGATAACTGCCTCAGAAACCCAAGGAGGGGTCGCCATAAGTCGGATCCGACTTGATGGCAGTGTGTGGTTGGTGTGTGGTAACAAAGGAGCTCTGGTGGTGTAGTGCCTAAGGCATTTGACTGCTAACCAGAAGTTGGTGGTTCAAACCCACCAGCCACTCTGAGGAAGGACGTTCGGGCAATCTACTTCCATAAAGATTTACCACCTCAGAAACCCAATGGGGGTCACTGAATAGGAACAAACTGGATGGCAATGAGTTTGGTTTGGTTTGGTTTTGGTGGCTAATAGGTTCTCAAGTAATAGTTGTTGTTGTTATGTGCCGTGGAGTCAAACCTGACTCATAGCGACCCCTCCTTGGGTTTCCGAGGCAGTATCACTACGGAAGTAGGAAGTAGGATTACCCAACCTTCCTTCCGAGGAGTGGCAGGTAAAGGAAAAAAAAGAGTTCTCACGAGGTAGTAATTGGGTAGTGCCAAGTGGGTGGGACAGTTAGTGCAGTGAGAAGTGGGGCTTCCTTATTTCTACAGGCTGCCAAAAAAAAAAATTGTCCCGGAGAGGTGGGCTTGTTATGGTCTTGTGATTTAGTTGAAACCAAACAAAACCAAAAGTAATCTGGGTGATGAATATGAGTGTTCATTACGCTATTCTACTTGGCTATATAAAAATAAAAATACAATTTATAGGAGAAGCAAAATAGAAATGCTCGAGCTGGAGTCTGGCAGGCCTGGAACTGATAATCAGTTCCGCCACTACCTTCACTTAACGTGTAGTCAACTATAAAATAGTTAATAGCTTCCTCCGATGTTTGAAGACTTAAATATGAGAACGGTAACGTAAAGATTTTAGTATAGTGCTTGGCACAAAGTAAGTGCGCACTGGACAGGTGCTTATTAGACTTCTTCATTGGGAATTGGGTATATAAAAACTATGAATCTTGGAAAGGCAGCCTCTGGAGCAGGGACCCCGGAACTGAAGGGTCTAGCTGAAGTCTTAGAGTCGCGGGACCCAGGACTTTGTCATTGGGGGAAGGGCACAGAGGGGTAATAACTCCTTCAGCCTGGGCCTGCGAAACCCCTTAGTTAAAGAGTTTCGTCTTTCAGTCCAGTCTGACTCTACTTGCTCCCAATTCCCAACCTTGGGAATTTTCCTGATAAAACTTCTAAAAGGTAGCAGCATCCTTAGCTTTACAAAAGCATAACGTGTCCCCTCGGCCGTATACATACGGTACGGAACATGGCGCACGGACCTCCCCCCCCCCCGCTGTAAACGCCCACTGGGTGGAGAACCGAGGACCCGCAGACTATAGGACCGCACGAACAGAACAGACAGCAGGCGAGTATCCTCCAACCTCCGGGGGAAGAATAACTTCCGGAGGCGCCGAAGGAAGGCGTGGCGAAGGCTGCAAAGACCAGAAGGCTGAATTTTAGGTGGCGAGATCAATGCCTCCTGAAAGTCTCTGCCTGCCAGGACTTTGACATAAATTAAAAGAGGCATAATCCCAAGTCGCCAAACTCCAAGAGCCAAGGAACAGTTCACAGCTTCGAGCAGTTATAGATTTCCATCTGGTAATTTACTTTCAGGGATTTATTGTGGCCACCTCAAACTTCTAGGGCTCAAACGCGCGCGCAGGAGAAGCGGGGTTGGAGGTGGGGCGTGCTTAAGGATGTACGCATGCGTAGTGCAATTTACGCAGGCGCAGTAGGGTCCCCCGGGCGGCGGTGGTGGTGGCTCTTCGGGGTGCTGGGCTTACTCCCATCTAGGCCGGCCCCAGCCCATCTCACCCCCAGGGATTCACTTCGTTGGGGGCTGCGGATTTTTCGTTGTACCCAACAAAAGGAAAGATTGGGGACCTGGGGGTAGCCGGAAGTACCGCCTTGCAATCCCCAAATACGATCGGGGAAACGGAAGTGGCCGACGGTGGCAGGTTGGGGGAGACCGGAAGTGACGGTACCGTGAGGAAGTCGGGGGTGGAGCCGCGGGGTAGTGTGTATGTGAGTGTGTGTGTGTACATATATGAGTGTTTGCGTATGTTTGTGTATATGTGTGTACGTTGTGCTGTGTGTTGAGTGCGCCGCTCTGCAGGATCACCGAGGGAAGGCGGAAGAGGGGGGCAGTCAGCTAACCGGTCCCGCCCCCCGTGAGTGTCCACTGTCTTGTCGTGACTTAGGCGGGTTCGATGGGCGTGGCGCGCGTGCGCGAAGCCACTTTCTCCGCAGTGTCTGGCGCGACCCCCGCTCTCGCAGTGTCCCAGGGTTTGCCCCTGGCCCTTGTCCTATCGCGACCGGTGATAACACTGGTCTCGTGCTTACTTCTCCGCTTCCTAATCCGACCGGCCTTCCCTTATTGTGATTGGCATCGTGGAGCCCCTCCCACCTCCCCGTCCTCCAGCTCCCTATGCCGTCGATCCCCTGCCCTTTGTGTTTCTCTCTCTCTGCCCCAGAATCTGAAGGGGGATGGGGGCGGGTGTGAGAGCGTGTGTTTGTGTGGGAGAAACTTTTTAGATATTGGGGCGGGGACTTAGGCTGGGGAGGCTTCCGGGTATGTAAAATTCGCTACCTTCAACAGCGGACCTCCCTCCATTCTTCCCTAGAGAGCTGTCGGCCATGGAGCCCAATGATAGTACCAGTACCACTATGGAGGAGCCTGACAGCCTGGAGGTGCTGGTGAAGACCCTGGACTCTCAGACTCGGACCTTTATTGTGGGGGCCCAGGTGAGACCCCACTACTTTTGGAAGATACTGATTAGCTCTTTCTTTTGTAGGCACCGTAGTCTAAGGGAAAGGAGCTCTGGTGGCATAGTGCGTAAGGCCAGAAGGTTGGCAGTTCAAACCCACCAGCCATTCTGCAGAAGGAAGACTGGGCAGTCTACTTCTGTAAAGATTTACTGCCTAGGAAACCCAGAAGGGGTTGCTATGATTGGAATCAACTCCATGGCAGTGAGTTTGGTTTTGGTTTGGTGGTGGTGGTTATTTGCCGTCGAGTCAGCCCCGACTCATAGCGACCCCTCCTTGGGTTTCCGAGGCAGTATCACTACGGAAGTAGGATTGCCCAACCTTCCTTCCCAGGAGTGGCTGGTGGGTTTGAACCACCAGCCTTCTGGTTAGCAGTCAAGTGCTTTAGCCACTATGCTACTAGAGCTCCCTTTGGTTTGGTTAGAGCTGATAATCTGGTCCTCCAAATTTCTTGTCATTGATCTGTTTGTTCAGACTCTGTGCAGAACATTTCTGATGTTTCTTGTTTGAAAAGATACGGTTCTGATGAGTGAGGCAGATCTTCTGCCTTCCTCCACTTCTTCAGCATTCATTGCAGAGGGAGATACAGAGAAAGGAGCAGTTAGTGTACCATCATTATAGATGTATGTCAGCCCAAAGAAGCAGACATGGCTCCTGCCTTTGGTAAGAGAAACAGAGCACAAAGACCCAAAACAAAAGTATGTCTTAAAGATGAAAATTGGTCAGGTCTAAACCATAGTTTTTAGGCTAGAAGTCAGAGCTTGTAATGGAAGTAGAGCCCAAATAGACTTCTGAGTGGAATTACTTATATTTGTGGTATAATTTTAATTTCAGTTTCTTGAGTTTAATTTCATGGATACAGCTGTCTATGTCCTTACTCTTAGGATGCTTGGAGACAAAATCGTGAGCAGTTTGGCCCATGGGTTTTTACAACATGATTATATGTGTTGTTGTTGTTGTTGTTGTTGTTGTTATGTGTCATCAAGTCAGACCTGACTCATAGCGACCCCTCCTTGGGTTTCCGAGGCAGTATCACTACGGAAGTAGATTGCCTCATCTTCCTTCCGAGGAGTGGCTGGTGGGTTTGAACCACCAGCCTTCTGGTTAGCAGTCAAGTGCCTTAGGCACTATGCTACCAGAGCTCCTTTGATTATATGTAGTATTTTAAAAAAAAAAAAAAAAAGTGGGCTTTTGTCATAGGTTTATGTAAACATTGTGGTACTTCCTAAGAGTCTGTTGTTAGGATTTTTTTTTTTTTTTTTTCTTTTTTCTGGTTGCACAACGGTTAAGGCATTCAACTACTAACCAAAGTTGAATGGTTCGAACCCATCAGCCCCTCCATGGTAGAAAGAGGCAGCCTGCTTTCCAGCCTTGGAAATCCTATGGGGGTTTCCCTCCCATAAGGGAAAGAGTTCTCCTCTGACCTGTAGGGTTTCTATGAGTTGGAATCTATTCAGTGGCATTGGGTTTGGTTTTCTTAGTTACTCCTTGGTTGGGTCTTCCTTTAATCAGATTCTTCACTTGTCTTCCTTGTTATTTCTCTTATTTTTGAGATTACAGGGTTGTTTGTCGCAAATAAACTCGTGGTATCATTTTGTGTTTGCGGAAGGGTGATTCTCTGGTATCTTGACACATATATTCTCTTTTTTCGGAGCCAAGCATAGGAGGAGAGAGAGGAATGTTGATTAGCATTTCTGTTTCTCGGTCGTGTGATTCTTTTTTGGGCTTAAAACCTGAGCTTCCCTAAATTTTCTTGTCTGTATCTTAACAGGTATTTTCTCAGATATTTGCATAGTAACAGTCTCACAGGCGAGACAGGATGGGGAAGTGATTTTATGATTTTTACCCTTGCTCCCATGAATTAGTTATCACTTTTCTGTTCTTTCTTTTTCCTCCATTCCCTGATTCCTATTCTTGATTTTTTTTCTCCTGGCAGATGAATGTAAAAGAGTTTAAGGAACACATTGCTGCCTCTGTTAGCATCCCCTCTGAGAAACAAAGGCTCATCTACCAGGGGCGTGTTCTGCAGGATGATAAGAAGCTCCAGGAATACAGTAAGGGGGTGGGAGATGGCAGTCAGAGGTTGAGGTTGTTGTGTAGTGGGATGGGCAGAAGTTTACCTGATCATACAGTGTTTTGGTATGTATCTTTTTTATCTCCTATAGATGTTGGAGGAAAGGTTATCCATCTAGTGGAACGGGCTCCTCCTCAGACTCAGCTTCCTTCTTCTGGAGCATCTTCTGGGACAGGGTCTCCCTCAACTACCCATGGTGGAGGACCCCCGCCTGGTACTCGGGGACCTGGGGCCTCTGTTCATGACCGGAATGCCAACAGCTATGTCATGGTTGGAACGTTCAACCTTCCCGTAAGCTTATGTTCCACTTGGGAGGGTTTTTGTGGGTAAAGGGTAGATTTAGTTGTGGTAGTAGCAGGGAGGTTGTAAGATAGGTGTCTTATTCTGTAGATTGGGTTTGGAGGCCCCTGTGATCTGATGTTGGCCTCGATCTTTGAGGGGACAGGGTGGCAGGGCTCCAGAAATTGAGTTGGCAGTGTGGGGGCCTTAGTATTTGGCTTCTCCCAGAGCAACTTCCCTTACCCTTTCCCCAGAGTGACGGCTCTGCTGTGGATGTTCACATCAACATGGAACAGGCCCCAATTCAGGTATCAGGGGGCCTGGGAGGGTCAGGGAAGGGGATCTGGGAGAAGGAGGCCTTGAGGTGGGGTGGACCTGACTGAGGAGATGACTGGGCCTGGTTTAGTAGGTGGTAGAGCTCGTGACTTCATCTCAGAGCTACCCTGATCATCCCTCCTCTTAACCATAGAGTGAGCCCCGTGTTCGGCTGGTGATGGCTCAGCACATGATCAGGGATATACAGACCTTGTTGTCCCGGATGGAGGTAAGTGGGCAGGGCTAGGTAGGGTCTTTCTGTCTCTCTGTGCACCCTTTTTCCCTCTTAGCCTAGGGTTAGTGGCATGACTGGTTATATTCATAGGGTTCTGTCTGCCTCTCTCCTCTGCAGTATTCATTCTTTCAAGCAGGAAAAGTATCTTTGTGAGGCTATCTTGTTCCTGCCAAACCTCTTGGTGTGCCTGGTGTCTGGGAAGATTGTTTCAGACTTTTCAGATAATTCTCATATTATCTTTTCTTCCCGTTAGAAAATGATTCCACTTTTTTAAATTTTCTAATTATCATAGTTAATAATCAGGACCTTGTAATTTTATTAGTTGATATTGTAGCTGGAACCTGTTGCCTTTCACTTTTTTCTCAAGGAAATTGGGAAATCACAATTTCTATTATTTGTTAGTAATTTGTTTTCAAACATTATAAATACTTACTGTGTACATAATTTGTGTAAGTCTTTTATTAATTGCTGAGGAGTCAAAGATCTAGATGCAAAGCCCTGCTTTCGAGAAGCCTAGTGAGAGTATATTCTCCCTCAGTCTCTTTGGACCAGAGTAGTGTTCTACAGTGGTCTGATCCTGCCTTTTGTGTCCTGACTGTCCCCTATCTTCAGTGTCAAGGGGGGCCCCAGGCCCAGCACAGTCAGCCGCCTCCACAGATGCCCACTGCCGCCCCAGAGCCAGTAGCTTTGAGCTCTCAGTCAGAACCTGTCGAAAGTGAAGCCCCTCCTCGGGAGCCTATGGAGGCAGAAGAAGTAGAGGAGCACGCCCCAGCTCAGAGCCCAGAGCTCACCCCTTCTGGTCCAGCCCCTGCAGGCCCGACACCTGTCCCAGAGACAAATGCGCCCAAGTAAGAGACAGGGCACCTACATGGGTGGGGGTTCCTAAATGAAGTATGGGAACTAAGAAAGGTGTGATGGGAGGGAAGGATTGCCTGGAGGTCTTACTTGTGAGGCCAGCTGTGAGGGGCGGGAAGGGCTCTGGTTGTAGGTGAATAAGATAGGACTAGCAGCTGCGGAGAGGCACTGCTGTGTCACCTGCCTATTCCAGTGTCTCCCCTCGGTTCACACGGGCCCCATCTCTGCTATATAGGAGTGTGCGGTGGAGAGGCTAGATAGTATCTTCTCCACATTTTCCTGAGGAAGTAGGAGGGTGGCAAAGCACAGAATCTCTATTACTCCAGGAAGGGATTGGGTTTGTGGTCTGGGAGGCCAGGGAGAGACAGAGCAGATGTGTGGTCCCTGTTGACAGCAAGATTGGGAGTCTGAGGAAAGCCCTGGTTCACTGTGTCTTGGGGTTCCCCACAGCCATCCTTCCCCCACGGAGTATGTCGAGGTGCTCCAGGAGTTGCAGCGGCTAGAGAGCCGCCTCCAGCCCTTCCTCCAGCGCTATTATGAAGTTCTGGGTGCTGCCGCCACCACGGACTATAACAACAATGTGAGCCCTCCCACACCTCACCCCAGAACTCCCTGAATAGAACAGGCTGGAATATAGATATTCCACACCTCCCCAAAAAAGGCATTGCTTGCAATGAAATGTCTTGTTTTAAATATGCAAGTCGATCATTTCTTTTTTTTTTTTTTGTAGGGAGGGTAGTACTATCATTGTACTATTTTTCTAAGTGAATTTTTTAGGGAGCTTATGAAGCAAGAGAGATCAGTGGGTATTGACTTACTGGTTCACTGTAGAGCTTAATAGGAAATTCTTTGTGCATCTGAAACATAACTTGGAAAGACTTGGTCTACCCAGAAGCTCTCAAGCATGGGACTGAGGTTTAGAGGCATGGCCCCTTCAGAAAACACTAATTCTTTTTTTAGTGAGGTAAGTTCCTGCAATGATAGTCTCTGTTTCTCTGTTTGGTGTGGCATACAGCACGAGGGCCGTGAGGAGGACCAGCGGTTGATCAATTTGGTGGGGGAAAGTCTGCGGTTGCTGGGCAACACCTTTGTGGCACTGTCTGACCTGCGCTGCAACCTGGCCTGTGCACCCCCACGGCACCTGCATGTGGTCCGGCCCATGTCTCACTACACCACCCCCATGGTGCTCCAGCAGGCAGCTATTCCCATCCAGGTGGGCCAGAGAGCCTGGCTAGAGGGACTGTGGAAGGTAAACCCAGGGTGGCTCTTAGGTTTGAAGGACGTTAAAAGAGGAGGAGACTTAAGAAACATTGATATGAAGCCTTGGGGAAATCTTAACAGGTCTTCTGTTTGGGCTTTTATGTTTTTCTTACTTCTGCCTGTGTGTCTGTCTGTCTTCTCCAGATCAATGTGGGGACGACTGTGACCATGACAGGGAATGGGACTCGGCCCCCCCAGGCTGCAAACGCGGAGGCACCTCCCTCTGGTCCTGGGCAGGCCTCGTCCCTGGCTCCCTCGTCTACCACTGTTGAGTCCTCAACTGAGGGGGTACCCCCCCAGGGCCCAGCTCCCCCGCCAGCTGCCAGCCACCCAAGGGTCATTCGCATTTCCCACCAGAGTGTGGAACCCGTGGTCATGATGCACATGAACATTCAAGGTGAGTTAGGACCTGGCAGGGAATAGTAGTAGGAGGAGGGCAGGTGAAGTTGGTGTTGTGGGGTGAGGGAGTGAGAATGGAGAAGGGCCAGGCTGGAGCTGATGGTAACCTAGGGACCAGAGTAGTAGAAAGTATGTATGAGAGGGAAAGAAGGGAAATGTATGCTTTCTGGTCAGGGGATTGCGACTTGGAGGATGACTGATCTTGGGAGGATGCTGATAGGCCTCACCCAGCTCACTTCAGTGCTGTTCTCTCTGTCTGTCTTCCTATCCAGATTCTGGCACACAAACTGGTGGAGTTCCAAATGCTCCCACTGGCCCCCTTGGACCCCCTGGTCATGGCCAAACTCTGGGTAAGAGTAAGGGCATCAGAGCAGGTTGAGCTCTGGGTAGAGAAGGGGCAGGGCCGAGTGGGTGGGTTGAAGGGGGTCCAGGTTCAAGGTTACATCAGACCCGCCCCCCAGGCTCCACCCTCATCCAGCTGCCCTCCCTGCCCCCTGAGTTCATGCACGCCGTCGCCCACCAGATCACTCATCAGGCCATGGTGGCAGCTGTTGCCTCCGCGGCCACAGGTAATGAGCTGGAAGGGGAGGCCTGGGAGGTGGGGCATGGTCCAAGATGGTGGGTACTGTTGGTTGGGTGGGCAAGGGCCCAGCCTTCAGCCCTCTTTGGTCTCTCCTCTGTCACCCACAGGACAGCAGGTGCCAGGCTTCCCAACAGCTCCGACCCGGGTGGTGATTGCTCGGCCCACACCTCCACAGGCTCGCCCTTCTCATCCTGGGGGTCCTCCGGTCTCTGGGGCGCTGGTGAGTAGAGGGGAGGGTTCCAGTGGGAGGAGTCTGGGGGAGAATCCTGTATAGTGAATGGCAAAGGGAAGACTAACAGTCTTTCTCTATTCTCTTCCAGCAGGGCACTGGGCTGGGTACCAATGCCTCTTTGGCCCAGATGGTGAGCGGCCTCGTGGGGCAGCTTCTTATGCAGCCGGTCCTTGTGGGTAAGTGTCACTCTTCCCCACTTCAAACTCTGGGGTTTCCACTTCTTTGAAGTTTTGACACTCCCTTCCTCGTTTGCTCACTGACACTTTCAAGTTCTTTCTCTCTGTATTTGCTTTGTTTTTGCTTTCCTGCTGGAAAGATCATAAGTGGGTCGTGCTGTGGTGTCTTGTTTTTCTTCAGATTTCAGTTTTCTCCCTTTGGTCCCTGCAGCTCAAGGGACCCCAGGAATGGCTCCACCTCCAGCCCCTGCCACAGCTTCAGCCAGTGCCGGCACCACCAACACAGCTACCACTGCTGGTCCTGCCCCTGGGGGTCCTGCCCAGCCTCCACCCCCTCAACCCTCCGCAGCCGATCTTCAGATCTCTCAGCTCCTGGGGAACCTCCTGGGACCAGCAGGGCCAGGGGCTGGAGGGCCTGGCATGGCTTCCCCTACCATCACCGTGGCAATGCCTGGTGTCCCTGCCTTTCTTCAGGGCATGACTGACTTCCTGCAGGTGAGTACCTGGTTTAACCTTTACCTCAGCCTTTCTCTCCCTTAGTCAGTCAGTGGTACCTAGTTGCCATTATACAACTACTATGCTGCAGCCCCCTGGTGGCATGCCAGAGTGGGAAGGAACTCTGGAAATTCATTGACTCTGAGCCCTCCAATTTGAAGAGGGGGAAATAAGATTCAGAGAGAGAAAAGTACTGTAATTAATGTTATTGTTTCATGATTTTACCCATTCAGAAGTGGAGGGCTTGTTGCTCCTAACCCTCCCATTGAACCCTGCTCTTGAACTTGCTTATGAGTATTTGGCTTTGAGGAGTAATGACCAGACTTTAAGTCCCCACTTCCTAGACACCTGTTGATGTGTGCTCTCCTGCTACCACTTTATGTCCTTGTGCCAATTCTCACCTAACTTTCTGTATTTTATTGCTTCTTTGCTTGCCAGGCAACACAGACGGCCCCTCCACCTCCTCCACCTCCTCCACCGCCACCCCCTGCCCCAGAGCAGCAGGCCACACCCCCAGCAGGCTCCCCTTCTGGAGGTGCAGGGAGTCCTGGGGGCCTGGGTCCTGAGAGTCTGCCACCGGAGTTTTTCACCTCAGTGGTGCAGGGTGTGCTGAGCTCCCTGCTAGGCTCCTTGGGAGCCCGGGCTGGCAGCAGTGAAAGTATTGCTGCCTTCATACAACGCCTCAGTGGATCCAGCAACATCTTTGAGCCTGGGGCTGATGGGGCCCTTGGTGAGCATAAGGGGGGTACCTTGGCCTTCCTCAAGAAGGGGCAACCAGAGGACTATAGATAGTCTTTGTTTAGAGGGTATTCCCAAAATGGGGTGAGGCTGATGGCTGGGCAGGCCAGGTGGTGAAGGTCATTGCTAATTTCAGCTCTTGCCCCTAGGATTTTTCGGGGCTCTGCTCTCTCTCTTGTGCCAGAACTTCTCCATGGTGGATGTGGTAATGCTTCTCCACGGGCATTTCCAGCCGCTACAGCGACTCCAGCCTCAGCTGCGATCCTTCTTCCACCAGCACTATCTGGGTGGCCAGGAACCCACATCTGGTAACATCCGGGTAAATGAAAGCCCTGGGCCCCAGAGCCATTTTCTCTTTCACCTTCAATTCCTTATTCCTGGCTCTGCTTATCTGTCAGTTAAAGCTGCCTAAACCGTGGGGTGGTAGCAGGGAAGTGTCTTGAGGAGTGGGACTTGGGACTAAACCTGTGTTGTTCCCCCTGTAGACGGCAACCCACACATTGATCACTGGGCTAGAGGAATATGTGCGGGAGAGTTTTGTGAGTAGTTCTCCCCACTTTCCCTCTTTTTCTGGCCTGGTCAGGGTGGCTGCTATTCCTTACCTCCCTCCTTTTTGACTCCTGATCGCTTAGCGGTCCTGATTTTGGGATCTTTGTGTGTTTTGTTGCTTAGTCTTTGGTGCAGGTTCAGCCAGGTGTGGATATTATCCGGACAAACCTGGAATTTCTCCAGGAGCAGTTTAATAGCATTGCTGCCCACGTACTGCACTGCACAGGTCAGAGTGGCTGGACCAGGGCACATGGGATGTGCTGGAGGGGTAGGGCGGCCAGATGCTAGCTTTCATTACCTCCTGTCTTGCCCACAGACAGTGGATTTGGGGCCCGGTTGCTAGAGTTGTGTAACCAGGGCCTGTTTGAATGCCTGGCGCTGAACCTGCACTGCTTAGGGGGACAGCAGATGGAACTTGCCTCCGTCATCAATGGCCGAATCGTAAGCACCATCCATCCCTGCTTCCTCAGGTTTCCATTCTCTTTAGTATCTTACAGTTTTCTTTTTTTCTCCTCCAAACTGTTATCTTACACCCTGGATCTAGTTTTCAGAGGCTGGTTGGGGTTTTGTTTATGTGCTGGCCTGTTTTCTTTCTCTCAGCGCCGCATGTCTCGTGGGGTGAATCCATCCTTGGTGAGCTGGCTGACCACTATGATGGGACTGCGGCTTCAGGTGGTACTAGAGCATATGCCTGTAGGCCCTGATGCCATCCTTAGATATGTTCGCAGGGTTGGTGACCCCCCCCAGGTAAGGGACATAATTCATGGGCTGTGGGACCAGGGGACTGGAGGGAACTGGAGAGATCTGAGAGGGCCTTTTGTGTTGGTCTCCTTCCAATTTCACAGGTTCTTCCTGAGGAGCCAATGGAAGTTCAGGGAGCAGAGAGAACTTCTCCTGAGCCCCAGGTACTAGGGAGAGGTTGAGGGGTCAGATAATGTGGAGGGCTAGAGCAAGATGACTAGAGGCTGAGAATTCTGCAGCCTGGATCTTCCTGCTTTCTGACTCGCAGCGGGAGAATGCTTCCCCAGCCCCAGGAACAACAGCCGAAGAGGTCATGTCCCGAGGCCCACCCCCTGCCCCTGAAGGGGGCTCCCGAGATGAGCAGGATGGAGCAGCAGCTGAGACAGAACCTTGGGCAGCTGCAGTCCCACCAGTAAGTGTTAGGAGGTGACCTGGTGGGCCAGGGCAGCTGAGTTTTGGGAAGCACTACTTCACTTGCCTTATTTTCTACCCTAGGAATGGGTCCCCATTATCCAGCAGGACATTCAGAGCCAACGGAAGGTGAAACCCCAACCCCCCCTGAGTGATGCCTACCTCAGCGGTATGCCTGCCAAAAGACGCAAGGTTGGTTTGCCTCTTTCCTGAGGATTCCTCTTTACCTAAATTCCCTGTCATGCTTAGACTCAAACTCTTTAAAATTGGAAGGAATGTTTCCTTTAGTCTCCTTCAGTTGATGAGGAAATATTTCTGGGACTTTTATTTGTTCAAGGTTCTTAAACCACACAGGACTTTGCCTTATTCTGTTTTTTAGCAGTCCTGTCTTAGTCTGTCAGCTTCCTAATTCACAAGTGACTCTGCCCATTTTCCTTAAGGAGGGCTTCTCATGTGATTGATGAGTGAACACTGAATCCTGGCTGGCTTGGCCTGTCCCATTCCTCTTTATTTTGAAAAGCAAGTTCAGCACATCTGAACACTTTCTGGCCAGAGCCAGAAAGAATTAGGAAGGTATTTCTGTTGTGAAAACCACCTGTGGATTGTTTCCCTTCTCTCCACTAGCATGGAGACTCAGTGGTTGACTCATGGAAAGGGTGAGCTGGGTGGTGGCATTAGATCTGACCTTGATCCTCTTTTTCCCTCCCCAACCCCGTGCCTCAGACGATGCAGGGTGAGGGCCCCCAGCTGCTTCTGTCAGAGGCCGTGAGCCGGGCAGCTAAGGCAGCCGGAGCTCGGCCCCTGACGAGCCCAGAGAGCCTGAGCCGGGACCTGGAGGCACCAGAGGTTCAGGAGAGCTACAGGCAGCAGGTGCCCCCATCTTGAAGCAGAATAGGGATGGTGTAGTGGGAGGGGTTGGGCTAGGGTCCCTTTTATCCCTCCTTTCAGAGATGAACTTGTCAGTTTGGGGCTACCACTTCATATTGTTAAAGTGTATTTTCCTAGTGGCATTGGGAAGACCCAGTGATGCCTTTTGGGCTTTGATAGCTTGTGTGTGGCTGATGGGGGAGTGTTAGTTCCCAAGGGATGGACTTAAATACTTGCTGGGACCAGAGAGCTTCAGCCAGTGTTTCTCCAACTTGTCTGCTCTCTCTTCCTCTAGCTCCGGTCTGACATACAAAAGCGACTGCAGGAAGACCCCAACTACAGCCCCCAGCGTTTCCCCAATGCCCACCGGGCCTTTGCTGATGATCCTTAGTTCTTTGCTCTATGGTCCTGCCTCATCAGGGGACCGTTTCCCCCCACTTCCTTCACAGTATTTAAGAAATAAAGGTCGGATTTTCTGGCTCTTCAGTCTCTAAATTGTTGTTAAGTACTCTAAATCCTTTAATCTTGTATGAACTTTTTAAAATAACTCCCTAGAAACCCAGCCTAGTTGCACAATGATTAAGCACTCAACTGCGACCTGAAAGGTCCGCTGTTGGAGGGAGAAAAGAGCTGACAGTCAACTCCCTTAGATCACACCCTAGGAAATCCTGTGGGACATTCTGTCATCACAATCAAGTCTAGAATCCATTCTGCCACACAATAGGAACCTAGCTATACCATTAAGTTTTTAGCATCTCCCTACAAACATGTATGTACTAGTGTGTCTCCTTCTGTAGTACAACACCGAAATAGCCAAGTTTTGACAGTTGAACATTTTCAGGAAACTTACAAAAGCATCTTGCCTGTAAAAGACCTGAGTTTTGAGAGAGAGAAGAAACCTATTCCAGGTACATGCTAGGATACCAAACCAAACTCAACTGCCATCAAGTTGGTTCCAACTCAGTGACATACAGCAAATTTCAGAAGCTGTAAATCTTTACAGAAGTAGATCGCCCCATCTTCTGCCTGTGGAGCGGCTGGTAGTTTGAACTGCTGACCTATTGCTTGACAGCCAAATGCCTTATCCACTGTGCCGCCAGAATTATTCGTAGGATAGGGCTCTCAAATTAGCCAGCAGTCAACCTTTTAATCAAGTAGCTGCAAACCTAGTCTTAGCATGCCTAGTAGGCAGCTACACCACATGGAACTCAGCCAACTCACACCCACCACTGGGTCTGTATCCAGTTCTACAAGTTCCCTGGTGATGAGCTTGGCTATCAAGGCAATGACCACCATGTTGTTAGGTGCCAGAGTCATCTCTGCCTCATAGCGACCCTATCCACAGCAGAATGAAACACTGCCTGGTCTGCACCATCTCCGTGACCCTTGCTATACTCAAGCCCAGCGCTGCAGCCACTGTGTCAGTCCATCTCGTTGAAGGCCTTCTCTTTCATCAACCCTCCACCTTACCAAGCCTGACGTCCATCTCCAGGGGAATGGTCCCTTCTGATAATGTGACCAAAGTAGGTGAGATGAAGTCTGGCTATTCTCCCTTCCAAAGAACATTCTGGCTGTACTTCCTCCAGGACCTATTTGTTAGTTCTTTTAGCAGTCTGTGTTATTTTCAGCATTCTTTGCCAGCACCACAACTCAAAAGCATCAACTCTTCGGTCTTCCTTATTCATTGTCCAGCTCTCCCATGCATATGAGGTGATTGAAAATACCATGGCTTGTGTCAGGTGCAATTTCTTTGGTCTTCCTTTTTCATTGTCCAGCTCTCCCATGCATATGATGAGGTGATTGAAAATCCATGGCTAGTGTCAGGTGCACCTTAGTCCTCAAGGAGACATCTTTACTCTTTAGCACTTGAAAGAGGTCCTTTGCAGCCAATTTGCCCAGTGCTATATGTTACATAGGGGAGCTCTGGTAGCATAGTGGCTAAGGCACTTGACTGCTAACCAGAAGGCTGGCAGTTCAAACCCACCAGCCACTCCTCAGAAGGAAGATGGGGCAATCTACTTCCGTAGTGATACTGCCTCAGAAACCCAAGGAGGGGTTGCTATGGGTCGGGTCCGACTCGACGGCACATAACAACATATGTTACATTGTCTGATGACTGCTGCTTCTGTTGGTGTCAATTGTAGACTCAAACAATGTGAAGTCTTTGACAACTTCAATCTTTTCTCCATTTATTGTGATGCTGCTTATTGGTCCAGTTGTGAGAATTTTTGTTTTCTTTATATTGAGATGTAATCCATACTTCAGACTGTATTCTTCAGTCTTCTTCATCAGTAAGTGCTTCAAGTCATCCTCACTTTCAGCAAGCAAAGTTGTGTCATCAGTGTATCTCAGGTTGTTAATGATTCTTCCTCCAATCATGATACCATGTTCTTCTTCATATAGTCCAGCTTCTTGGATTAATTGCTCAGCATATAGATTGAGTAAGTGTGGTAAAGGATACAGCCCTGATGCACTCCCTTCCTGATTTAAAAAATGTGCAGTGTCCCCTTATTCTATTCAAACGACAGCCTCCTGGTCTATGTACAGGTTCCTCATGAGTACAATTAAGTGTTCTGGCATTCTCATTCTTAATGTTATCCACTTTCGTTATGATCCACACAATCAAATGCTTTTGCATAGTCAATAAAACACAAACATCTTTCTGGTATTCTTTGAGCCAAGATCCATCTGACATCAGCAATGATACCCCTCATTCCACATCTTCTTCTGAATCCAGCTTGCATTTCTGGAAGTTCTGTCAATACTGCAACTGTTTTTATATTGTCTGCAGTAAGATTTTACTTGCATGTGATACTAATGACGTTGTTCGGTAATTTCCACATTCTGTGGGATTACGTTTCTTTGGAATGGGTACATAGCTGAGTGAGTGCCTCCAGCGGGCATCTGTTTGTTGAAACATCTCAGTGGGTATTCTGTCAATTCCTGGAGCCTTGTTCTTTGCCAATTCCTTCAGTGCAGCTTTGACTTCTTCCTTCAGTACCACTGAAGATCTACCAGTTCTTTTTGATACAGTGAGTTTGTGTATTCCTTCCATCTTCTTTTGACGGTTCCTGCATCATTCAATATTTTGCTCATAGAATCCTGCAATATTGCAATTCAAGGCTTAATTTTTTTCCTCAATTATTTCAGCTTGAGACATGCTGAATGTGTTCTTCCCTTTTGGTTTTTGAACTCTAGGTCTCTGCACATTTCATTATAGTGATTGTTGTTGTCTGCTCAAGCTGCTCTTTGAAATCTTCTGTTCAGCTCTTTTGTCTTGTCATTTTGTCCATTTGCTTTAGCTACTCTCCATTCAAGGGCAAGTTTCAGTCTCTTCTGACATCCATTTTGGTGTTTTCTTCTTTTCTCATCTTTTTACTGACCTCTTGCTTTCTTCATGGACAGATGATGTTCTTGATGTCATCCCACAATTATTCTGGTTTTCGGTCATTGGTGTTCAATGCATCAAATCCACAGATAGTCTCTAAATTCAGGAGGGATATATATAATCAAGGTCATATTTGGGCTCTCATGGACTTAATTGTCTTCAAGTTGAACTTGCATATGAGCAGTTGATGGTCTATTCCACAATCAGCTCCTGGCCTTGTTTTGGCTGTAGATAGTAAGCTTTTCCATCACCTCTTGCTACAGATGTAGTCAATCTGATTCCCGTTTACTCCACCTGGTGAAGTCCACGTATATAGCTGTTTGTTTTATGTTTTGTTGAACAAAGGTATTTGCAATGAGTAAGTTGTTGGTCTTGCAAAATTCTATCATGCAATCTCCAGTGTTATTTCTGTCACTAAGGCCAAATTTTCCAAGTACCAGTGATTCGTTTCCAACTCTTGCATTCCAGTCACCAGTGATAATTAACGCATTTTGATTGTGTGTTTGGTCAATTTCAGACTGTAGAAGTTGATAAAAATCTTCAATTTCCTCATCTTTGGCTTTGCTGTTTGGTCTGTATATTTGAATAGTAGTGTTATTAACTGGTCTTCCTTGTGGGCGTATGGATATTATCTTAACAGCATTGCACTTCAGGACAGATCATGAAACATCCTTTGCGATGATGATCAGTGCCACACCATTCCTCTTCAAATAGTCATTCCTGGGGTAGTACATCATGTAGTTGTCTGATTCAGATTGGCCAAAATCGGTCCATTTCAGCTAATGTCTAGGATATCAATCTTTATGCACTCCATTTCATTTTTTACAACTTCCAATTTTCCTAGATTCATACTTCGTACATGCCATGTTCCAATTATTAAAGGATGTTTGCAGCTGTTTCTCAATTTGAGTTGTGCCATGTTAGCAAATGGAGGCCTTGAAAGCTTTTATCTGTATCAAGGTCGGTTCTACTCTAAGGTAGCTCTTCCCCAGTCACATTTTGAGTGCTTTCCAACCTAAGAGATCTGTCTTCCTGCACTGTATTGGATACTGTTTCCAGGTTATTCAAAGTTGCCCAATAATGTATTAGACATGGTTTTTCTGCTATTGATAAGGTTTTCCATGGCCAATTCTTTGAGAAGTGGCTGGGCTCTTCCTTCTTCCTAGTCTGTCAGTCTATAGGCTGCACTGAAACCTGTGCACCATGTGCAAACCTGGTGTTTCAAACACTGGTGGCACAGCCTCAAGCCTCACAGCAACACCCAAGCCACCACAGTATAACAAACTGACAGACAAGTTTGTTTTCCGTAACTACTCAAAACCCCTCTGCCCTCCCTTACCTGGATCCTGCCATTTTCTTGTCCCTGTCATTCCTTCCCTTTCTTGCCTCTGGGGTGGAGCTCCTTAATAATGTTATTGTGGACCAAAGTGGGACATGGCTACAAATCTTGCCACCACTTTTGAGCAATGGACATTTAGTTTCCTCCTCTTTTAGTACAATGCTATTTCAACAGAATGTGGTAAGGGGTGTTCTAAGGTCAGGTCATAGGTTCTGCAGCTCCCACTTCGGTCTCTTAGGACATTGGCCCAGATATTTAAGAAGATTGACAATACTTTAGGCCATGTAGAACCAAGGGCTGATGGTCCAGTGGGGCTCCACCTCCCAGGTATCCCAGCTAGCTGAGGGCAATATGCAAATGAAGCCCTATTGGGATTAGTCCAGCTGTCAGACTCTGCCCACATTCCTAACCCATTCAACTTTAAGATGCAATAAAATGTGGTGGTTTGAATTTTGAGGTAGTTTGTTACAACAGATAACTGGATTAATAGTCTTGTGACAAATCATTTAGCACTGTATTATGATGTAACAATGTGAACAAATTAACCTATCCCCAAAATCATTTTGAATTAATTTTTTTTTAATCCTTTTATTATTCTTTTTTAACAAACAGCCCCAGGGATAGGGGACCAGGGGAAGGGGGAGGAGGGGAAGCGAGGCCCCAGCCCCACAACCCCTCCCCACCTACCCCTTTCCCCCTTATATATTTATAATCTATATACAAGCCCCGGGGTTTGGGGGATGAGGGGAACTCCCCCTCAGCGGGGTGGGGGCAACCCAGGTTCTTTGTCCCCTCGGGACCCAGGCTCCTCTGCCCTCCGAGAGGGCCCTTCTCGAGGAGAAGGCCCTGTCCGCTCCCAAGGCTTCGGCATCCAGCGCAGGGCATCTGGGGTGGAGGCCTAGGAGGGGAGGGGGCAGGAACATGTGCAAAAATAAGTCATACTGAGAGGACAGGAAGTCAAGTGACAGCTCCTGGAGAAAGATCTGGGGCCATGGGTTTCCCACGCACCTGCTGGTAGAGGTCAATGCGCTGGGTGCGGAAGACTCCGCTGTAGGTGGAAGGCGGGGCCTTGAGACGTGAATTGAGGCCAGAGAAGGACCTAAGGGAGGAAGGATGTTTCAGGCAAGCCTAGGACTTGGCCCCTGGTTCCCAGGATAGGAAAAATCCTTGGGTATGGAGAATCGGCACCCCCATTCCCTTCTCTTACCTTCCAGCTGGGGGAGTACGTGACGACCCAGGTCCCCCAAAGTTGCTGTTCAATTTTCGATAATCCTGGAACGGCTTTAATTCCACTGCGTGCAGCTGAAAGAAAAAAATTCATGAGCTTCTCCCTTTTTTTTATTGTATGATTTGGGTGACAATTTACAGAGTAAACTGGTTTGCCATTCAACAATTCATACACATTTTGTTTCATGACATTCACTGCAATCCACACAGTATAACAGCACTCCTGCCACTTCCTCCATTTATTACCATTTCCCTTTGTTCTTCTTTCCTATCCCTTCTTGGCTTTTGAGCTTTATTCCTGGGCAAATATTGCCCTTTTGATCTTGTGTGGTTGACTGTTCTAATCAATGCATACCTCCCTGGTATCACTGTTCAGCTTATAGGCCTTCCATGTTTTGGCTGAAAGTGAGCCATGGGAATGAGTTCAGTCTCCGGCTTGAAGGGTGTCTAAGGGCCACAGTCTTGGGTATTCCATCAGTCTCTAACAGACCAGTAAGCCTGGCCTTGATGATTTTAAGTTTTGTTTCACATTTTTCTCCCACTGAGACCTCCTACTGTGATCCCTTTTGGAGCATCAGAAGTGACAGCCAGACACCATCTAGTTTTTTTGGTCTCAGTTAATGGAGGCTGGGGTCCACAAAGCCCATCAATCCTTTGGCTACCTGTCCTTGTGTCTTTGATTTTCTTCACTCTTCTTTACTCCAGGTGGGGAAAGACCAGTACAGGTACCTTAAATGGCCACTAACAACCCCATGCAGTTTTGAGATACTGAGTCTCTACCCATAACTCTTTGGGTTCCCTACCCCTCAGTGCCTGTACCTTACCTCTGCTCGCCCCAAGCTAGGGGGGAAGGGCCTGGCGGGTGAAGGCAGCACCCGAGTAGCAGGAGCAGGTAGGGGCCGCACAGCCAGGCTTGGGGGCTGCAGAGCAGGGCCCACAGGTAACAGAGAGAGGGGAGGTGGGGCAGGAGGTGGCGCTGGTGGCAGAGAGCCAAAGTTCATCACAGGCAGCTGTGAGTCCACCATGGGTAGAAGCATCTGTAACAAGAAATTTGAGTGTCTGTTAGAGTAGGGGAAGGAATGTGAGAAATCCAAAAACGCAAGTGTCAACAACAATGACCAAAAATGGCCAGAGGTTAGAAGGAGAAAATGGCTTGAAGGAGAAGTGGAAAACAAAAGGTACCTGCTGAGCAGGGGCCCCTGAGGGGAGAAAGCCATTTTGGCCACCAGGCTGCAGAGTAGTAGAATAAAAATCTGAGGGGGATGGCAGATCCTGGCGCACCTATTAGGAAGGGGAGGAACATGTTAACTCTTGATAGCACTCTTCCCCATTCCCTAACTCCCTAAATCTAGCACCTGCCCACCTCTTACCTGAAGCAAGGGTGGGTCTGGCAAAGGGCTGGGACAGAAAGCTGAAGAATAGAGAAAGGAAGGTGGAGGGTAGAGAACACCTCCAGCTGGCAATTTCCCCAGTTCTGTTGCTTGCAGTGCTGAGAAATCCAGAAACTGGCCCTTGAGAGCTACCCCAGACAGCAGTGCAGAGGGAGGGGCTGGGCCCGGGGGGAGGTATAGGGGCTGTGACCTGCAAAGAAAAGTGAGAGGGGAATGTGGGTCAGCTGACAAAGACTCAGGAAGGCAGAGCCATTTCCTTCTTTAGTTTGAGTAATCCTTTGGTCCAACAGCCTCTGGCACCCAAACAGTCATCCTCTTCTCTTTCCCCTGAAACACAGTCCCACTCCCTTATGAAATCCACAGGCACACAGTCCTTACCTGTAAGGGTGCAATGAGGGGGTCCCAGGGCGGAAGCCCCCACTGTTGGGATGTAACTGGGTGTCTATGGCTCCCCCAGAGACCTGTAAGGAAAAAGCAGGGCTGGGAGAGCTCCAGTTTTTCCAGTCAAGAAAAGCTCACCTACCCCATCCACTGGAATCAAAGGAAGGAGGAAAATGGGGGTGCCGAAAAAAATGATCACTGTTCAAGAGTTCATGGGCTCAGAAGTGGGGCCTACCTGAGAACCAGGAGGCCCAGGACTGCCATAGAAGACCTCAGGGTACAAGCGCTGGCCTGAGGAGCTGGCCTCGGGGCCACAGTGCCCAGAGCCCAGGTTTTTGGATTGTGGCTCAGCAGAGGCAGAAGCACTGGGAAGCAGCTCCCAGTCTCGGGATATGGGGATGGCCTGGGAAGGAGAAGCCTTGTCAAGAGGGTATCAAGGGCACTCAGGTCACTCTCAGTAATATTCTATGGGAATCCAAGGCCTTTCCATCAACTTTCACTCCTACTCACCTCAGTGACTGAAGCCGTTAGTTCCTTCTCTGCTTTTAAACTGTCTCCTACCACTAGGCACAAGTCTGAGTCCTGTGGTCGTGAGTTAGGAGAGATTGTTTCATGATTCAGACATGTGTCTTATGTCCAATACCTCCAACCCTTCTCTTTTCTCCACTCAACCCAGGATACCCAGATTCAGCCTATGCAAACCTTGTCGTTGGTGCCAAACTGGACCGTGGGGCCAGGTCGATGGGATGGGCAGAGAGGGGCAGGCTCTGGGCCTCGGTCTGTACGCTGTAATCGTTCTGTGCCAATGGGGCCAGGGGGCAATGGTTGCTCCCGGGGCAGCGGCTGCTCCCTAGGCAGCTCCTGGGTTGAAAACACAGTAAGTGGAGTTAGGGGAGGGGAGGGGAAGCCAAAATCAGGGGCTCCCCAGAACAAACAGGCAGAGGGAAGAGGGAGAAAAAAGATGGATCAAAGTAAGATTCCTTGCAAACACTCCCTTTGTTTTTTATCTTTTTTACCTTTCTATCCCCATCATGGGGATCAGGTGGCCGTCTCCTAGGAGGCTCAGAGGATTCAGAGCCAAGTGGACCTTCACCAGAAACAGCATTCAAGGGTGAGGAGCCTCCAGGCCGTTTGGGGGGCCCTTCTGCTGCTCCTTTGAGTCCTCCATCAGGGGAACTTCGCTGGCTGCAAGGACCTGATGATACCTGAGAATCCCCACTCAGGTCTACCCCGCTATCAGACTGACTCATCTGAAAGAGGAGGAACAAGTATTAAGACAGGGTAGAAAGCACCCCAATACCTGCACGATCCACATCCTGTAGACTAACCAAAGAAGAGAGACAGCCATGTGTGAGAACAGCCCCAGACTCAACCCAAAAGAGATGGCTTAGTATGGCTACTACTCCACACAGCTAGATACTCCCAGCCTCACTCACCTCAGTGCCAGCCACTTCCCCAAAGGGGCTCAGGGGCTCTATCCAGGGCTCCATGGAGCTCGGCCGGTAACTCTTCCGGCTAGTGGCTAGGAAGGGAGCACCAACCAGAATAGAGGAAGTGAAAGGCAGGTCCTGAAACTCACCTCTTGCTCTAATCCCTCTAAATTCGTTTTGCTCCATTTCACTCACCAGTATGTAAACGATTCCAGATGTGAGGGGTCAGGGCCTCAGTGCCTACATCTCTGGACTCTCCCCGAGGGCCTGGGCCCTCAGGTTTAGGGCTCAAGAATCCAGAGCTATGAGAAGATGGCAAGGGTTCCTAAAGGATAAGAAAGGCCAAAACCAAACACAAATTAGGTGGGAATTTAGGAATGTTGGAAGCTAGGGACAGACAGCAAGGTGTGGGGCAATAAGAGACATGTGAAAAACAAGCAGAAATTAGTAGTGAAGTCTCAGGGTGGAAACATGACAACAGGAATACAAAGGAAAGTGAGGACAAGTAATCAGAGTACCTTCAGGACAGAGGTGAACCACCACAAGCCCTATTCCTCACCTCCTGTAGCAGCTCGGGTTTCCTGGGAGGCCGTTCCCGCCGTTTGGTAGGGAAGGGATTAACCCCAGTGGAGTCCCGGGGAGTCCCGCTTACTCCCCTCACTATCGGCCCTGGCTCCTTTAAGTGGGGGTCTGGGGAAAAGGGATTAACTGTCAGCAGCTGCTTCGCACTGTTTTTTATCCTTGTGTTCCTACCCTGTGTGCCACCTCCTGACCCCTTCCCCTTTTGTTCACTAGACACCCAACGGGTAGGGCTCCCAGGCCTTCTTCAGAGGGGGAGACATTCCCACTATTCCCTCTTTCAGCTTACCAGTACTAATGTCACTGCTGTTGGCCCTCTGGGGGTCGTACTGGGGTGGAGGCCGAGGAGAAGGACCCTGAGGGGTTTGGGAAGGCCCAGGCTTGGGCCTTGGGTGGCCCCCTGGTGCAGCTGCATTCCCTTGGCGATTGTTGAGCTGGGCCAGAGCCTGTTGGATGCCAGCAGGGTTGCTGTGGATAACTTGGTCCAGGCGGAAGACAGCAGAACTGCTGGGGGGCGGGGGAGGCAGAGGAAGCCCCGAGGGCCGCTCCTCTGGAGGCCGGCTGAAGAGAACAGAGCACCAGCTCCAATATTCACTAAATCATCATCCTTCCTCTCCAAGTCAATTATCTCAGGCTTCCTCCTCTCCCTTCCAATCTGTCCTATTATGTTAATATTGAAGTGTTTCTGAACCCTTCTTTGGACTTCTATCTGTACAGGTCTAGGGTGGGGGAAAAAGTAGACAGCATACAGATGTTCCTGCTATTAACAATTGCTTTCCAACTACTTTATGTAAAAATGGAAATCCTAATGTCTAATGAGCCCATCTGTCTGTCCTTGGACCTCAAACCCCAGTACCCCAACTGCATCATCCTTCCATGTTCCTCCCTTCCCTCAACCCTTTAACCTTAAGAATCCTTAATCTGTCTCCCACCCACCTTCGGTTCTTGGGAGAGGGCCAGCTCCTCTTGTCCCCTCGTCCAGGGCCGGCCCTACCCCCAGGGCCTCCGCCACCTCCTCCACTGCTGCTAGTCTTGCCCCCTGGACCTGGGCGCCGGTTCTGCCGTTCCATGCCTGGCCGCTGACTTGAGAAGCTCCGCTTGCTCAAATCCTTAGCCCTCTGGCTCAGGTCTCCCCGGGTCACGGTTGAAATGCCTGGTCCAGCTCCGCTTCCACTGCCCACAGGAGCTCCCACAGACTTGGGTGTCAGCAGCACTGATGGGGGGGCCTCTTTGTCCCCCCGACGCTCACTAGCAAAGTCACTGCTCTCTGATGCAGTCTCCCATTCCTCATTAGCTTGGTCCGAGTTCTGGTTTGATAAATCAGGAGACTTGGCAGCTGCCCGGCGAGGCGGTGGGGGCACTGCTACAGTAGCCAAGGTCTCCTCAGGCCCTGGAGCAGAGGATGGCAGGGCCAGGGAAGAGGGCTTGCCCTCAGCCCCTCTAGCAGCATTTTCCCGTTCCTGTTTCAGCCTCCGGAACCGAGGTGGTTTGTCCTGCTGCTGTGCTCTCCCATGCCGCCTCCTCCGGGGCCGCTCGCCATCTTCTACACCCATGCTCATGTTGCTGCCTCCACCACTGCTTCCCCGGGCCATGGGGGACAGAGGCCCAGGGATCAACTTCTCTTTCAAAGGCTCCTTGTTTGGTGGCAAAGGGCCTGTAGGAGGCTTTTTGGGGGCCAAGGATTTTGTTGGAGGGCTCCAGCCTGGGCAAACGGGAGGTGGGGGCCGTCCACCTCCTCGGCCACGGCGTGATGGCACCCCTCTGGGAGTGAAGACTCGCCCACCCCGGGCAGTGGAGAAACGGGCTGGGGCTGGTGAGAGGGGGGCTCCTGGTGGTGGGGGAGCAAGAGGGGCCTGAGTGAGTACTCCTTCCTTGGGTGGGGGAGCCTCCTTGTCTGAGGGGGCCAGGTCACTCTCATGGGTCTCACTGCCTGTTTCTGAGCCCCGCTGCCGACGCCGCTTGGGAATTTCTTCATACTCTGAACCCTCGCTTCGTGTCTCGCTTGCAGTACGGCCTCGGGAAGCAGGGGGGTGGTTTGCACCCCCTGCCCCACCTCCACGCCCATCGTCTCCACGAAACTCTCGGTAACTGCGGAACTCCCGACTTCGGGCTCCCCGCCCCCGCCCCCCATAGGTGCCCCGAAAACCCCTCCCTCGGGCAAAGTATTCCCCCCGGCCCCGACCCCGGCAAGAGGTCGGACCCACCCTTTCATAAGAGTAGTCTCGCCGGAGCCTAGGAGCAGGGGAAAGATTCCCACTTGGTGGGGGCTCCTTGGGGCCCCCCACCTTCCCCTTGGCCGTCTTGAGTGGGTCTGGCTTGGGGACTTTAGGGGTTTCATCCCCCTGTTCAAGGGGCTTAGGAGGCAGCTCTTCAACTTTTGTAGGTGGTAGGGGTTTCTTTATAGGCCCAGCTCGGCGGGGAGGACCCCCTGGCTCCTCAGGAGGAATTCCCCGGCGACTGCTGCCTGGGCGAGGGCCCCAACGGGTCTCTGTGCGACTCTCTCTGCGTGGTGGTGGGGGGCCTTGGCCTCCTCCAACCCCGCGGGTGGGCTTTCGTCCCGCTTCTGACCCTGTCAACTGTGGTGTCTCCTCCTTGGGAGATTCCTTCTTGGGTGGTGGAGCTTGTATCTTGGTTGCCTCGTCATTGCCTGGGGGCCAGGGGAGTGGACGGGGCCCTGGTGGAGCTGGCTCCTCCAGTGGAAAGCGAGGGATTGTGGGCCCAGGGGCTCCATTCTCAGGGAAGCCTGGATAGCTGGCCAGGTAAGGTGGTGGGGGAGGTACTGGAGGGGTCTCACTCCTAAAAAGGGAGACAGAAAAGAATGAAAGTAAGTTATCTCGGGAGGAGGAGATTGGGACTAACTAGGTAATGAGTGGGAATCCTTTATTACAACTTACATTATAACCTACACACGCCTTTCCAGTTCATGCCTACCATCTAACCAATAATCCAAAGTAATCTTTCTCCTAGGTTCAGATTCCAGTCACTAGGCACACATCCATGTCTCACCTAGACTCACCTTATACCCTTTTCATCCTCATCTGTAGCCTGGCGCAGGGGAGATGTCAGTGGGCGGGGGTCAGTGGTGGGTGCAGTGGCAAAGACGTCTCCTACCCAGGCCAACTTTGGATCCACTGGTGGGGTGCCTCGTTCCCGGAGAAGGGGGGTTGCATGACGTTCAAACGGCTCTGAGCTTGAGCCCCCACTGTCTGAGCGCTCCCGGGGAACTAGGCCTGAGAAAACAAAATGAAACAAAAACAAAAAGACAAATTTTGATATCCCTTATCTTCACAGGTCTTCTAGCCCAAAAAGCATCTCCTCAATCTAATCCTCTCATCAAGTCAGCTGCTCTATCTGTTGTTCCCAATAAGCCTGGGTCTTGTCTACTCTCATACACAAAAATTATACACTCAGTTTGCCTAAGTAATCAGTCCCTCCAAATAAATGCTGATCAATGGAAAACTTTTGCTTAATCCTCCATGTAAGCCCATTCTCCCAACACAGCAATCTCAGCAGGGCTAAGCATATACCCTCCTCTTTTCAGTGGTGGTCTGATCTCCCAAGTGAGACTCCACAATCCACTTCACAGGGCTGACGGACTCGTCTGCCTCTCATGTGGTCCCTTACCAGAAGGATGCACACCAGGAGGGTAGAAGTCCAGAGGGGGTCGGCCCTGGAGAAGCCGGGGGTCCACATAGGGAGGAATCATCATCCAACGAGGATCAAAGTTCATTGGGGGCATGGGTGGGGGCCGGCCCAGAGCACTTGGGTACAGGGCCTTGGGGGGTGGTGGTGGAGCCTGTGGAGCTGGCACAGCCCCCATGGTCACAGGCTGTGGTGGTGATGGGGGCACTGGGGCAGGTGGGGCGGAGCCCTGTTGGTGCTGCTGCCATTGTTGCTGCTGTTGCTGCTTCAGGAGCTGCTCCTGGAATAAAAGAGAGGATGAGCGAAAAATCAAAGACCCCAGAGACAGAGAAAAATCAAAACAAAAGAAAACAAACAAGCAAGCAACACACAAATGTGACAAAGCCCCAGATTAGATGTCAATTGATACAGATGCTAGATTTAGGACCCAGAAAGTAACATGGACTTGGCAATTGTTGAAGCCAGGAAAAAAAAGCCCTTAGGAGGCAGTAACTAGACCTTACCTGCTGTTGCCGTTGGAAGCGGGGAGGCAATGACTTCTGATATTTGGGGTAGCCCAAACCTTGGCTGGGGGCCTGTCGAGTGGGACCAACTCCATCACCCTTGGGTTCCACCTTTGGGGCTGGAGGTGTAGCTGGAGAAGGAACCTCTTCTGGTGGTTCAGGACCCTCTTTTGAGGGCAACTGTGGTTCCACTACATTGAAGAAAATAATTAAAATGGCTTAATCTATCAAGGAGCTCTGATGGCACAGTGCCTAAGGCATCTAACTGCTAACCAGAAGGCTGGTGGTTCAAAGCTACCAGCCACTCCTCAAAAGGAAGACTAGGCAATCTACTTCCATAGAGACACTGCCTTAGAAACCCAAGGAGAGGTCTCTGAGTCCAATCAACTCGATGGCAGTGCATTTTTTTTTTTGGGGGTGGTTGTTGCTGTTGTTTAGTCTATCAACAGACATTCCATAAATATCCCAAACATTTAAGGTATTCACCTCTTCCTTCTGTGAAGACTGAGAAACAGAAGCCCTTCCCAGTTAAAATCCATGAAGACACTTTAGGGTCCCTCAGGAGCCAATGGTGGTGGCAGTAACTTTCTATGAAGCCACCGAAAGAAAACACATGACACTATGAGTCCTACTCTAGGCCTATGCAAAGCGGTTTTAGGTCACCACTCGTTCTAAAACTCAGATAACAGACCCTTCCTTCTCTGATATGCATACACATGGTTTACTGTCCCCCAAACCAGAACAGCTGCCCTCTCATTCATTTACTCTCACATCCTTACCACTCCTGTCCCCTTACCCCCAACAGAAAAAAGATCTGGACCTAACATCTAGTAGCATCTATCCCCATTTCCATACCTGCGCTGGCTTCAAAGCTGCCACTGCTGGTGCTACTGGTACTGCCACCACCACTCACAAGAGTGGGAGCTGGAGCCACACCTGGATTGGGAGGAGACTGGGCAGGAGGGGCTTGTGCTGGCTCTTCAGGTTCTTTCTCTGGTGTTGAGGATGGTGCTGGCGGTGGAGCTGGAGATGTGGGTGATTCTTTGGGGACTGCAGGTGGTGGAGCTGGGGCAGGTGGGGTTGCAGGTGGGGCAGCAGGCTCTGCCTTGAGCCGCTTGTCAGGTGCCCCAAACTTCTCATCCAACCTCTTGAGCTTCTCAGCGCAGGCTGCCCTACGCTCCTCCTGCATGCGGCGTTCCTCTTCCTCCCGCCGTCGCCGGGCCCGCTCAACAGCCAGGGAAATCTCAGATGACGACTGCTTCCGTCGCTGTCGCCATGCCTCATCCTCATCTTCGGGTGCAGGGGGCTTGCAGGGAGGGCCCCCACGATCCTGTCAATGGGTAGAGCAGTCAGGGGCAGAAATATCAGTCATTTATGTTCCTTATCACTTCTTTCATAGACCAATCACAATTGCCTCTAGCTGTGGAATGCCAGCACCAGACCTCTGGGTTGGTGATCTTTCTGGGCAGAATCAAACTCACATTCCTCATCTGCTTCTGTCCCTCATGTTTTTTCAGGTACCCCAACACCCCAGGCCTCCTTGTTCTTCCTCAGTAGCATCCCAGTATCTCTTCCTTTTCACCCAGATTCCTTTAATACCACATTCCAAACCTTTTCAGAGATGCTCTGCAGCCCCCTGTACTGCAGGCAGCCCACTTTTGGCCCTCCTTCCACCTTCTTTGGCTACTAGTGCTTTAAGCTAACTCAACTGACATCTCCCATAACTGACCCTCTCAACCCTCATTATAGACACTCACTGGGTAGTCCCCAGGGGGGCCCCAATTCCCGGTGGGGCCCCTGTGAGGTGGGGGTGGGGGAGGCTTTGGGGCAGGAGGCCCCGGCTCTGTCTCTGGAGGCCGAGTGGTCTCTGCCCAAGCCGTCTTGGGAGGGGGCGGTTCGCTGCCGGGGGAGTTGCCCTTTTTGCCATCTGCTTCAGGGGGCCGTTCCTCACCAGCAGCTGATTGGGAATCCTTGCTGTGAGCAGATCAAGAGTGGAATTAACACCAGCTACAGCTCAGCTTCTCTGAGAGTGTATCACAAGAAAAACTGAGCACCCTCTACTATCCACATGGCCCTAACTCACTGGCCCTCAGCTCCCTCCTCATCAGAGTCTCGCCCGTCTTCCTCATCGCTGAACTTGAGCTTTTCAGTGTAGTCGACCTCTTCATGAGCCCCTGAGGGAAAAAATGAAAAGCTGTAACCTAAGCATTTTTCTCTCTACTCTCAGATATCTTCCTCCTAGGACACAGCAAGTGGTCTGGAACAACAATAGGGTGCACTACCAATGCCATCCCCATCCCTTCTTAGCAGTCCCCACCCAAGTCTAGACCCACATCTCTGAGTCTAACCACCCCAATTCTCACTCCCCTTAGCACTTTGCTAGGACTTGGCTTTTCTCCAAGTATGTCACCTGCCTTTCATATTATGCTTTTCTCCCACACTAACCCCCATTTCCCCATAACAGACTTTTTACGATTTAAGACCCAAATTTTTGGCCCTAAAAGCCACTTACCTGCCCAACCATCATCATTTTCCTGGTCCAACTGGTCAAACTCTTTGAGATTATCCTCTTTAAGAATGGAAGGCCGACCCACGGGCTCTACCAGGCGCATTGGTGGCCCTGAGCCCCGGGGGCCTGCCACACGGGGGAAACGGCTATGCACAGAAAAGGTAAATGGGTGAGAAGATAAAGATGGTATATTGTACCACAACATACAAGATTGGGTCCTCAAAGTAGAAAACCATTTCCTCCCCTCCTCCCCACAAAAGGCTTCCCCTGCCCCCAACCAAACCCAGACCTGGATCACTCACCTAGGCCCATCAGGAGTAGGGTATCGGTAAGGCCCCTGGGGTCCATAGGGTGGAGGGAACGGGAGATATGGGGGATACATCTGCATAAAAGCCCAACAGCAGCTGCTCAGAGGAATGGGCAAAATGCCTGCCATACTCTTAAGCCTGATACCATCCTCCCCACCCTCACACCACCGCCCATGCTCCTACTTCCCAACTGTCCCCTCTTCTAAAGACCAAGTTCTGATTCCTTAATTCCCTAGCTTCTAGTACAACCACACCAAAACAAGATATCCAAACTCACAAAGGGCGGCATCATTCCGCGGTAGGGAGGGAACTGGGGTGGGCCCGAAGGCTGCAGCCCCCCCCGGGAGTCATGGCCATGATGAAGTTTGGAGTCCGGGCCCTCCAGCTCATCAGGGCCACGCCCACCTCCGTCCCTCCAAGTTGTAGAATCTGTATTTTGGGAAAGGCAGAGAGATAGATGATTCAGGAGCAAATGAACATAGCTGAAAGGGGTTAGAGGAAGGTGAATAAGCCAGCACTTGGCTCTGAAATGAAATATGGGAATGTCCTGGCCCACAGGTAATGGAATACAGGATAAGTTTGCATCACACAGGAGAACACTTACTTTGGGGGCGGAGGCTTGGTCCGGGCCCAGACAACTGTTCGGCAGACTCCCTTTCCTTGGCAGCCTTGTCCTGGTCTCCAGCCGCCTGCAGGGTCGGAAATTCCTCTCGAGAGAATCGTGACAGTAGGCTTGATGCCCTTCCACCTGTTGGGGTAGGGGCGCAGAACAGGAGACACTGAGGATCCACCATGGAAAGTCAGGTACCAGGTCATCAGGTTCCTGCCTTCAACTCTACTCCCTAAAGATTCCCCAAGAAATAAGATCCGTTCTGGAACACCCCCACCCTCATAGATTCTGAGACTTAAGCTTGCTCATGTGCGCCATGACAGACATGGTGTCTAAGATTTTGCCTAAGAGAAGCAAGAACATGCCACTGAGGTTCTGGGCTCCTTCCTACTGCGGTACCTAAATAAAGTTTCCCCAATAGTCCTACACTCACCATCTCCGTGTGCTCCATGGGTGACACTGGCTTGTGCCCAGGATTTTACCCCGCTTGGAACCGAAGGAGTGTTCTGGGAAGTTAAGGGAGATGATGAATGGCAATGTGGGTGATGGAGCTACAAGCTCCCCCCACCCCTTCTCCAAGTACCTCGGGGGCTGCTGGGGGTCGTTTCGGCTGGTTGGAGGCAGGCGTCTGTGAAGCCGGCAGTGGCTGCGATTCCGGCGGCTGAGCGGTTGAGGCATCGGAACTGAGGGGATGGTAGGATGGGAAGGTTATCCAATAGCTGAGATGTCTCCCCTACTTCTCCAACTGATGGAGGGTGGGGACGGAAACCAGGCCCATCTGCTACCACCTATACACCCTAAGACAAAATATCACAACCCTGTCACCCTACACAGGCTATCTCCTGTTTCTTTGTGCTATCTTTCCATCTATGACAGAAACCTACAGGTACTGTCTCTCAGTCATATAACAGAAGACCCAGAATAAGGTGGAGAAGAACCTCTCTGGTTCTCATGTGGCTGGTCTAGACCTAGCCTTAATTCATCCTGAAGTTCAAAGTTAAAATACTCATCATTCTAGGTATCCCAAGCCTCTGTCTACCTCTTGGGGTCGGACTGCTCCTGTTTGCTTGCCCATCCTGTCCCGTCTTTCGGCACTAGTGAGACGTTGGGGTCATTGCCTTTGTTCTCGGCTTTCAGGCTTGGAAGGTTGGCTGGGGGCGGCATACGCCGGGCAATGGCAACTTTCCCAAGACTCTGCAGGCCATGGCGAGGGGCAACTAGAGAAAAGGTGGAAGGGGTCAAAAATGCCTCGCATGAAAAACCTAACAGCCTCCCACCCTATGTCCTGTCTGCACATCCTCAATGTCTTATTACCCACTCAGTTCAGACTTCTCTTGGAAGCCATACCTTCCCACCAATAATCTCCAAGATGCCTACTGGGAAGGCTGAGAAGCATTATATTCAATGTGGGACGGGTGAATTTGAGCCTGCGAGGAGCAAGCTGGCCCCAGATTTCTCCAAGTCCACGTTTCTTTGCCTCCAATTCTTACGTGTCCAAGGATAGGGAACCACAGACACGCCTTTGTAGGAGGATAGCTGGTGTTCACCCAGAGCCCAGCACCCCCTATAGGACCTGTAAGATTGGGAAGTCTCCAAAACTTCCCTGGTTTTCATTATCTCTACTATAATCCTATTTCCCTTCAAAGAGCTCTAAAATCTATGCCTCATTTATGCCTAGACTCCAGAAATTAGGAGCATCTTTGCAAGGCCCTCACCAGCGGGTTTCTGGATCTCTAAGGACTTGCCCTTATACGTATCAAACAGGTTGAGTGAGGAATACTTCTTTCCATCCTTCCCCTTGGCAGTCGGCCCCGAGCGATCGGACATTGCGCTGGAAGCTCATTGAGTACGTTGGGTCCTGCAGGCACCTCCCCCAAAACGTGCCGGAGCCTGTGTGTCAGACACCAAGTACTTCAGTCTCTGCCCCCTTCACAGATTCCAACAGAAGCCTAGAAGTTCCCTTTCATCCTCATTAGCAGCTCAGATATATAGCCTTTTGGTGTTTTCTCTCTCCTGTGCTGGTCCAAATTCTCCAGTCCCTTTAAGTAACCACAATATATCCAGCTTCTACATGCCCAAATGCCATGATTTCTCTTTCTTCCAGACACCTCTTACCAAGGGAACCCAAATAAAAATCTGGTGTCTTCCTTGTATAAACATTCCCCCCTTTGTGCCAGTTTACGAAGGGCAGCAGCCTCTTCATCATCCCCACAAATAAATCTCTTTTCTCTCCACCAAAATCATTTCACACCCCTATAATTTATCAGGGCAAGCAAGCGTAAGACACTCAGAAAACCACAGAGAGAACCATAACTCCAACATACAAAAAACTGAACTTTCAATCCTCTATTTATTAGACACCAACTCCCTAACCATGCCCCAGGGCCCTGTGCCCCAGGCTCCATTCCCAGCAGCCTCCAGTCCCATCAGGGGAGGTTTGTAGAAGGTATGCTGGGAGTTGTAAAGATTTTATGAGCTTGCTCAGCCAGACTGGGGGCTGGTGACAGAGCAATCACCATGGAACAACTGGGACTTTACGAACTCCCAGGCCACAGAGCCCCCAAATATTTGGAATACCCCATTTCCTAAACTTGCCCTGATTGCAGCTCCTAGAAAAATCTGGTCTCCAGATGCAATACTGACAGGTATTGGCTTAACCTATGTAGATCTGAGAAAAACAAAGCACCACGGAGCCAACCCCAGAGCACCCTGTAACCATGGGGCTACAGACAAGATGAACAGAACCAACTTCATTTGCCTAAGAATGGCTCCATGTAGTCACTCCTTTCCCTTATACTCCAGCCTCTGCTCCTCAATCAGGCCCTGCTTTCCTGCTACAGTCTGTTCCAGAGTGACCATGCATTAATTTATTGGGGGTGGGGGTGGCTGAGGAAAGGAGACAGTGTAGAGGAAAAGTGGTGGGAAGAAAGCAAGAAATCCAGACCGAACCAGGGTAAAGGCCAAAAATAAAAAAGAAGAGAACTTCATAGCAAAACAGAGTTGAGACAATGAAATATACTGTGTAGGTATTTAAGAAGATGAACCTATGAAAATGCACGTACGGTTGAAAAAAAAAAGAATATAAAAGTTACAGAGGAAAAGGAAGGCTATAAAGTACAGGAAATACATGGAAGAAAGAATGACAGAAAAAGGATAGGGCGCACAGTGAGTAAAGAGACAGGTAAGAGACTCAGTGAGAAAAGGGGGGTTGGGATAGAAAGAGGGGTGACAGGAAGCGAGAAAAAGGAAAAAAGCAGAGGAGGAGAAATTGAGGAATGCAGAAAGCAAAGATGTGAAATAAAAGCAAAGAGTGGGAGTGACTTGATCGCAAGAGGGGTGTCAAAAAGGGGTGACCGGAGTGCTGAGTGATGGGAAATGGACAATATGGAGGAAAGGAGACTTTCCTTGAGGGGAACCGGCGGAGACGGCCCACCCCACGGCGGCGGCGGGATAGAAAGCCCACAGAAGGGAGTGAGGAGCCAGAAGCGCAGCAGAGGGTGGGGATTACGAACCCAGGCACGGGGGTCGCCACACAAAACCAGAAAGATGAGTAGGAAAGGAAAGGACATGTTACAAAACCTGAGAGAGGGGCTGGGGGGTGCAAGACCCGGGGTGGGGGCACCGGAGGGGGAGGGGCGGACAGGCCCCGGCAGCAGGAGGACAAAATGGCGGCGGCTAATGGCAGCTTCTCTACCCCCCGACAGCCGCCGCCGCCGCCGCCACCGCCGCCGCCGCCGCTACCACTACCGCTCCCGCGCCGGAAAAGGGCGTCAGCCCTCGGCCTGCCTAGACTCACCTGGCCGGGTGCGCAGGAGTCGGGGACCGGTGCCTAGGGGCTCCCCGGGATGGGATGGCGGTGGGGCGGGGGCGGATGGCGGCGGATGGCGCCGGGTTCGGCTCCTCCCGTCTCCCTCGCTCACTCCGCGGCTAGGCTCCGACTAACGGCCCATCCGGGCAACCGCCGCCCCCGGGAGCGCCCCCCCACCTCCCACCGCCCTCCGCGAGTGAACACGCCCACTTATTTGCATAAAGGGCGGGGCACCTTCTACCCTAGCCCTCTTTCGTTCCAGGGCTGTCCTTATTTAAAAAAAGGCAGGCAGTGCGGAGCAAGCGGGGGTAATTTGCATAACGAGGAAGGACTTACAGACGCTAGGACACCGATTGGCTGAGAAGGCAGGCCTCCGGCGTCGGCTGTTGATACGTGTAGAGGGGGCGGGAAAGCGGCGCCGTGCTGCCGGGCGGTTGGGACGCAGAATTTACACGAAGAATTGGGGAGGAAGAGGCGGAGCGTGCGTCATGCGTTCGTGGAAAGATGGGAGCGGAGAGACGTAGGGCGCCGAGCGTGGAAACGAGATCCGTAGCGCTTTCAGCGGAGGAGA
>NW_006921881.1:1360894-1363531 GCF_000298275.1 Orycteropus afer afer
TGGGTGGGCCTGAGTTTCCTCTCCTCACCTAATCCCTTCGGCTGATTGCTCTTCTCTCTGGCTTCCTGGCTTTTAATCCCCTTTCTCCTGCTCTTCTGGTCTGCTGCTTTGGGCGTCCCTGAGTTGTCTCTCCTCACCTGTAACCCTTGGGCAGTAGCACTGGTATTTCTCTCCTTTGTCTCTTATTGCTGGACTGTAGAACCCTCTGCTCCAATCAAACCTACTACCCATTCAACAAATATGCTTTGAAGGCCCATTAAGACTCGACGGCACATAACAACAAACAACAACAAGGTCAGTGTTACTACAGAGATACACACAAAATGTTAAAGAAGTGCAAAGAAAGGAAATCCATGTCTGGGGATGTTTAGAAATGCTTCTAGAATAACATAACTTAGTAGAAGCTATGAAGAACTAGTTAGAACTTAGTTAAATTTGAGGTGTTTGTTAGGTGCCATGGAAACACTAATGGGTCCTGTGCCATCCTCCCAATTGTTGTTATGTTTGAGCCAATTGTTGCAGCCACTGTGTCAGTCCATCTCATTGAGAGTCTTCCTCTTTTTTGCTGACCCTCTACTACACCAAGAATGATGTCTTTTTCCAGGGACTAGTCCCTCCTAGGGAGCTCTGGTAGCGTAGTGCCTAAGGCACTTGACTGCTAACCAGAAGGCTGGCTGTTCAAACCCACCAGCCATTCCTTGGAAGAAAGATAGGGCAATCTACTTCCATAGTGATACTGCCTTGGAAACCCAAGGAGGGGTCGCTATGAGTCGGGTCCGACGCGATGGCATGTAACAACAACAACAACAGTCCCTCCTAGTAACATATCCAAAGCACATAAGACAAAGTTTTGCTATCCCCCTTCTAAGGAGCATTCTGGCTACACTTCTTCCAAGACAGGTATGTTTGTTCTTCTGGTAGTCCATGGTATATTCAATATTCTTCACCAACACCATGATTCAAAGGCTAAGTTCTTCAGTCTTTCTTATTCACTGTGAAGCTTTTGTATGCATATGAAGCAATTGAAAATACCATGACTTTGATCAGGTACACCGTAGTCCTCAAAGTGACATTTCTGCTTTTTAACACTTTGAAGAGGTCTTTTGCAACAGATTTGCCTGATGCAGTATGTTATTTGATTTCTTTTGCTTCCAAGTAAAAGAAAATCATCAATAACTTAAATATTTTCCCCATTTATCAAGTCTGAGGAGAGGGGTACGTATCTCAGGCCTAGTGAACAGATGAACAAAAGGCATGGTTTTGAGGACCCATGCTTAGGCTGGTGTGGCTAAATAAAGGGACTCCCTTTGCAGTATGGAAAATGAGGGTAGAAAAGTTAGCAGGAATCAGATAGGATATTTTTCCTGTGGCACACTAAGATATTTAAGACAACTTCAGTTCTCAGATTTAAAAATGATTCCCTGCCCCCTCTCCTTGGCCAGCTTCCACCTCATTTCTTTACTACCCTTTGCAGCAAAAGTTCTTGGAAAAGTTGTCCAAACTGTTGCCATTTCTTTCCTTCCATTCTTCCTTAAACACACTCCAATCATGCTTTCATCTCCACTCTCTACCAAAACTGAGTTGGTCAAAAACGTCATCTCATGATTTGAAATACGATTCATGCTCTGATGACTCCCAAAGGTATCTCCCTCCCAGACCTCCCTCCCTAACTCTAGACTTGCATACACAGCTATGTACTTGACATTTCCTCTTAGGTATCTAATAGATCAATTCAAATTCAGTATATCCAAAACTGAACATTTGCTTTCTGGTCTCCCAAAACCTGTTGTGGTGCCATGAATTACTTAATACAACCCTTCTAGCCGTAGTCTTTGTAATTCCCACCAAATGATTGGGCAGGACTATGCAAATGAGGTGCATGTGGCCCACCAAGGGGATTGGATAGCTTGCTAAGAATGCAAATAAGGCACAGGGAACCCCTGTAGGAGTGGGACCATGCAAATAAGGTGTATGGAACCCTAATGGAGTCGGTCAGTTTTGCCATCCTACTAGGCTTAAAAGACAGGAGCTCTGGTAGCATAGTGCCTAAGGCACTTGACTGCTAACCAGAAGGCTGGTGGTTCAAACCCACCAGCTACTCCTTGGAAGGAAGGTTGGGCAATCTACTTCTGTAGTGATACCGGCCTCAGAAACCCAAGGAGGGGTGGCTATGAGTCGGGTCCGACTTGACAACACATAATAACAACAACAGGCTTAAAAAAGCCATTCCCAGAACTGAAAGGGAACTTCACCACCACCAGGAAGAAGAGCTAGGAGGGCAGTATATCCTTTGGAGTCAGAGTCTCTGCACTGGGAGTTTTCCTAGACACAGGAGATAGAAGAGTAACACTGAAGATGGCAAGAGAAGGCAAGAAACAGAGACAGAAAAATGGTGGCAACAGATGCAACAGAACCTGGAGCCCAATGAGACTGTGCAGTAGGTTTCCCTGCTCATGGAGCAAGATGGTTACAGTAGGAGTACTGTGGTAGTTATGTTTGTGTGTCAACTTGGCTGGGCCTGGTTGAGCGGCTGGGCAGCTCGTGGTAGTTATTCCCCATGATGAGACTGGCAGTCAACTCCATGGTGGGATCTACCACAAGCAGCTGAGTAGCTGCCTTTGGGTATGTGGTCTGCTT
>NW_006921881.1:1363836-1366339 GCF_000298275.1 Orycteropus afer afer
CCCTAGAGCCTAGCACTTTGAACTTGGACTTAAAGCCTCCAAATTGTAAGAATAAACTCCTGTTTGTTAAGGCCATCCCATTTGTGGTATATTTCTTGTCAGAGCGGCACTAGGTAACAAGAACAAGTACCAACCCATGGAATGAGAGAACTGAGTGCCTTTGGGCAGCAGTCTTCCTGGTGGAATGGGGTGCCTCTGGGCACTTGTCATGGGAGCGAGGCTTGCTGACCCGTAGAACGAGAGAGCTGAGGACCTTTGGGCAGGAGGCTTGCTGACAGGAGTAGGGTGCTTCTGAGCATTTATTGGTGGACCTGAAGAGCTTTGAAGCACTTGCCCAAACAGGACAGAGGCCAGGCTGGCCCATGAGGTCCCTAAGGCTTAGGGCCAAGAGGCCTGCCTGTGGGCATGGCTAGGAAAAACTGTCCTGATTGAAGAACTGTATCCTAAACTTTTATGGTCCTGAATTGTAACCTGTTACTTACCTAATCATATGATTGTCTGATTCAAAATGGTCAAAACCAGTCCATTTCAGTTCACTAATGCCTAGGATGTCAATCTTTATGCATTCCATTTCATTTTTGACAACTTCCAATTTTCCTAGATTCATACTTCGTACATTCCATCATCTGATTATTAAGGAATGTTTGCCGCTGTTTCTCCTCAATTTGAGTCATGCTACATCAGCAAATGGAGGTCCCAAAAGCTTTACTTTATCCATGTCATTAAGGTTGGTTCTACTCTGATGAGGCAGCTATTTCCCAGTCGTATTTTGAGTGTCTTTAACCTAAGGGGCTCATCTTCCTGCACTGTATTGGACAATGTTTCTGGTCTATTCATAAAGTGGCCCAGTAATGTATCAGACAGTTTTTCTCTGCTATTCATAAGGTTTTCCCTGGCCAATTCTTTGAGAAGTGGATGGCCTCCTTCTTCTTCCTAGTCTGTCTCAGTCTGTAAGCTGTGTTGAAATCTTTGCACCATGTGCAATCTTGTTGGCTTTTGAAACACCAGAGGCACAGCCTCAAGCCTCACAGCAACACACAAGCCACCACAATAGGACATCTGTCCTGAAGTACAATGCTGTCCGTGATAGGACAAGGCAGACCAGTTAATACTACTATTATTCAAATTTATGCACCAACCACCAAAGCCAAAGATGAGGAAATTGAAAAATTTTATCAACTTTTGCAGTCTGAAATTGACCTAACATGCAATCAAGATGTGTTAATTATCACTGGTGCCTGGAATGTGAAAGTTGGAAATGAAGAAGAATCACCAGTAGTTGGAAAATTTGGCCTTGGTGACAGAAATAATGCTGGAGATCATGTGATAGAATTTTGCAAAACCAATGACTTATTCATTGCAAATACCTTTTTTCAACAGCACATATGGTGGCTATAATGTGGACTTCACCAGATGGAGTACACAGGAATCAGTGACTACATCTTTGTCAAGAGGTGATGGAAAAACTCATTATCTTCAGCCAAAACAAAGCCAGGAGCTGATTGTGGAATAGACCATCAACTGCTCATATGCAAGTTCAACTTGAAAACAATTAAAACAAGTAAAAAAAAAACAAAAACAACAACAACAACAACAAAAAAAACACACCCCAAATCTAAACTCACTGCCGTGGAGTCAGATCTGACTCATAGTGACCCCTCCTTGAGTTTCCAAGATGGTATTACTACAGAAGTAGATTGTCCAGTCTTCCTTTTGAGGAGTGGCTGGTGGGTTTGAGTCCATGAGAGCCAAAATATGACCTTGAATATATCCCTCCTGAATTTAGAGACCATATAAATAATAGATTTCATGCATTGAACACCAATGACCAAAAACCAGAAGAAATGTGGGATGATATCAAGAACACCATCCATGAAGAAAGCAAGAGGTCATTAAAAATATGAGAAAGGAAGAAAAACCAAAATGGATGTCAGAAGAGACTCTGAAACTTGCCCTTGAGTGAAGAGTAGCTAAAGCAAATGGAAGAAATGACAACAGAAGATTTCAAAGAGTAGCTTGAGCAGACAAAGCCAATTACTATAGTGAAATATGCAAAGACCTGGAGTTTGAAAACCAAAAGGGAAGAACACACTTAGTATTTCTCAAGCTGAAATAACTGAGGAAAAAATGTAAGCCTTGAGTTGCAATACTGAAAGATTCTATGGGCAAAATATTGAAAGATGCAGGAAACATCAAGAGATGGAAGGAATATACAGAGTCACTGTACCAAAAAGAGCTGGTCGATCTTCATTATTTCAGAAGGTGGTATATGTTCAAGAATCATTGGTACTGAAGGAAAAAGTTGAAGCTGCACTGAAGGATTTGGTGAAGAATAAAGCTCTAGGAATTGACAGAATACCCATTGAGATGTTTCAACAAACAGATGCCCTGCTGGAGGTACTCGCTTGGCTATGCCAAGAGATTTGGAAGACAGCTACCTGGCCAACTGACTGGAAGAGATCCATATTTGTACCCATTCTAAAGAAAGGTGATCCCACAGAAT
>NW_006921881.1:1372739-1382890 GCF_000298275.1 Orycteropus afer afer
AGAAACAGCACCATATATTGGATGCTGGTTTAGAGCATATACAGCCTCCTGGAGAACATTGCCCCAACTCTTCATGGTATTGCCACCTAGCTGGTGTCATGATTGTGTTTTCAGTAGGCCATTCCATTGTTCTATCAAGCCAGCTAATTCAGGATAATGGGAAACATGGTAAGACCAGTGGATTCCATGAGGATAGGCCCATTGCCACACTTCATTTGCTGTGAAGTGAGTCCCTTGATCTGAAGCAGTGTTGTGTGGGATACCATGATGGTGGATAAGGCATTCTGTAAGTCCATGGGTGGTAGTTTTGGCAGAAGCATTGCATTCAGAGAAGGCAAATTCATATCCAGAATAAGCATCTATTCCAGTAAGAACAAAACGCTGTCCTTTCCATGATGGAAGTGGTCCACTGTAATCAGCCTGCCACCAGGTTGCTGGCTGATCACCCTGAAGAATGGTTCCATATCATGGACTCAGTGTCGGTCTCTGCTGCTGGCAGATTGGGCACTCAGCAGTGGCAGTAGCCAAATCAGCCTTGGTAAGTGGGACTCCGAGTTGCTGAGCCTATGCATAACCTCTCTCCCTGCCACAATGACCACTTTGTTCATGAGCCCATTGAGCAATGACAGGAGTAACTGGGTAAAAAGGACGGCTGGTTTCCACTGAATGTGTCATCCTATCCACCTGATTGTTAAAGTCCTCCTCTGCCGAGGTCACCTTTTGGTGGGCATTCACATGAGACACAAATGTCTTTACTCCTTTGGCCCACTCAGAGAGATCTATCCACATACCTCTTCCCCATACATCCTCGTCACCAATTTTCCAATCATGCTCCTTCCAAGTCCCAGACCATCCGGCCAAACCATTGGCCACAGCCCATGAATCCGTATACAATCGCACATCTGGCCATTTCTTATTCCATGCAAAATGAACAGCCAGATGCAAGGCTCGAAGTTCTGCCCATTGGGAGGGTTTCCTTTCACCACTGTCCTTCAAGGAAATCCCATAAAGGGGCTGCAGTGCTGGTGCTGTCCACTTTTGAGTAGTGTCTGCATATTGCACAGAACCATCTGTACACCAGGCATGAGTTTTCTCTTCCTCAGTCAACTGATCATAAGGAACTCCCTATGAGGCCATAGGTACAAACTGGGAGAGGGAAGGTAATGTGACTGGAGTGGAGACCATAGGCATTTGGGCCACTTCCTCATGCAACTTACTTGTGCCTTCAGGTTCTGCTCAAGCCTGATCTCTTATATACCACTTCCACTTAATGATGGAGTGCTGCTGTGCACTTCCAACTTTATGACTTTGTGGGTCGGACAACACCCAGTTCTTGATGGGCAGCTCAGGCCTCATGGTGCCTTGGTGGCCCATGGTTAGGTGTTCAGTCTCTACTAAAGCCCAATAACAAGCTAAAAGCTGTTTTTCAAAAGGAGAGTAGTTATCTGCAGAGGATGGCAGGGCTTTTGTCTAAAATCCCAAGGGTCTGTGTTGCAATTCACCAGTAGGGACCTGCCAAAGACTCCAAACAGCATCTCTATCTGCCACAGACAATTCAAGCACCATTGGATCAGCTGGATCATAAGGCCCACGTGGCAGAGCAGCCTGCATGACAGCCTGAACCTGTTGCAGAGCCTTCTGTTCTGGGCCCCACTCAAAACTAGCAGATTTCCAAGTCACTTGATAAATAGGCCACAGCAGTGCACCCAAATGAGGGATATGTTGACTTCAAAATCCAAAGAGACCCACCAAATGTTATGCCTCCTTTTTAGTTGTGGGGAAGCCAGATACAAAAACTTATCCTTCACTTTAGTAGGAATATCTCAACATGCCCCACACCATTGGACCCCTAGAAATTTCACTGAGGTAGAAGGTGCCTGAATTTTTGTTGGGTTAATTTCCCAACCTGTAGCATGCATATGTTTCACCAATAAGTCTAGAGTCATGGATATTTCTTTCTTACTAGGTCCAATCAGCATAATGTCATCAATATAATGGACTAGTGTGATATCTTGTGGAAAGGAAAGGCGATAAAGATCCCTGCGGACTAAATTACCTAGTGCTGGGGAGTTGATATACCCCTGAGGAACCACTGTGAAAGTATACTGTTGGCCTTGTCAGCTGAAGGCAAACTGCTTCTGATGGTCCTTTGAAATCGATTGAGGAAAAGGCATTGGCCAGATCAATAGCTATATCCCAAGCATTAGGAGATGTACTAATTTGCTCAAGCAATGAAACCACATCAGGAACAGCAGCTGCAATTGGAGTCACCACCTGATTAAGTTTACGATAACCTACTGCCCTTCTCCAAGATCCATCTGTTTTTTGCACAGGCCAAATAGGCAAATTAAATGGGGATGTGGTGGGAATCATCACCCCTGCACCCTTCAAGTTCTTGATAGTGGCAGTAATCTCTGCAACTCCTCCAGGGATGCGGTATTGCTTTTGATTTACCATTTTTGTAGGTAGAGGCAGTTCTAATGGCTTCCACTTGGCTTTTCCTATCATAATAGCCCTTACTCCACATGTCAGGGACCCAATGTGGGAATTCTGCCAATTGCTCAGTATATCTATTTCAATTATGCATTCTGCCACTGGGGAAATCACTACAGGATGGGTTCAGGGACCCACTGGACCCACTGTGAGATGCACCTGAGCTAAGACTCTATCAATAACTTGAACTCCATATGCCCCTACTTTAACTTCAGACACCATTCTGGGTTGGCAATTCAATTGGCGTTGTAACTCAGCCACTCTTACAATAAGACTCTGGGTTTGGTTTTCAGCAATATCAGCTCTGTTACTAGAAGAAATAAGTCTTTCTTTCAGAGCACAACTGGAAACATTGAGGTCTTTTATGTGGCACTTAAGCTGTGACTCAGCAGCCCTGAACTCATCTCGCTCTTTCATCACTTTGTCTAGTATAAGTAGGACCAATGAACCAAGCTTCCTTATACTCCTCATGCTGACAAAATTACAGAAAAATATCGATATGCCATCACCCAGAGCCTTACTTCCCAAAAGTACTTGATCTATTGGTGGTGCTATTTTGCATATCAATGTTACCACCTCATGCCATGGATTAGAAGGGCTCTCTTTACTAATGGAAGCAGGGTCACCAGTGCCTTTAGGGTTAGCTAAATTGGAGAACCAATTTAGGAAGTCCATCCTTATGATTTTGTCTCTCTAGAACCACCAAATGTGTTAGGCTCAGTTCTCTAGAGAAGCAAAACTAGTAAAGTTTATATATATAGAGAGAGAGAGAGAGAGAGAGGGAAGGGGGCGAGATAAATTTGTCTTAGGAAAATGGCTCACACACTTATAGAAGCTGGCAAGTCCCAAGTTCTTGGATTAAACATCAAGCTGGAGGGTTTTCTTGACTCACGCAGCTGCAGGGGCTGATGAGCTCAAGGTTGGCAGGCAGTATACTGGCTGTTGACTCCAACAACTGACGAGTCCAAGATCTCCAGGCCGAATGGTGGATTGTTCGCTCACGGACAGTTGTAGGCAGCACAACAGAACCCCAATCCACAGAAGAAGAGAGTCTCTTTTCCCAGGATGTCTACAAATATACTGGAAGCAGTCCACACCCCTAGAGAAACTCCCCTTCAATGGATTGGCTGCTCAAAACATATACATCTGATCCCATCATAGGAACAACCTACACCACAATTGCTCAAACCACACAGAATTATGGTCCAGCCAAGCTGACACACAGCTCCAACCATCACACCACTTAAATTCCTCGAGGCCAAGTCTGTCTTATATGTCTGGAATTCCACTCCAGACACCAAACCAGTCTACATCTACTAGTAGACACATTACAGAATTGTTGATGGATTGCTCACAGGGGCAAATTCTTGCTGCTTTCCCCTTGAAGGCTCTTCCTCCTCCCCTAATTCAGGAAAATAAATCTCCCCAAAAATGACCAAGCTGACTAGGTTTGGAGGAGAGGGATAATTTATTTAATTTACAATTTGACTTTGCCTCACACTTCTGTCTTCCATTTGGGGACATCAGAAGCCCCTTTAGTCCCACCTCAAACCCCCCCCACCCCAAAATCAGGGCAGTTCAGAGATAGCTTTCTTGGTTGGGGGACCTGTTGGCTTCTCCTGTTCTCTTCCTTTTTCCTCATACATCAGAATCCTGGTTGGGATGGGATGAAACACAGGGATCAGAGAACATTCCTCTCAAGAGAATAATCTTAAACTGTTTGAAAAGTCTAGGAGAGGGTAGGAATTGTGGAGGTGAGAAGAGGAGGAGGAACAGGGCTGTGAGTCCTGGGGGCTGTGAGGACCAGAACCATGGATGGGGATGGGTGGGACCTTGGAAGGGGCTAAGGATGAAAGAAACAGAAGCTAAGGGATGTGTAGAAGGCGATCCTAGAGACAGGAAGAAGCGTGGAGAAAACAGGTAAGTGTGGGGATCTGCACCCTCACATTTTTAGGATGGCAGATCTCTTGCCCAACATCATCCTGAGAAAGTCAGGGTAGCTGAATGTCTCCCCAGAGCCACTGGACACTTCCTGGATTAATTTCTTTAGCTCCAGATGGGTCTTGGCAGCCCCAAGTTTCTCCAGCATTTGCTTTAGGGACATGATATCTGTGGCAGAGGAAGGGTAGTCAGTCTGTCTTTTCTCTCCCATGTTCCTGTTCCATTCTCCTTTGTCTGGTAGGGAGACTATCTAGGGAGATCTCTTCTTTCCTAGGTCTGAACATGCCCCAAATCACCCTTTTCTCACCGATATCTCCATTTCCGTTCAGGTCAAACTCCATGTATTTCTCTGGGTAGGGAAGAGAGAGCAGGGAGGATGATCGCTATGGAGGGTCACAGACAGTAGTCAAGGGTGGGGCAGGGAGAAAGAGGGGTTTGCCAAGAGAATGCTAGGCGGGGAGATGAAATGGAGGAGGAGGCAGGGCTACCAGGGAATTGGGGTGGGGAATGTTGGGGACTGAGGCCCCTGATAGGGTGAGGGGACCTAGAGGACCGAATGAGAGGTGCAGGTTAAGGAGTAAATTTTGTGCCTTGGCGCATCCCCCCTCCTTTTGTGGGGATCTACTTTCTCTAGCTCCTCCAATTTCCCACTCACTCTTGAAGGCTTCCAGTTTGGAGGGCAGATCCTCATCACTGCTGTATTTAGGATCATCCAGGAATTGCTGGGGGGTAGGGGGTAGAGCGTAAGGGCCAGGGTAGAATCCCCACTTCAGCCCAGGGCCCCCTTTCCCAGCTTAGTTCTTCCTTTTACCTTGTTGATTTCTTGGAGTTGCTCTTCCTGCTGGGCTTTCAGCAGTCCAAAAGCTTTTCCCCCTGAGGGAGAACAAAGGTTCATAGACCCTCACACCACCCCCTGCTTCTCTCCTCACTCCTACACCCAGCCCAGTGGCATCCATAACAGCCACTCCTTGGAAGGAAGTCTGGGCAATCTACTTCCACAGTGATACTGTCTTGGAAACCCAAGGAGGGGTCGCTATGAGTCGGATCCAACTCGATGGCAGTGAGTTTGGTTTGGTTTGGTTTAAGCCAGTTAACCACCATCTGAGCCTCCCAGCCCAGGATTGTCCATCTCCTTGCTTCCATTTTATGCTCCTGCCTTCTCCATGTTTCTTACCCTGTAAATCTTTAGTTTGACTCATAGCTCCACAGATGCTGGAAGATGTAAGAAGACAGAGCTAGCCGGCTCCTTTCTGCTGGCTTGCCTCTCACAGTGGCCTCCTCAGAAGCCTCCCTTCCAAACTTCCCCTTTTCCCTCATTTCTTCCTCCTCTACCTCTCAGGCCTCACTTCCCCATCAGCTTCTGCTGACACTAGCACCCAGGAAGAAGGCGTAGTTGGGTTTAGAGTAGAGATGAGAAAATAACATTCTCCCAAATGCCTCTTAATGAGAGCTCTGTGTGTGCACAGAAAAAATATTTTGATAAGCCACTGGAGGTGCTGGGGAAGGGCAAGACCCAATGTTATTGAATTGATTCTAACTCATGGTGACCCCAGGAGCTCTGGTAGCATAGTGGCTAAAGCACTTGACTGCTAACCAGAAGGCTGGCGGTTCAAACCCACCAGTCACTCCTCGGAAGGAAGGTTGGGCAATCCTACTTCCGTAGTGATACTGCCTTGGAAACCCAAGGAGGGGTCGCTATGAGTCGGGGCTGACTCGACGGCACATAACAACAACAACAACAACATGGTGACCCCATGTGTAACAGAACAGAACTTTTCCATAGGGTATTGTTGGCTGAAATCTTTACGGAAGTAGATCACCAAGCTTTTTTTTCTGCGGTGCCACTGGGTGAGTTCAAATAGTCAACCTTTAGGTTAATATTCCATCACGAACTATTTGCACCATATAGGGACCAGTAAGACCCCAGGAGCATTTATTCTCAGGACAAATGGTTTTTTTAAAGTTGTGATTTGGGTGAAAGTTTACAGAGCAAATTCATTTTCCGTACAGCAGTTCATACACATTTCATGACATTGCTTGCAATCCCCATAATGTATCTGCTCTCTTCCCACCTTCTTCCTGTAGCTACCTTTTTTCTGTGTCATTGGAAAAATGGTTTTTAAACAGGTACTGTGGTTCAGGTAAGGAGCTCTGCTGGTGCAGTGGTAAAAGCATTTGGCTGCTAACCAAAAAGTCAGTGGTTTGAACTCAGCAGCTGCTCCACAGGAGAAAGATGTGGCAGTCTGCTTCCGTAAAGATTACAGCATTGGAAACTATATGGGGGCAGTTCTATTCTGTTTTACAGGGTTGCTATGAGTCAGAATCAACTCGATGGCAATGGGTTTGTCTTTTGGTTTTGTGGTTCAGGTAGCTGGAAGGCCCTTCAGTGTGTTGGGTTTTGTAAGTAGGCCATTGTGAAGACTCTAGCTTTTATTCTGAGTGAGATTGCCTCCCAGAGTGGTGTTCCCATCAAGGCTTGAAAGGATAGGGAGTTGAGGCTGGGATGGTTCTGTGGATGAGCAAAGAATCTGAAGTTTGCTGGGAGCTCTGAGAGGGGGACAAGAAAGATGCAGGGCCTAGAAAGGGGGAGGAACCTCACTCTCAGTCCAGCAGCTTCAGAGAGGGACTTGTAAGTTGGAAATGTCTGACAAAGGAGTTTTGCTTACCGGAGAGTGTGCAACATAACTCCCTCATCTTACCTCCTTTGAAATCTTTAGTAAAATCTACAGAACTCAGTAATGAGAGAGTGCAAATAAAGTCTTTGGGGAAAGTGGTCACTATAGATTTTAACAGAGTGGGTGAGTAGTAGCCTCTGATAAACAAGGCTTTTCATAGGCATAACCTTTACCTCCTTTGCTGTTCTGTTTCGCTTCTAGAGGTGAAGACAGTATATCCCCTATTCCTGAGGCCTCCTGGTCCAAATTCCCAGCCAAGAGCTTTACCCACCCTGCCCCAACATTAATGGAGACATCTTTCCTTCTCCCTCCCCTCCCTGGACTATTTCCTCTTTGCTGCTGGAAGTTTTTATATCGTACTGCCCTCTCCCTGACCCATGCAGGTGGGGAGAGAGAACTGGTATGGACTCTGACTGCCTTACTTCCCTTTATTGCAACTTCCTGCTTCCCCTGTACAGAGAGCTACAACCCTGCACTCCCAGTAGTCTCAGTGCCTGGTGGGAATTCATTACTTTATTCCTATGTTCATTCAACAACAATTTACTGAGTAGTTACTATATGTCAGGCACATTTCTAGGCCCAGTGAGCCAAACAAATAAAAATGCTTGTCTTCATGAACAGTCTCATTGGGGAGTGCAAACAATAAGGTGATAGGTGCCTACAAATAATAAGGTCTGGAAAGGGGAAAAGAAGTGCTTGCAGATAGCTTCACTTTTAAATAAAGTGGTCAGGGAAGGCTTCTCTGAGAAGGTGATACTTGACCAAAGATTTCAATGGGATAAAGGGAACAAGCCACGTGGATATCTGAGAGAAGACCATATCAGGCCAAAGTTTCAGGCTGAGGGAACAACAAGTGCAAGGGCCCTGAGGTGGCAGCATGTCTGCATGTCATGGAATAGCAGGGAAGCTTGTACAGGTGAAGCCAAATAAATGAGTGAAAGATGAGAAGGAAATAAAGTCAGATTGGGTAGGGGCTCGTAGGCCATTGTGAAGACTCTGGCTTTTATTCTGAGTGAGATTGCCTCTCAGAGTGGTCTTTTCATCAAGGATGGCTTGGCAGTCTACCATGGTGGGATAAAACTTAGATACTCAGAAAAAGTTCCTGGGATAAAGAAAGTCAATGTCTTCTCTGACTATGGGACAAAAGTGAAGACTTAAGGGTGACTAGAAAGGCAAGAAAGAAACCCTGGTGTTCCAGTGATTAAGCTCTTGACTGCTAACTGAACTGACCCAAGAGGTCAGCAGTTCAAAGCCACCAGCTGCTCCATGGGAGAAAGATGTGGTAGCCTGCTTCCACAAAGATTGATCCAATGCCACTGAGTTGATTCTGACTCCAAGCAACCCTATAGGACAGAGTAGAACTGCCCCATATGGTTTATAGAAGCAGATTGCTACATCTTTCTGCTGCAGACCAGCTGGTGGGTTTGAACTGGTGAAATTATGGGTATTAGAATGTTTAACCACTGCTTCTTACTGTAAAGATTACCAAAACCAGACCCAAACCCATAGCTATCAAGTCACTTCTGACTCATAGTGCCCTATAGGACAGAGTAGAACAGCCCCATTGGGTTTCCAAGGTTGTCAATCTGTCTCCCACAAAAGCAGCTGGTGGCAGCCAAGGTCTTGGACTGCACCTGCCTTGAAACCCTATGAGGCAGTTCTACTCTGTCCTATAGGGTCGCTATGAGTCAGAATCAACTTGACACCAGTGGGTTTAATGGGTTTAGAAGGTCAAGTAGTAGAAAAGGAAACCCAGGACCTAAACACATGCCTGTAAAGAGTGGACATGCAAGAAGACATCTATCACACCCAAACTCACAAACTCAGAGGCTTGGCCCTTTTTGACCACAGACAGGGTTAGCGCACAGTGAGTAGGCCTGAAGGACAGGTGGGGCCTCTGGCAGAGAGCTACAAGGGTGCATTGTGAGACTTCAGAGAGGAATCTACTGGAAATAAAAGAAATAGTTTCTGAGCACAGAAAAGTATACGGACCAAGGAAACACCAACATGACAGCAATCAATTCATACCTATCACTAATTACACTAAATGTGAATGGACTAATTGCACCTATCAAGAGAAAGAGTGGCAGACTGGGTAAGAAAAGAGACCCAACTTAGACACAAAGATAAAAACAAATTAATAGTTAAGGGATGGAAAAAAAAATATATCAAGCCAATGCTAACCAAAAAAGAGCAGGAGTGGCAATATTAATTTCTTATAAAATAGACATTAAGGTGAAAAACATCATAAGAGACAAAGGACATTATATGATGCTGAAAGGGTCAATTGACAAGACGTTACAATAATAAATGTTTATGCACCCAATGAAAGTGCTCCAAAATACATGAAGCAAATATTTACTGAATTAAAAGGGACAACAGACAACTCTACAACAGTAGTAGGAGACTTTAACACACCACTTTCAAAGAGGGACAGGTCAACTAGAAAATAACAAAGATACAGAAGAACTCAACAATACAACCAACCAACTCAACCTCATAGACATATAGAGAGCATTTCACCCAACAAAAGCACACAATTCACATTTTTTTCCAGTCCACATGGATCCTTCTCCAGAATAGACCACATGTTAGGACATAAAACAAGCCTCAATAAATTCAAAAGCATTGAAATACTAAAAAGCATCTTCTTGGACCACAATGCTATAAAATTAGAAATTAATAATAGGAAGAGCAAGGAAAGACATCAAACATATGGAAGATGAACACCTCACTGCTCAAAAACTACTGGGTAATAGAACAAATAAAACCTGAAATAAAAAAATTCCTAGAAACAAATGAGAATGAAGATACATCATACCAAAACCTATGGGACATAACGAAAGCAATACTCAGAGAACAGTTTATAGCAATAAAAACATACATCAAAAAAGAGGAAAGAAGCAAAACCAACACTCTAACTCATCAATTCCAACAACTAGAAATAGAACAACAAAAGAATCCTACAGCATCTAGAAGCAAGGAAATAATAAAGATCAGAGCAGAAATAAGTGAAACAAAACAAAACAAAACAAAACAAAA
>NW_006921881.1:1382990-1429975 GCF_000298275.1 Orycteropus afer afer
TCACAAGAATTGTAAATGAAAAGGGTGTCATCACAACAGAACCAACTGAAATAAAAAAGATACTGACAGAATATTATGAAAAACTGTACTCCAACAGATTTGAGAACCTAGAAGAGATGGACAAGTTTCTAGAATCACAAGACCTACCTAAACTATCCCACTCAGAGATAGAATACTTGAACAGACCTAGAACAAAAGAAGAAACTGAACAGGCCATAAAAAAACTTCCCACAAAGAAAAGCCCTGGCCCTGATGGCTTCACTGGAGAATTTTATCAAATATTCAGAGAAGAGTTGACTCCTAGGCTACTCAAGCTATTCCAGAACATAGAAAAAGATGGAATACTCCCAACTCATTTTATGAAGCAAGCATAGTACTAATACCAAACCCAAGGAGATACCACTAGAAAGGAAAACTACAGACCAATATCCCTCATGAATATTGATGCAAAAATCTGTAACAAAATCCTAGCCAAGAGAATCCAACAACATATCAAAAAATTAATACACCAGACCAAATGGGATTCATACTAAGTTTACAAGGGGGAGTTCAACATCAGAAAAACTATCAATGTAATCCACCACATAAACAAAACAAAAGAAAAAAACCACATGATTATATCAATCGATGCAGAAAAGGCATTTGATAAAATCCAACATCCATTCCTGTTCAGAACTCTCAGCAAATAGGGATAGAAGGGTGATTCCTCAACATAATAAAGGGTATATATGCAAAGCCAAAGGCCAACATCTTTATTAATGGAGAAAGACTCAAGGCATTCCTCTTACGAATGGGAACCACACAGGGATGCTCTCTATCACCTCTTCTATTTAACATTGTATTGGAAGTCCTGGCCAGGGCAATAAGGCAAGAAAGAGAAATAAAAGGCATACAAATTGGCAAAGAGGAACTAAATCTATCTCTATTTGCAGTGACATGATCCTGTACATAGAAAACCCAAGGGACTCAATAATAAAAAAAAAAAAAAAAACAAACTACTGGAACGAATAGAGAGGTTCAGCAAAGTGACAGGATACAAGGTCAACATAAAAAAATCTGTTGGATTCCTCTACATCAACAAAGAGTTCTCTGATAAAGAAATAAGGGAAACAATACCATTTACAATAGCTACTAAAAAGATAAAATATCTAGGAATAAACCTTACCAGAGACACAAAAGACCTATTACAAAGAAAACAATAAACCACTGCTACAGGAGACAACAGGGGCACTACATAAATGGAAGTTCATGGATAGGTAGACTGAATATTGTGAAAATGTCAATACTACCTAAAGCAATCTACACATTTAACACAATCCCAATCCATATTCCAACAAAATTTTTTAAGGACATGGAAAAACCAATTACTAATTTCATATGGAAAGGAAAGAGACCTCGGATAAGCAGAGCACTTCTGAAGAAGAAAAACAAAGTGGGAGGTCTCACACTCCTGGATCTTAAGGACTACTATACAGCCACAGAAGTCAAAATGGCATGGTATTGGTACAATGACAGATGGTGTGGTAGTTAAATTTGTATGTCAACTTGGTTGGGCCTGGCTGAGTGGCTGGGCAGTTGGTGGTAGTTATTCCCCATGATGAAACTGGCAATCACTTTCATGGTGGGATCTACCACAAGCAGTTGAGTAGCTGCCTTTGGGAAGTGGTCTTCTTCCCATATATAAGGAGAAGGCTTGGGGATAGTCTCTAGCTTATGGCACACTTGGACCCTGCATATAGCCATGTTGTTGTTCAGCAGCCTGCCATGCTCTGCCAACCTGGGGACTTACAATGGACTTGAACTAATGGCTTGCCATGTGGTTTGGTAGCATCAAGACTGTGCCATTTTATTTGTAGACTTTGGGCTTGTTAGCCTCAGCGGCCACTAGCTGCCTGAGTGAAGAGTTGCCTCTAGCTCCAGTGGGCTGGGAGTAAGAGGCAAAGCTGAAGCCCAAGGTCAAGGGGCTTTCATCTAGCTGCTAGAGCCTGGCATTTTGAACTTGGGCTCAAAGCCTCCAAACTGTAAGAGAATAAACTCCTGTTTGTTAAGGCCATCCCATTTGTGGTATATTCTTGTCAGAGCAGCACTAGGTAACCAGAATTAACAGATAGACCAATGGAACAGAATCGAAAGTCCAGATATAGACCCATCCATCTATGGACAATTGATCTTTGACAAAGGTCCAAAAGCCATTAAATTGGGAAGAGACAGCCTCTTTAACAAATGTTGCTGGCAAAACTAGATATCCACCTGCAGAAAAATGAAACAAGACCCACACATCACCCCATACACAAAAACAAACTCAAGCTGGATCAAAGACTTAAATGTAAAACCCAAAACTATAAAATTCATCAATGATAAAATAATGGCAAACCTGGGACCCCTAATTTGCGGCATAAATAGACTCTCAAGCATAACCCAGAATGTGTAGGAGGTAGAAGAGGAGCTAGATGACTGGGACTTTTTAAAAATTAAATTCTTATGCGTGTTGAAAGACTTTGTCGAAAGGGTAAAAAAAGAACCTACAGATTGGGAGAAAATATTTGCCTATGACATATCTGATAAAGGACTTATCTCCAGAATCTATAGAAAACTTCAACACCTCAACACCAAAAAAACAAATAACCCAATTCAGAAATGGGCAAAAGACTTGAACAGATAATTCACCAAAGAAAATATACAGGCAGCCAACAAACACATGAAAAGTTGCTTGTAATCATTAATCATTAGAGAGATGCAAATACAATTTGTATATCAAGACAACGAGATATCATCTCACTCCAGCAATAATAGCAAAGTTCAACAGGTCAGAAAATAACAAATGCTGGTGAGGTTGTGGAGAGATTGGAACTCTTGTGCACTGCTGGTGGAATTGTAAAATGGTACAACTATGGTGGCAAACGGTATGGCGTTTCCTTAGAAAACTGAAAATAGAAGTACCATTTGACCCAGCAATTCCATTACGAGGAATATATCCTAAAGAGGTGAGAGATAGCGCACAAACAGATATATGTGCACCTATGTTCATTGCAGCACAATTCACTATAGCAAAGAGATGGAAACAACCTAAATGCCCATCAACGGATGAGTGTATAACCAATTATGGTATATTCACACAATGGAATACTATACTACATTAAAGAACAATGAGGGATACGTGAATCATCCCACAATGTAGATGAACTTGGAGGACATTATGCTGAGTGAAATAAGTCAATCGCAGAAAGACAAGTACTATATGAGCCCATTACTGTAAAAAGACAAAGAAGGGTTTGCTCGGGAAAGGGAACTTACTTTGTAGGTTACCAGGATGGGGAGGGACTCAATTGGCACAACAAACTAATTTCAGGCTAGTTGGGCCCCACATGCTGACATAGGTAAGGGGAGGGATATATGGAAAGGATCTGTGACCACCATGATAACATTAGGAAATGGGAGGACACCAAATTGTGCACATAAGAGACAGGCAACAGATGCTGATACCAACCAATGCGTCCACAATACTGCATTAGCATTAACACCAAACACCAGGCTACAGATAAACACATAAACACCTGAGAGGATCAGGTGAGGGTCAGTGAACAGGAGTATACACTAGACCAAGGATAGATTCAGCTGAAGCTAATCTTGCACAGACACCAGTGATACAAAATACCTGCAATCCTTACAGAAACAATAGAAGACATACGCAGAATAATCCCTCACAGACACTATGGGAGAGAGATCCAATAGCTCTACTGTCTCAGAACCATCATACTGGGGACGCCAGACTCAATTGGCACAACAAAATACATAAAAGCCTTGTTCCGCATCTTACATTGGTGAGTAGTGACTGGGGTCTTAAAAGCTTTCAAGCAGCCATCTAAGATACAGCTAATGGTCCCCTAGCATAGGAAGCTAAGAAGAATGCAAAAAAAAAAAAAAAAAAAGGCATTTAGAAGCAATCAGCCCTAGGACACAATGGCCCTTGAGCCTAGAAGAACTTGATGGAGCCTGGCTACCAATGCCAAACACTCAGGAAAGGATCAAATCTGGAGATCCTGGATAGAGTAAAAAGGAAAACGTGGAACAAAATCCAAAAACTCAATAATGACCAGAATTACTGGTCAGATGAAATCTAGTGAGACCCCCAATACCATGGCCCTGGAATACATTCTGCGCCTGGAATGAAATGCACCCCCAGGGGCTGGCTTTCAGCTCAATAGTTAACAAGATGTACATGCAGACCACTCAACAGAGGATGACGCACCCACGTACTCTATGGTAATACATCCCTTAGAGCAATACACCACGGGGCACCAGAAGACCAACATTGAAACTGAGGAAATGCAAGACAGACAGGAGTGCATAAACATGAGGGACACTGGGGGAGGGTTACAGGGTAGGGAGGAGAGGAGACTTGGTTAGAGTCGAACATGGTAAATGGGGAGTGAAACTAAATGTACACGTAACGTTGAATGTAAAACAAGCTCTTAAAAAAAGAAAAGAAAAGAAATAGTTTTCCGACAGACTGTAAAGTCCAGATCTGATCAAAGATATGCAGAATCCCCTTAAAGCAGTGTTTTGATTCTAAAAAAGTGGTCCTTTGACCAGCATCAGCATCACCTGGGAAATGAATTAGAAATGCACATTGTTGAGCACCACCCCAGACCTACAGAATCAGAAATCGGGGATGAGGCTCAACAATCTTCTTCTTCTTTTTCTTTTTAGATTGTGGTAAAACATAAATATAATGAAATGCTTGCCAACTCAACAAGTTTTACTTGTACGATTCAGTGATACTGATTATGTTCACCATGTTGTGCAACCATCACCACTATCCTTTTCCAAATTATTCCACCACCGTTAACAGAACTCAATGGTCCCTAAGTAACGACACTCCCTTTCCCACTCCCTACCACCATAGTCGGTTCTGAGCCAATGGCACATAACAATAACAACAACAACAACAACAACAACCACCCCTGGAGACTATCTGGGTGGTACAAATAGTTAATGCATTGAGCTGCTAACCAAGTTTGGAAATTTGAGTCCACCCAGAGGCACCTCAGAAAAAAGACCTAGTGATTTACTTCCAAAAAGTTGGCCATTGAAAACCCAACAGAGCACAGTCCTACTCTGACACACGTGGTGTTGCCATGAGTTGGAATTGACTTGCAGCTCCTCTGCTTCTAATCCTAGGTTATTGCCACTCCTTGTAACCACTAATAAGCTTTAGTTTCTATACATTTGCCTGTTTCTTGTACGGAATCATACAATAATTGTCTTTTTGTGACTGACTTATTTCACTAAGCATAATGTTTTCAAGGCACATCCATGTTGTAGAATGTATCAGAACTTCATTTTCCTTAATGTTTGACTAATATTCCATTGTATGTATGTACCACTTTCTGTTTCTCCCCAACAGTCTGCTTTTAACAGCACCTCAGATGATGCTAATGCACACTTAAGTTTGAGATCCACTGCTTTAAAGAAATGAAATGGTTACCAAGCCTAAAAGGCTTGGCTGAACCTTGGCTGAATGTGTTAACATGGCTTAAGAATGGGTCAGTCGGTGGTGGGTTACTCTTGGAAGCATGAAAAAGGAGGACTCACCAGGCCAAGGTTGTCAGGAACCAGCCAAGAGGTCAGGAAAAGAATGCTGAGGTGGCTCCAGAAATGGACCTGCTAGCACCCCTTGAGGTTCAAGCCTCTTGTAGAACTGGGACTGACTGAGTTGCTAAGAACCTTTGTTATGATTCTATGCTCACAAGGGAATCTACTGAGTAGAATTAGGCCCCATGGAGTTTGCCTAGAGGAAAAAAGTGCACTGGCCAGAAAGTTTGTTCATGTGTGTGCCCTGGATGTTTTCTGTTTGCCCCTCCATTTCCCCTCTCCCACTCTGCTCTCTGCCTCAGGACGCTAACCTGTGCAGACCACATAAAGAGGACCTCTAGGTTGTGACTTGTTGGGCCACTGAGGAGGCCTGGCAGGAAGATGGCAGGAGGAAAGACACTAAGTTGGAGGACTCTGGGTTAGGAGCCTTCATTTCCCTTGGCTACCTTCCAGCAAAGTCACCTCCTGCTGGCTGAGACCTCCACCAGAGGGCAATGCTCCTCTCTAGGAGAATTGCTTTCCAGGACTATCTTTCCCAGATTTAAGTAGCCCTAGGGAGAGATTTCAGGAGCTCTGGTGTGCATAGTGCCTAAGGCATTTGACTGCTAACCAGAAGGCTGTCAGTTCAAACCCACCAGCCACTCCTCGAAAGGAAGCTTGGGCAATCTACTTCCATAGAGATACTACCTTGAAAATCCAAAGAGGGGTTGCTATGAGTCAGAATTGACTCCACGGCAGTGAGTTTGGTTTGGTTTTGGTTTTAGGGAGAGATTTCAGGTGGTCTGTGAACTTGGACGGGAAAAAAAATGTACATCCTGTCCTCACGTCTGACATGAAGTGTGTTGCTTTGTCAAAGACGACTTCACAGTCGAAAATTCTTAAAGTCAAGCAACAATATCCTTTGTACTGATATGTCTTTATCAACATTAACTTCAACCTGCCTGTGTTTTATGTGTATTATTATTAACGGAGCAATAAAGAAGTCCGTAACGTATCACAAATTTTTGCTAATATTTTGATAACTGGAACTTGATAGAATTGGTTTATTTTGTTATCATATATATAAGGAGCTCTGGGTAATGTAGTGCCTAAGGCATTTGACTGTTAACCAGAAGGTTGGTGGTTCAAACCCACCAACCACTCCTCAGAAGGAAGACTGGGCAATCTACTTTTGTAAAGATTTACTGCCTCGGAAACCCAGAGGGGGTTGCTATGGGTCAGCATTGACTCGATGGCAGTGAGTTGTTTTTTTTTTTTAAATATATATACTGTATATATTATATATATAACCTTCTGTAACCACTCCCTGCCCTTATCCCTTTGGTCCTGGGGTGGTAATAGCTCCTCTGCTTCTGATCCTAGGTTATTGCTCTATCCCTTGAGGCTCTCCTATATACCACATACCATTGTAAATAAGCTGTCCTCCACAAATTATCCTAATTTGAGGGTGTTACCTGTTTCCTGTAGCATAATGGCTAAAGCACTTGACTGCTAACCAGAAGGCTGGTGGTTCAAACCCACCACCCACTCCTCGGAAGGAAGGTTGGGCAATCCTACTTCCGTAGTGATACTGCCTCAGAAACCCAAGGAGGGGTCGCTATGAGTCGGGGCCGACTCGACGGCACATAACAACAACAACAACAACACCTGTTTCCTGTTAGGACCTTGACTGATAAAGTATACCTATGTGTGTATGTTGGGGGCAGAGGTATTGGGGAGAAAGGAGTGGCTCCTTGCACCTAGCTCTGTTTCTCTTTGCAAACGAACAAAAGTGTATCCTGGTATATGCATCGAACTTGGTTAATGAGAGGCTGTCCCTGAGGAGTGAAAACAAATCAGGATTCTGAGCCTACAGGGAGCAGTCCTGTAGGAAGATAACCAATTCAACAACATTGCTATTGCCAGAAACTTTTTCTTTTCTAAAAAGTCCCTATGTAGGACTTTGAAAGGAATGTGACAACAGCTTATTTAAAAATACTCCCCTTTCTCTCCTGGAAACAATATGCTGCAGAGCAATAACAAGAATGGAAACACACATACATCATTTTCAGAGAAACTAAAAGACAGCGGAAATCTACAAACTCCAAATTGTGCGTATGTGTGACCAAATCCCAAGCTGAGCAGCTAGTCCCTATTAATGCATCAGAGAAGAGCAGAAACGGAACGGGGCTCCTACTGATAGGAACAGATACTCTTTCCTAGGAGTAAAGGCTTCACCCTGAGAGGGAAATACTGAGAGTAGGACTGAGAAACATGGGAATAGAATGTTTTACAAAGTATCTAAAGGGATCCACTGTCACCTGTTTGTCAGTTTGGCATACTGTCGTGGCTCTATGTGTTACTACGATGCTAGAAGCAAACATTCCCAGAACATTACTATATATACCTGTAATATTTTAGGTGCCAGCAGGATCGCCCACGGTGGACAGGTTTCAACAGAGCTTTCAGATTAAAACAGACTAAGAAGAAAGGCCTAGTGACCTGTTTCTGAAAGTTAGCCACTGAGAATCTTATGTATCTGTGTTACAGAGCAGAACTGCTTTGTAGGCTTTTCTTGTTGTGATCTTTATCGAAGCAGATTACTAGGTCTTTTTTCCACAGTACTGCTGGGTGGGTTTGAACTGCCAACCTTTAGCTTAGTAGTTTAACAGAAACTATTTGTGCCAACCAGGGGCCTTGACTCATCCTAGGGGATCCCAAATAAAAGTACACTCCATCCTGTTAAATAATACAGGTAAGCATTCATTCCCATAAACCATCCCCTCCTTCGATTTGTATACCAATCTGATAGTCATCCCCAAAGAAACAATTTGTTCAGCAAAAGAAAGCAGGAGTGTGGGCTACTCATTGTGCCTCAGAGTAAAGGCGTTACTTCAGTGTTCTCTGAAAAAAAAAAGAAAACCTTATGCATCACAGAACATTTTCTGACTTGCTTGCTTTGAACACATCATTAGGAGCACATGTCAATTGCTGGAGGAGGACATTATGTTTGGTGAATTGATGGCCTTTGAGGGCAAGGGAGACCTTTGGTGAGATCGATTGGCACAATAGTAGCAACAATGAAATTAAACATGACAGCGATCAGGAGGATAATGCAGGACTAGGTATTGTTTTGTTCTGCTATACATAAGGTGCTTGAATAATTTCTTTTAGAAAGATCAGCACAGACTGGTCCCTATGAGATGGAGTTAAAGATGTCCTAAATGTCCAACTTTTCCAAACTGCCGTGTTGCCTCATCATCTCTGACATGAACTCCTCATTCTACCCTCAATAATCTCCCTCCCGTCTTAGGGTTCTGTAGTTCACTGTAATGTCTCACAGAGCTCACAAACTCCCAAGGAAATGGCTCACATGGTGGTGGTGGAGGCTGAGAGGCTGGCATGCCAGCAAGTCCCAGGACTGTGGGTAGGCCTGGAGGATTCTCCCAGCTCACGTAGTTGCATGGGTTGGTGAACCCAAATCAGCGGGTCAGATGATGGCTGCTGTCTCAAGTCCAGAGGTGAGATAATGACAAACCAAATGCAGAACTGGAGCAAGAGAGCAAACTTTCGCAGAACATTCCTATATATACCCTCAAGGAAGCTAGGGGTGGTAACTTGGGTCACATCCTCCAGCAAGGCAGGACTCAATATACTGAAAGTACCAAGGACTGCCAAAAGAACAAAGATACATCCCACCCTAAATAAGCATGTTGTTGTTGTCGTTGTTAGATGCTGTCAGGCTGGCTCTGACTCATAGTGACCCTATGTACAACAGCCTGAAACACTGCCTGATCTTGTGCCAGCCTCACAATCCTTGTTATACCTGAGCCTATCATTGCAGCCACCATGCCAATCTATCTCACTGAGGGCCTTCCTCTTCTTTGCTGGCCTTCCACTTTACCAAACATGATATCCTTCTCCAGCGAATGATCTCTTCTGATAACAAGACCAAAGTAGGTGAGATGAAGTCTGGCCATTCTCATTTCCAAGGTGCATTCCAGCTGCACTTCTTCCAGGACAGATTTGTTCATTCTTTTGGCAGCCCATGGTACTATCAGTATTATTCGCCAACACCACAACTCAAAAGCATCAACTCTTCTTTGGTCTTCCTTGTTCATTGTCCAGCTCTCACATGAGTATAAGGTGATTGAAAATACCATGGCTTGAGTTAGGTGCATCTTAGTCTTTAAGGAAACAACTTTGCTCTTCAGCACTTGAAAGAGGTCTTTTGCAGCAGATTTGCCCAGTGCAATATGTCATCTGATGTCTTGACTGCTGCTTCCATTGGTGTTGATTGTGGAACCAAGTAATATGAAATCTTTAACAACTTCAATCTTTTCTCCATTTGTGATGCTGCTTATTGGTCCATTTGTGAGGACTTTTGTTTTCTTTGTGTTGAGATGCAATCCATACTGCAGACTGCAGTCTTTAATCTTCATCAGTAAGTGCTTCAACTCATCTTCACTTTCAGCAAGCAAAGTTGTGTCATGTGCATATCGCAGGTTGTTAATGAGTCTTCCTGATGCCACGTCCTTCTTTATGTAGATCAGCTTCTCGGGTTATTTGTTCAGCATATAGATTGAATAAGTGTGGTGAAAGGCTACAATCCTGACACACTCCCTTCCTGATTTTAAACCATGCAGTGTCCCTTTGTTCTGTTTGAATGACAGCCTCCTGGTCTATGAAGCACAATCAAGTGTAGACAGCACATTGATGAATTATGTTTTCTTATCCAGTCTGCAACTCTCCATCTCTTGAGTGGTGCATTTAATCCACTGACATTCAATGTAATTGACAAGTATGAATTTGTTTCTGTCATTTTGTTATGTGCTTTTTCATGGTGTTACTGGTTTCTTTGTTCCATATAATTTTCTGTGCTGAACTCATGTTGTTTATGAACTGTGCTATCATTTCCTTTATTGCTATTGTTTTAGCATTTGCTAAGTATTTGTTCTTGTCTCCTTTTTCATTTTGATGCAAAGGTTTGTTATTTTTCTTTGAGGTTACTCTGTGATCTATAATTTTCTCCCCAAGTTTAGAACAGTCTGTTCTATATCAGAATTCTCTGGACTTCCTCACCATTTAGAAGTTCTGGAACTGCACTATTTTTCCCTCTTTTGGTTTGTAGCTGTCCTCATTTGCCAATTGATGTCTTTTTTTTCCCCCTGTTTACAGTCTTGTAAGCTTATTTAACTTTGGATACTTCCATAACTAGGTTGGTTTCTGGGTTATGTCTTCATGTGTATTAATAGTTGGTTGCTGTTTGCTGTTCTTGGTTCTCTGTCCAAAGGACTCCCTTTAGCATATCTTGTAAGATTGGTCTGCTTTTAACAAATTTCCTTAATTTCTGGTTATCTGAAAATGTCCTAATTTCACCATCATATTCGAGGGACAATTTTACTGGGTGTATAATTCTTGGTGGGGGAGCTCTGGAAGCATAGTGCCTAAGGCACTTGACTGTTAACCAGAAGGCTGGTGGTTCAAACCCACCAGCCACTCCTCAGAAGGAAGATGGGACAATCTACTTCCATAGTGATACTGCCTTGGAAACCCAAGGAGAGATGGCTATGAGTCGGGTCTGACTCAATGGCATATAACAACAACAACAACAATAATAGTTCTTGGTTGGAAATTTTTCTTTCAGGGTTATATACACACACACACACACACACATATATGTCATCCCATTGCCTTCTCGCCTGCACGATTTCTGCCAAGAAACTAGACCTTGGTCTTATTGGTTGCCCTTTGTAGGTAACTTTCCCTTTTTCCCATGCTGCTTTTAGGATTCTTACTTTGTCTTTGGTTTTTGGTGCATTTGATGTTGATATGTCTTGGTGATTTTCTTTTGGGGTCTATCCTGTTTGGGGTTTGTTGAACTTCTTGAATGGATATATTCTTGTCTTTCATCATATCAGAAAAATTATCTTCCAACAAATCTTTGACAATTTTTTCTGTGGTTTTATTTGTGTCTTCCTGTTCTGGAGTTCTGACTACACACAAGTTAGTCTTCTTGATGGTATCCCATGTGAGTTTTAGGCTTTCTTCTGTTTATTTTGTTTTGATCTTTTTTTCTGATTGATCCCTTACCAAAGTAGTATTGAGGTATTTGTCTTTAATCTCACTAATTCTTTCTTCCATTGATTTGATTCCACTCTATTGCCCATTCAATGTGTCATCTATTTCTGAAACTTCAGGATTAGTCTTCTGGATTTCTATCTGTAGATTCTGTATCATTTCTGTAAATTTTTCATTTATTTTGCCATTTTGTTGTTGTATTGTCTTCTGAAATCATTCTAGGGTTTTGTCTATGTTTTCTTCAATTTTGTCAGTGTTTTCCTTGATCTCTCTCTACATCCATTGAAGGTATCTAAATATAGTTCTTTTGAATTCCTTATCAAGGGAGTTTCAATGCTGCTTATTCTTCAGCATTGTTTTCTGGGTCTGTTCACTGTTCCCTTGTTTCTTCTACTTTATCTTGCTTCTTTTTTTGGACTGTGATGGTCTATTGTCTCTAAAACATTGTGACATCATTGTATTTATATTTAATTGGTGATTGTATGTTAGTGTGATCCACCCAAGTTTTTTTTTTTTTTTTGATATATCTGAATAAGCAGGTTACTGTGCTCCTCTATTCACTAGTTGGCAGCACTTATGCACTCACCATCTGTCTCTTGGTGGGTGTGATAGAGAATGAGAATGGGTGCACAGATCTCTATTAGCTGTTTATGAAGAGTAGTTAAGGGTAAATTGGTCTTATATTGTCTGTCATTTATCATTGACCACTTGGTGCAGCAGCAAGTGGTGAACTCACTCAGTATGTAGGATGCAGGAGGTGCAGAGATAGCTAGGTTGTAGGGGGATGGTTGCTGTCTCCCACTCAGTTAGACAAAAATAACAATTAAAAACAAACAAACAAACAAACACCAAAAAGGTGAAAACAAGAGGACAAAAAATACACACCACATAAGCACACAGGAACAATCACCTAAAAAGGGGAAAAAAAAGAAAGAAAGAAAGGCAATAAATAAGAAGAAATATTGTTTTGGTTACCTAGTGCTGCTCTGACAAGAATATACCACAAATGGGATGGCTTGAGCAAACAGGAGTTTATTCTCTTACAGTTTGGAGGCTTTAAGTCCGAGTTCAAAGTACCAGGCTCTGGGGGCTAGGTGAAAGCCCCTCAACCTTGGGGTCCACCTCTGCCTCCTGCTCTTGGCCCACTGGAGCTAGAGGCATTTCTTCACTCAGACAGCTACTGGCTGCTGAGGCTGACAACCCAAGGTTGACAAGTAAAAAGGCACAGTCACGATGTTACCAAACCACATGACAGGCCATTAATTTAAGTCTATTGTGAGTCCCAAGGTCAGCAGAGCATGGCAGGCTGCTGAACAATGACACTACATGTGTCCAAGCATGCCATAATCTAGAGACCATTCCCCAAGGCTTCTGCTTATATACAGGAAGCAGACCACACTCCCTAACGCAGCTACATACAACAAACTGACAAAATTAATTAAAAATTAGAAATAATACAAAAACAGCACATAGAAATGCAGATTAATACTAAGATTTGAAAAAATATATAATTAATGCATTGAGAGGGAAACACAGTAGAATTGAATCAATGGAAGACAGAATTAACAATGAAGACAAATCTCTCAATACTAATTTTTTAGAGGAACTATCAGAAAAAAAGAATGAAAAACAAAGGAACACTTAAGAATTATGAGGCACACCACCAAGAGGAATAAGTTATGTGTGATTGGAATTCCAGAACAGGAAGAGACAGAGAGAGAGAGAGAGAGAGAGAGACAGAGAGAGAGAGAGAATTGTTGATTTTCTGGAAGAAAACTTCCCTAATATCATGAAAGACAATCAGATATGCATTCAAGAAGTTCAATGAATCACTAACAGGATAGACCCCCAAAAGAAAATCACAAGACATGTCATAATTAAACTTTCCAGAACCAAATGCAAAGAAAACATCCTGAATGGAGCTCAGGAAAAATAAAAATGTACCTCAAAGGAGAATCAATAAGACTAAGTTCTGATTTTTTGGCAGAAACTGTGCAGGTGAGAAGGCAATGGGATGACATATGTAAACCTCTGAAAGAAAAAAATTCCAACCAAGAATTATATATCAAGAAAATTTGTCCCTCGAATATGATGGTGAAATTAGGACTTTTCCAGGTGAACAAAAGTTAAGGGAATTTGTAAAAACCAGAGCAACCTTACAAGAAATACTAAAGAGAGTTCTTTGGGCAAAGAACCAACAATGACAGACAACAACCTGAGATCAATTTATGACAAGATCACCCAGAAACCCACCCAGATACAGAAATATCCAAAGTAAAATAAACCTACAAGACTGAAAATAAGAAATCAGAGACATTAATTTGTAAACAAGGACAACTACAAAGGAAAAAGAGGGAATAAATAGTGTAGTTACAGAACTTCCAAATGGAGAGGAAACCAAGACAATTTCAAGATAGAATGGACTGTTTTCAACTTGGGAAGAAAATGATAAATTACAAGGTAACCTCAAAGAAAATTAAAAACTCATTAAAATAAAAAAGAGGACAATCGTAAAGATTTAGTAAACACTGAAACAACAACAACAACAAAGGAAATGATTAGAAAATCCATAAATAATGAAATCAATGCAGAAAATTTTATGGAACAAAGAAATCAGCAGCACTACCTCAGAAAAACATACAACAAAATGACAGCAATAAATTCATACCTATTGATAATTATACTGGATATAAATGGATTCAATGCATTAGTCAAGAGACAGAGATGAGCAGAATGGATAAGAAAACATGACCCATCAATATGCTGTCTACAGGAGACACAGTTTTGACAAAAAGAGAAAAAGAGACTAAAGATCGAAGGTTGGAAAAAACAAATATCAAACAAATGGCAATCCAAAAAGAGAAGAAGTGGCAATATTAATTTCTGATAAAATAGAATTCAAGACAAAAACCACCATAAGAGACAAGGAAGGACATTATATAATGATTAAAGGGTAAATCCAACAAGAGAATATAACCATAATAAATGTCAACACACCCAATTAAAAAGCCCCGAGATATATACATCTTTAACATAATTAAAAAGAGAAATAGATAACTTCACAATAATAGTTGTTGTTGTTATGTGTCGTCGAGTCGGACCTGACCCATAGTGACCCCTCCTTGGGTTTCCAAGGCAATATCGCTACGGAAATAGATTGCCCCATCTTCCTTCCTCCAAGTGGCTGGTGGGTTTGAACTGCCAGCCTTCTGGTTAGCAGTCAAGTGCCTTAGCCACTATGCTACCAGAGCTCCCTCAGAATAATAGTAGGAGAATTTAATATACCACTTTCAATAGAAGAAGAAAGAAGTCCAACAAAGACGCAAAAGAACTAAACAACATAATCAACCAACTTGACCTCATAGACATATACAGAATACTCAACCTAACAGTGCTACATAGATTCTTTTCCAGCATACATGGAACATTGTCCAAAATAGTCTATATGTTAGGCCACAAAGCAAGCTTCAATAAATTTAAAGACATTGAAATACTACAAGCATCTTCTCAGATCACAACACTATAAAATTTATAGAAAACTTCAACAACAAAAAGATAAATAATTCAATAGAAAAATGAACAGGGGACATGAATAGACACTTCTCCAAAGAAAACATTCACGACAAACACATGAAGAAATGCTTGTGATCATTAGCCATTAGAGAGATACAAATCAAAACTGCAATAAGCTATCATCTCACCTCGGAATTAATGGCAAAGTTTAAAAAAAAAAACAGAAAATAACAAATGCTGGCTAGGGTGTGGAAAGACTACAACATCATACACTGCAGGTGGGATCAAAATGGTGTGACCATTATGGAAAGTGGTATGGCACTTTCTTAAGAAGTTGGAAATAAAAATACCATATGATCCAGCTATCCCACTAGTAGCTATATATCATACAAAAATGAGATCCATGGCATGAATAGATATAGGTACACCCAGATTCATTGCAGCTTTATTCACAATAGCAAAAAGATAGAAACAACCTAAATGCCCATCAAGAAATGAACGTACAAATAATGGTACATACACACAATGCAATACTATGTAACATTAAAGAATAATGATGAATCTATGAAACACCTCATAATATTAACCTGGAAGACATTATGCTCAGTGAAATTAATCAATCACAAAAGGACAACTATTGTATGAAACCACTATTTTAAAAAGTCAAGGAAAGATTTTCACACAAAAACACACATTCTTTGATGGTAACAGAGGTGGAAGAGTAAACCGCTAATTAGGGAGTAGACACATGCTAACTTAGGTGAAGGGGAAAGCACTATACAATAAGGGAGAGGTCAGGAAAAAAATGATCAAGACAAAGGAAGACATTGAGAGGAGTACAAGAGTTAAAGGCAACAGAGGTAAATACTACTATATGCACAATCCTGCAAAAATACTACAGTTGACCCTTGAATAGCATGGGTTTGAATTGCATGTGTAGTGTAAACACTGTGCATACCCACAGATGGCAAAGGTCCTTAACAGGCTGCGTCGTTCTGAACATTGTTTCTGTGGGCATGCCAGGCTGTCAGCCAAGCCTTGAAACAGCCCCAAGAAAGTTACATGGATACCTGGGCCCAGAGCTTTACTTCCTGGAATGCTGGCATACAGGAGTGAGACTCGAAAGTCATGTAAGCCAGACAGGGTGCCCCTCTGGTGTACTTAAGTATTAAAACTGCCTGTAGCTTTAACACAGTGTGGTTTTCTCATAATTAACATTCTGTCTGTCCAGCCTGCTGCACCTGGACTGCCTGTAAGAAGTCCCAAAAAACCCATGTTGCAGAGAACGGCTTTGGGTAATTTCTTCAGTCTCTTGGATCTTAGTACGAGTGCTGCCCTAAACTGAGTGGGAATTTCTCCCAACAGCGTGGGCCCACTTATACATGGATGTTTTTCAAGATATGGTTCTTGGGGAAATTCAAGAGCTAATAGACACCACACTAGAGGAATTAACAGAAGACGACTTGACGGAGATGAGTGCTTCAGAACCAGTGCCAGATGATGAGGAAGAAGACATAGAAGCAGTGCCAGAAAACAGACGGACATTAGACAACCTGGCGGAAGCATTCTGATTATTCAAGACTGCTTTTGAAATCTTTTATGACATAGATTATTCTATGATATGTGCACTGAAACTAAGGAAAACGGTAGAAGGATTGGTATCATATTGAAATATTTTTAGAGAAATGAAAACACAAAATGTCAGATAGAAATTATGATGTATTTCTATAAAACTACATGGAAAGTTCCTTCCTCTCCTGCCTCCCTTTCCATCTCCTCCACCTTTTCTGCCTCTGCCACCCGAGACAGCACAATCAACACTCCTCTTCTTCTTCCTCCTCAGCCTACTCAACATGAAGATGACAAGGATGAAACCTTTATGACAATCCATTTCTACTTAATGAATAGTAAATAACCATCATGTCATACAATTAACAAACTTATCTATTGTATATGTGTGTGAGTGTCTTCGTATGAAAATCTAGTAACTGTCCAGCGAGAACTATGTTAATCAAACTGTTTATGTTATCAGTAAGGTTTCTAGTCAACAGTAGGCTATTAGTAGTTAAGTTGTTTGGAAGATTTTTGACTGGGAGGAGGGTTGGTGTCCATAACTCCCATGTTGTTCAAGGGTCAATTATGATAACAATAATCTATGAATGGATACATAGATAGATATGCAAGCTGAACAGGGATGGGAAGGAGAATGGGAGTATATTCATGAATATATATAGGTTTGAAAGATGATATTTCTACATATGCTTCAAATATACCCATGAATATAGTACAGCATACAGGGCGCAAAGTTATGAAAACTTCTTAATCATATCAAAACACATTGAAGGAATGAGTTGCTGGGCCTGGGGACTTAGGCAGGACCATAGTCTCAGGAGACATCAAGGTCAATTGGCACAATACAGTCCACAAAGACAATGTTCTATATCCTACTTCGGTGAATAGTGACGCGGATCTTAAAAGCTTGTGAGCGGCCATCTAAGGTGCAATTATTTTCTCTTTAAGCAGAACAAAGAAGATGAAGAAAATCAAAGACATAAAGAAACAATTAGTCAAAAGGAATAATGGACCATGTGGATCTCAGCCTTCAGGACCCTAAGTCCAGAAGAACTAGATGATGCCCAGTTGCCACTACTGACTGCTCTGAAAGTGATCACATGAGAAGGTCCTGTCTAGAATGAGAGAAAAATGAGGAACAAAAAATTCAAAATCATAAAAAAGACCAGGCTTACTCGTTGGATAGAGACTGGTGGAATCGCTGAGACTATGGCCCTTAGTTATCCTTTGGGCTTGGAACTGAACTCACCCCCATGGCTCAGTTTTGAGCCAAACAACAGACAGGACTATGACATGAACAATAACACTAGGGAAGTATACAGTACTTAGAACAATCAACCATTCAAGATCAAAAGGGCAACAAGGACAAAGTTCAGATGGCAGAAAGCGTTAGTAAAGAACTAAACAAAAAACAAAAAACCTCACTGCAGTCAAGTCAGATCCAACTCATAACGACCCCTCCTTGGGTTTCCAAAGCAGTATCACTATGGAAGTAGATTGTTCAAACTTCCTTCCGAGGAGTGGCTGGTGGGTTTGAACCGCCAGCCTTCTGGTTAGCAGTCAAATGCTTTAGGCACTATGCTACCAGAGCTCCTTCTCTATAGAAGTAGATTGCCCAATCTTCCTTCCAAGGAGTGGCTGGTGGGTTTGAGCCATCAGACTTCTGGTTAAGCAGTCAAATGCCTTAGGCATGATGCTACCATGGCAAACACAGGGAGGAAGTGGGATGCGTGATGTTACATTGTGTGAATTGCAATAAATGACACGAAACAAAATGTGTATGAATTATTGAATGGCAAACTGATTTGTAAACCTGATCTGTAAACCTTCACCCAAATCACAGTAAAGTGTTAAAAAAAAAAAAAAAAAAAAAAAAAAAGAAGAAGAAAAGAATAAGGAAGAAAATGATAGATATAGAAGACTGGCAAAAGAGATCCAACAAAGCATAATTTGAACCATGAAGGAAGAGAATAAAATAATGGAATGCAACAAATATTTTAAAATACAATTAAATGGTTAATGGTAATGGTTTAACAACATTGTTTTGATTACCTAGTGCTGCTCTGACAGGAATATACCACCAATATGAGTGAGTTTAATAAACAATTTTGGAGGCTGGAGTCTGAGTTCAAAGTGCCAGGCTCTAGGGGCTGGGTAAAAGCTCCTTGCTTGACCTTGGGCTTCAGCTCTGCCTCTTGCTCCGAGCCCACTGAAGCTAAAGGCTTTCTTCACTCAGGCAGCTACTGGCTGCTGAGGTTGACAAACCCAAGGTTGACAAGTGAAAATGCACAGTCCTGATATTACCAAACCACACAGCAGGCCATTGATTCAAGTCCATGAAGAGTCCCAAGATTGGAAGACAACATGGCAGGCTGTTGAACAACTCAGCTACATGCAGGACTCAAGTGCGCCAAAAGTTGGAGACCTTCTTCAAAGTTACTTCTTATATACTGAAAGTAGACTACATCCCTAAAGCAACTACTCAGCTACTCCAGTAGATTCCACCATGGAGTTAATTACCGATCTCACCATGGGCAATAACTACATCCAGCTGCCCAGCCACTCAAAACCAGGCCCAGCCAAGTTGACATATATCCTTAACTACCACAAACATGAAAGATGGGGCAATCTACTTCCATAGTGATACTGCTTCGGAAACCCAAGGAGAGGTCGCTATGAGTCGGGTCCGACTCGATGGCACATAACAACAACAACAACAACCACAAACATGAACATTTTTAATGTCACATTTCAAGTGAAGATTGTTGAAAAGGATGAATGGAAGGATGAGACTCACTCTTCAATGAGGAAGGGGTAGAATGTATATTGAGAAGAAACCACACCATCCATCAAAATGCAATTGTACTTGTTTTATCTTGAGATGATGATGGCCTTCATTAGTGGTGGGAATGAAGAGGCAGGAAAGGTAACAGAGATATTTTAGAGACAGAATGGACAGAACTTGGAGATTGGATGAGGGAATTGAGGGAGAAAGCAGAATTGGATGAATTCTTGTCTTAAGTGACAAGATGGCTTTTGTCTTAAGTGACTAGGTGCATCTTGTTTTAATGAAATAGGGACTATAGGAGGTGACTGGGTTTGGATGGATAATGAAGATTTTGAGATGTCAATGGAAAATTCAGGGGGTGATGTCAAGAGATTGTTTAGGGATTCAGAACCCAGACCTCTAGAGAGAGGTTTGGGGGTAGAAATGTAGAGAGAAACTCAACAGAAAATTACCTATTGCCTTCAAGTTGAATCTGACTCATAGTGACCCTATAGGCTCCACAAGGTTTCCAAGGCTGTGATCTTTATAGAAGCAGACTGCCACATCTTTCTCCTGCAGAGCCACTGGTGGGTTCATACTGCCTACCTTTTGCTTAGCAAGTGAGCACTTAACCACTGTGCCACCAGAGCTTCTCAACAGAGAATAGCAGTAGTTAAAACTCTGGCTGTCACAGGATTGTTCAGGTAAGCACATAGTAGAAACTCAAAATTTGTTGCATGAAAGTAAGAGAAAAAAAAAATCTTCCAATAGGAAAATGGCATGAAAACAAGAGTGTAGGGAATAGGAGATTGTGGAGGAGGATGGGGGACTCAGATCTGATTGCATTTATTTTCCCTAAGAAAGAAGAAGTAATGATTTCAAAGTGGAACAAGATCCCAAGCATTGGTCATATAGAGTCAAGGTGAAGGCTGGAATGCAGATGTACTCTCATTTGTGAGACTTGTACAACAATGTTCATAGTAGATTTAGTCATAATAGCAAAAAATTAGAAATAACTCAATTGTACATTATCAGGTGAATGGATAAATACTCTGTGTAACATCTATGTATTGTAACACCACTTCACAATAAAAAGGAATGAACTACTTACTGAGGTGTACAACACGGATGTGTGGATATAATGCAGAGTGAAAGAAAACCAGACAAAGAAATACATGCTGTATAATTTCCTTTATATGAAGTGCAATAACAGATATAACTAATCTACTAGCTATCAGTTGTCATTAATTCTCTTCTGAGTCATTCCAGGTATGTCAGAGAAGAATTACGCTCCATGGGGTTTTCAAAGACTAATTTTTCCAAAGGAGATCACCGGGCCTTTCTTCCACATTGTCTCTGGGTAGGCTTGAATTTCCAACTTTTAAATTAACAGTGGAGGACATTTGTATCACCCAGTGACTCAAGAGATATTGAAAAATCAAAAACAAAGAAAAAAGAAAAAAAAGACAGCTGTCATCAAATTGATTCTGACTCATTTTGACCCCATTTGTTGCAGAGTAGAACTCCCTAGGGGTTTTGTGGCTATGATCCTTTGGAAGCAGATCACCAAGCTTCTGAGACACTTTTGGGTGAGTTTGAACCATCAACCTTTTCATTAGTAGCCCAGTACTTAACCATTTGTCCTATGCAAGAATTCCAGAGTTACTGAACCACCACCCACCCCTACCATCAAGTTGATTCTGACTCATAGTGACTCTATAGGAAGAGTAGAACTGCCTTCTAGGGTTTCTAAGGCTGTAAATCATTATAGAAGTAGACTACCTCATCTTTCTTCTACAGATCATCTAGTGGATTTGAACTGTTGACATATTGGTTAGCAGTTGGATGTTTTAACCACTGTGGTACCAGAGATCCTTAGAGTAATTGAACAAACCAAAAAACCAAACCCACTGCCATCAAGTTGATTCTGACTCATAGTGACCCCCCCAAGGCTGTAAATCTTTATGGAAGTAGATTGCCTCATCTTCCTCCCACAGAGCAGGTGATGGGTTTGAACTGCTGGCCTTGGGGTTAGCAGCCAAATGCCTTACCAACTATGCCACCAGAGCTCCTTAGAGTTATAGAAAGGGACCTTTAAATCCATACACATATCAGGATTTATTCTAGAAAGACTAAGAAAATATCCAGCTACTACTACATTCAAGATCTACAATAATTTTGGATATTACAAATGGACTGGGAATCCCTTAGGTAGAGAAAAGAGGGAGAGGAGACCATGAACCCCTGAGTCCAGGCATGGCTACACCATGGGTCATCTTAGCCTGGAACTGAGGAGGAGTTGGGGGTTAACTTATGCTGAGCACATGACACAGTGGGGTCTGGAAGTTTACTGGTGACTCTCATCTAGCAGATGTATAAGTAGTAAAGGCAAAACCCAAACAGGCTGGCTTGACTTCTAAGCCATATTGCCCTGGGACATGCAGTAGTCCCCATGTGACTGAATGTGCACTGTGGCAGTGTGGGGTTTTATCCTCAGGCCAGTTGCCCATTCCACCTCCACCTCCCTCCCAGTGATGGTGACCACCCTCTCTTCAAACCATGGGCTTCTCACAGTTGAAGCAGAAGAGACAGTTTTTCCCACCTTGACTCTTTGGGGTGGAAATAGAGTTATTGACAGAATGTAACAAGGTAAAGGACAAGGACAGGTCAGAAGCTGAGGGAGGGCAGGAGTGAGGCTCAGTTGAGAAAAGCCACTTATTGCTTCTTCAGGCAGCCCTCATGCTCCATGACCATTAGAGGGCAGCCCTTGCCTTGCCATGGCAGCTCCACCCCACATCCTCAAGTCGCATGGCCCTGAGAGAGGCAGCCACAGAACTGGCTGATAGTGAATGGCTGAGTGGGTTCTTCCCAGATTACGTGACATATTTTGGTTTTCCAGGTGGCTTAGGGTTGTCGTTAAAGTCTTCTTCACTTTCAGCAAGTAAGGTTGTGTCATCTGCGTACTGCAGGTTGCTAATGAGTCTTCCTCCAATCCTGATGCCACATGTTCTCCTTCACCTGGTCCAGCTTCTTGGATTACTTGTTCAGCATACAGATTGAATAAGTATGGTGAAAGGATACAACCCTGACACACACCTTTCCTGAATTTCAACCATGCCGTGTCCCCTTGTCCTGTTTGAACGAATGCCTCTTGGTCTATGTACGGGTTCCTTATGAGCACAATTAAGTGTTCTGGAATTCCCATCCTTATTTATTATGATCTACACAGTTGAATCCCTTTGCATAGTCAATAAAACACAGGCAAAAATCTTTTTGGTCAGTATTTTCTGCCTTCAGCTAGGATCTATTTGACATCAGCAATGATATCTCTCATTCCACATCCTCTTCTGAGTCCTGCTTGAATTTCTGGCAGTTCCCTGTCAATATACTGCTGCAAATGTTTTTGAATTATCTTCAGCAAAATTTTACTTGAGTCTGATGTTGATGATGTTGTTCAATAATTTCCACATTCTGTTGGATCACCTTTCTTTGGAATAGGCACAAATATCGATCTCTTCCAGTCAGTTGACCAGGTAGCTGTCTTCCAAATTCTTGTCATAAACAAGTAAGCGCTTCCAGAGCTGCACCCATTTTTGAAACATCTCAGTGGGTATTCTGTCAATTCCTGGGACCCTGTTTTTCACCAATACCTTCAGTGCAGCTTGGACTTCTTCCTTTAATACCATCAGTTCTTGATCATATGCCACTTCCTGAAATGGTTGAATGTTGACAAATTCTTTTTGGTACAGTGACTGTGTGTTCCTTCCATCTTCTTTTGATGCTTTCTGCATCGTTCAATATTTTGCCCGTAGAATCCTTCAACATTGCAACTTAAGGCTTGAATTTTTAATTCATTTCTTTCAGGTTGAAAAATGTCTAGGTGGCTTAGAAAGGTTAAGGAATTTTTTCAAGATTACAAAACTAAAAAAATAAAATTAAAAGATATGTAACTAGTTAGTAGGGAGCTGGCATATGATGAGCCTACTATTCAAAAACAGTGGTCCAAATCGCTGTCCCCTTAGGGGTGGGAACTGGGCAATCCATTAGTGCATCATGAATCAGAGCTAGAAGCACAGATGCAAAGAAAAAAAAAATGTACTAATACAAAAGGAGTCAAAGAGAAAGCGTTTGGCAAGGGCTGGGCCCATGTTTCACTTGGCATGCTACATATGATGACTTTTTTCTGTGTGCTGTCATCTTAAGTAGTTGTGTAAACATGAGGCACTTTTGTGTACTAACCCTGTATAACCTTGGAGTTACATGTAATGCATTGTGTCTTTCTTTATGTCTGTAAAATTCACTATACATTTCATGTAATGGGCATTTTGTAGGTTTTCAATAAATGTTAGTTAAATAGTGAGTAAAATAAAAGATGAGTGGATTTCCCAGTGTATGGTGTGTCCTTCTGGGATGTGCTAGGTAAAACAGACCTCTGCTAAGGTGTATTCCTTTAATGCAAATCTGAATACAAGTCTATCCAAATGTCTCCTTTAGGTGCACTCGTCCTGCCAATGCAACCTATGTAAATGCCAATGCAACATGATCTATGTAAATACAACTTCCAGATAAAGCCCATAGCCACCTCCTTCACTGCCCCCTCAATACCAATCAGCTTACTTCTACACCTCTCCTATATAAAAATTTTGCAGCAGCCCTAACAGGAGGGCCAGATTCAAAGGAAAATTATGGGTGAACCTGGGCACTGCTGGGCAGTAGAAAGGGGAAATAGGTTGACTTCTGAGTTCAGAAGGGCTCCTGGAGGCTTGTTCTGGGTAAAGGGCCGGCCTTCTTGAACCTCAGAAGATGGGAAGAACCACATCCTGGTCTCACCCGCTCACTCAACCTTGCCTACCAGCCTACCTATCCTTTCTTTACCAGACATCTGAGCCCCTTATGCTTAGGCAGCCTGCCCTCTAGATGCTCATGCCTCCTGGAGACACAGATATCTTCCTCAGCAACATCCTCTCTCCTCAGTGAGACATGCTTTTGATGCTGGTGATCCCAGGCAGTAGAGGTCCTTAGCAAGTGATCTGAGCCCTGTGTGTCATAGGAAGCTCCCCACCCTCACTGGTGACTGAAGGCCTGGCCCCAAGTGGTATGTTGTTCCTCCTCCAGCCAGACCTCTCTAGTCAGGTCACCCTCACCAACCCAACTGCCCTGTGACATGGCCTGGATGCTGTTCCTTGTCTTTATCATGATCCATCCAGGTGACAGGATTTTCAAGTGTTATAGGGCTGGGAGTTGTGGGGAAGAACACTGGACATATGGATGCCTAAGGCAGCAGGTTGGGGGGAGTTGCTGAGCATTGATCCCTGAGGGGGTTGGATAGGAAAAGGGAGTGGGAGCCAGTGGGGTGTTCCATAAAGCTGACATCCATGGAACTCCCCTAGTTCATGGCTCCCTCCTTGTTCTATGCTGAATTTCTCTGTCACTTGGCTGGGAGGGTCATCTCTGGTTTGACCCCAGATTCTTTATTTTTTCTCAGCCTGTTTCCTAATAAGGTTGAAAGAACCAATAAAAAGGCTCAAAGGAAGGAAAGAGCCAGTTTTTTTTTTGTTTGTTTGTTTGTTTTTTTAGGAACCAGTTTTAATTTAATGAGTTTAATAAGCTGATTGTTGTTGTTGTTGTTGTTGTTTGCCGTCGAGTCGCCCCCGACTCATAGCGACCCCTCCTTGGTTTCCGAGGCAGTATCACTACGGAAGTGGGATTGCCCAACCTTCCTTCCGAGGAGTGGCTGGTGGGTTTGAACCGCCAGCCTTTTGGTTAGCAGTCAAGTGCCTTAGGCACTATGCTACCAAAATAAGCTGATTAAATTATATTTATTATCTAAGGTCTAGGTAGGTCTAGCTATAGGATTAGGAGTTTGAGAGATCTAATTAAATCTAAGATAAATTTCTTAATGAAACTGATTTTAATTAACAGAGAGACTTTAACTATCAGAAATACTCATTGACTAGTGCAGTGCTTGAAGTGTGACTTCAAATCAGGAGTTTCAACCATCACCTGGGACTCCTGCTCCAAAATGAAAAACCTACTACCATTGAGTCAATGCTGACGCACAGCCATCCTGTAGGACAGAGTAGAACTGCCCCATAGGGTTTCTAAGGCTGTAATCTTTAGGGAAACAGACTGCCACATCTTTCTCCTGCAGCACAGCTGATGGGTTCAAACTGCCGAACTTTCAGTTAGCAGCTGAGCGCTTTACTCATTGCCCCACCAGGGCCTTTTGCTCCATCTAGACTTACTGAACCAAAAACTCTGAGAATAGCCCTCAGGAATCTGTGTTAAGAAACCTGATTCTGATACACACTCAGTGGTTTGAGAACCACTGAAATAGAAGAATGGCTGGTGCATTTTGCTAACTAAGGCATGTAATGAGTAATTTTAACCATCAGTTTAGTTCGTCAATTTGGCTGAATTAACTAGGGCTCTCAAACAAGTGTAGTCATGACTTCACCTGAGAGATTTAATTAGTTAATGCTCTTTAACAAAAAACAAAGCAGTGAGAAATGTCATTAGTACTTAACTAATACAGGGGATAATATATGTCATTTGGTAATGAAGTTCGATTGGACCATGATAGTTGAAATTTCAGCAAAATATGTTTTGTGAATGTAGCTGGGAAATGATGGGGGATCATGAGGGTGAGAATTGGTATGGAAAAAAATATGAAAAACTATTTAACGAGCAAGGTTAAGAAGTTATATTGGTAAAGAAGAGAGGGTTGAATGAGGAAGGTTTATTAACCAAAGTTCTTGTACCCATATGCCTTTTGTGCTGAGACAACTGGATGTTTGACTCCAAGCTCTCTCATCTTTTCATTTTGGTGTAACTGAGGAGATTTCTCTGGGTCATTTCTCTGCCTCCTGTTCCCCCACCAGGATCCTGTGCTCTCTGGGTGATCCAGCCCACTGAGATTTGGACCCAAGAGGGCACCACCGTCTTTCCCTGAGACCCCTGCCCCTGCCATTCCCTGAGCCTGTGCACATTTTTCCCCCATGGCCTCCTTTATCAAGCCCCTTCCTTTCCACCACCCCATATTCAGGATCCTCTCAGCTAGAGGCCAGAACTATTCACCTCCTCCTCCTTCAGGCTGCATTCTATACCTTCAGCTTTCTTTCAGTGGCCATGAGCAGCACCATCTATTACCAGGGCAAATGTGAGTAATGGTGCCAGGCACAAAGGCAGAGGAGAAGGGAGGGATATAGTAAGAGGGCTGGGGGAGGGAAAGATGGAGGCCAAGAAGACAAGTACTGAGCTGTTCTCTGGTCTTTCCCACCGGCCCCTGTCACATAGGAACACCCTGCCACACCTTGGATGGCCTCTGAGGAGCGATTCTGGACCAGTGATTCCCAGCCCTTTTCAAGAGACCCCAATAAATTCCTTTCTGTTCCACCTCTGATTCCCCTTTATCAATCTCATGTATTTTCCTCTCTGTTCTCTAGGGGCTCAAATATACCCCCTTTCTAGGGTCCTCAGGCTCCTATTTGTCCCCTTCACCAAGTCAAGATCTGAAAGGCCCAAGGCCCAGAGCCCCCTCCCACCAACATCCTTAAGCTCAACATACGTACCTTTCTCAGGTCCAGGGGACTGAGGCAGATTCTCCTGAGGTTCTATTGAGGTGTGGAGACTATAACATCTGTTATTCCTACTTGTGAACAATCTCATTCTAGCCAAGCCCACAGGAAAAACTCTTTCTTGGCTTTCAGGGGAGCTCAGGCTCTCCTTAATCCAATAAATCACCACTTGACCCAGGAGAAGTTGGGATGATGGTGTTGGTAAGTTGGTTAAGTTTTGACTATGGTCATTTCGAATGGGGGCTTGAGATGGACAGAGAAGCCCAAGACACAGACGGTGGGAAGACCATGGTCTTTACTGGGTGAGCCACAGGATGACACTACCACCCACTGGGGTTGAGGGAGGCATCTGGGGGTGCTCAGGTGGGTTTTTTCTTGGCTATAGAGGCATAGTCAGCTCTGGGGTCCTCCTTGGCATCCTCCTCATCTCCCTCGCTGAGCTCGGGCCTCTCAGCACCTCCTGGTGCCGGCAGTCTCTGCAGAGATGCATAGTGGAGCTCCTGCTCCAAGGGCTGGGCCTGGGGTAGTCACAGAGGGGGTTGGCTGTGAGCACAGGGAGGGGCCTCCCTCTCTTCCTTCCTTGTGGGTATCTGCCCTCGCCTCCCACCTTTCTTATTTCAAGCTTCCTTCTCAGTCTCTCCTGCTCTGTTCTCTTCTTCCTCTCTTTTCTCTCCTCCTTCCCTTCTCTCTGCCAGCTTAAGCTCTGGCTCTTTTCTTGCTTTGCCCTTTCTCTTTGAGTCTCTCACATTCTCTCTCACTTCTCTCCACTTTTCCTCTAGGTTTCTCTTTCCCTCTTGTTTGTCTCTCTGCGTCTCACTTTTTCATCTCCTTTCTGTCTTCTTTTCTCTTCTTATCTCTACATCATTTCTTTCCTCTCTTCCGTTCCTCTCATTTCTCTCTCAGTCTCCAACTTTCCTTCTCGTTTTCTCACTCATCCTCTCTGCCCTCAGCCCTCTCTTGTCTGCCATCATCCACTTTGGCCATCTCTTGCCCTTCCCTCTTCCCTGCCCACAGACTCAACCAGCCCCTCTCCAGCCTCTTTACTAGAAGGAAAAGAAGGTCAGAATGGACCTCCCATTGTGTGTTACCCAACCATCCCCTCTGAGGGGTGTGGAGCCCAGGAGCCAAGTTCTCATCCCAGCAATAGGGAGGCCATGGTCAGGTGAATGTTTCCTTACACAGCTTCACTAGGGTTACTGTGGGTGAAGCCCTTGGCTCTCTCCTTAGGCACTATTCCCTCACCTCTCCCACTGGACTTCCCCCATCCTCCTCATCAACAGCCTTTCTGGATCAATGGAGACTTCTGGGAAAGCAGTAAGAAAGGGCATGGGAGGGGACATTGCTATGGGGTGAATGGGGGAGGTGAGGGTGGGACTCACCTCTCCGATGTAGCCAACACAGACAGGTGGAATGACCACAACCAAGAGCAGGAGCACTCCCAGTGCCAGTCCCCCATATAGGTAAAGGCATGGGTATGGGTCTCTAGGGAATACGGGCAAGTATTTGAGGGCCTGTTTCTCGCTATATCTTACCTGTCCTCCTGGCTGATCATGGATATCCCAGGTCTCTCCAATAGTTTTAGAAGAATCTCCCTCAGGGATTCTTTACTCCAGATCACTTGATCTTACTTCCTACCAGAAGTCCCATCCCTCATCAGTTACTCCATCTCTTATCTGAGACCGCCCACGCTCAGAGACATCCACTGCAGTCCCTGCTGCCTCTGGGCCCTCACTCTGAAGTCCCTTTGTCCCCACACCAGCTGGTCCTTAGAGGCTCTGACCACCTACACATGAACTGACCCACCACTTTCACTCAATGTTCCCTGTGACCCTCGAGCCTCTCTGTCCAAAAGGGAAGGACTCCTTACTCTTGCAAGAAAGGACCACGACATCACAGGCTTTCCTAGGCCTTGGACTGAGGACTGGCCTCGAGGTCAGGAAGCCAAGCCCCTGCTCTTCCAGGCTAATGGCCTTGAGGAGTCATGTGCCTCAAGTTCCTCATCTGCAAAGTGAGGGGCCCTCTGTTACAATTATTTCACGGGCTGAGATGCCTCATTTATGTGCCAGCCCTGAACCAGTCACTTTTAACCCATCACAGCTAATCTATACAACATGGTAGGGACTTATGTGCCCCTTTCCCAGGTGAGGAACTTGAGGCTCAAGCCCCTGACTTTTACAAGGGCCCCTAGGCCAGAAGTGGTAGAACTGGGGTCCAGATCAGCTCCATAGCCCACTCTCTTCCCTCTGCCCTAGGCTGACCAGGTGGTTCATAGGAGCCTTTCCAGTGTTGGATAGCTTTAGACTCAGGTGAGGGGACTGACACAAGAAGACTAACCAGGGTCTCGAGTGGGTGTGAGAACTGATAGAATAATAGGGAAGGCTATGCCCCAGGTTTGGGCAGCTCCCTCAGCCCCAGGACAATTCACAGGAGGCCCTATTTGACTGGTGAGGAAAACTGCTCCTCACAGGCAGATAGGACTTGGGCGATGTGGGGCATAAGGGAGTGTCTAGGGCCCCATAACTTCCCCTCAGGCACTTCCTGTCCTCTAACCACTGGTTCCTGTTTGAAAGCAAAGAGGTGGCTGTTGACTTCACCTCAGAACCAGATGCACTGACCAGAGTCTGGAAACTGAAACCCTCCAGGGTCCAAGAGGAATGCTGGTGTGATCGTGTGTATGGGGGTGGAATAATAAAAGTTCAGCTGACAGGGGGAGCTTGAGGTGTCCATGAGGGGTGCAATGGGATGTTTTAAATTTCTTTGAGGAGCAGAGACCCACAGGCTGGACAGGATTCCTTCCTTTAGGGCTCAGCGACCCTCAAACCCATTTTCTCCCTCCCATCTTGGCCTCACCTTACTCTGTAGTGTGAGGGTCCTTCCTCCCACTGTTATCCACTCCATCACCACTAACTACCACTGGACACTCTTAAGTTACCCAGAGCCTGTGGCTTGCAGTGTGGACCGAATCTGACTGACCTGAGTTTTCTGGGTGGAGAGAAGTGTAGCCACCTGAGACATTCCTGGCTCTACTCTGGCTTTAACTTCTCCCCCAACATGGGTGCCTCCCCAGCATTGCTAGGAGAGGAAGTTAGTCTCTGAGAGTAGGATTGCAGCATCTTTACTTTCAGACTTCTGGGACTGTAACTCGGCCTTTAATCTCACTCTGTTCCAACCATCCTATTAATCCTGCTAGTTGGTGAATGTCGACCTACAAGCAGCATTCCCTGATTAACTTTTCCCAATTACCCTGTTAAAATAAAATCAATATTAAAGTCAATAAGGGAAATTGATTGAAGTTTATTTAATATACAATTTCCAAATCAAGGCAACATTTCTGTTCAGAGTGTCAAAATGTTCCAGAGAAGAAAGATCTTTTATAGATTTTTTATACTCCAGCTTATTGCTGGTACTTCCAAATTGTCATGGAAACGGCCAGAATAGAGTTTACAAAATAATCTGTGGACGTGCAGGATTCCATGAAATATTTTCTTGAAGAACAATTCAAATAATTACTGATTCACCTTAAAACATAGCTTCTAGTCTGGTCTTTTGAATTGCTATTGTCAAACTGAAGACACATACGTAATTCTTTAAAAGAGCAAAATGCTCAGGGCAAACATACTTTTCTATTTTTAGCATAACAGAATGTATTTATTGTGAGTAGATACAATACAAATCAGGCAGAGTCAAAAGCAAAAGTAGGTCTGAAAAGGGGACAGTGTAATCAGGTTAAATAAGTCATTGTTACATTAATGCATCAGGAGAAAATATAAAAATACTTGCAGGGTTTCAGGTGCTTGGAGAGATAGTCACTATGACAGGGTAAACTTTCTTTATAAGTTAAACTCCCCACCAGCACTGGTAACCAAAGGCCTGGCCCCAAGTAGTTGGTTGTTTCTCCTCCAGCCAGACCTCACTATTCAGGTCCGCCTTACCAACCTAACTGCCCTGTGACATGGCCTGGACACTGTTCCTCATCTTTATCATGATCCATCCAGGTGACAGAGCTTTCAACAGTTGTGGGGCTAGAAGTTGTGGGGAGGGATGATGGACACATGGATGTCCAAGGGAGCAGGCTTTTTGAGGGGGTTTGCTGAGTATTGATCTTTGAGGGGATTGTAGCATTGAAGTATAGAAAGGGGAGTAGAAGTATTATTATTATAGAAGTATTAAGTGGAAGTATTATTATTATTATTATAGAAGTAGTATTGAGTATTGAAAGGGGAGTAGAAGCTGGGGGGGGGTTCTTCCATAAAACTGACACCCAGGGGACTCCCCCTGTTCATGGCTCCCTCCTTGTCCCAAGGTGAATTTCTCTGTCACTTGGCTGAGAGGGTCATCCCCAGTTTGACCCCAGATCCCTTTTCTTTTCAACCACCTTTAAAAGGTTGAAAGGACCAGTAAAAAGGCTTGAAAGAAGGAAGGACTTGAAGGTAAGGGCTAGTTTTAATTTGGTGAGTTTAATAAGCTGATTAAATTAGACTTATTATCTAGGGTCTATATATATAATTCTAATTTAATCAGCTTATTAAACTTATTATCTAGGGTCTATATATATAATTGGGAGCTCTGGTAGCATAGTGGCTAAGGCACTTGACTGCTAACCAGAAGGCTGGCGGTTCAAACCCACCAGCCACTCCTCGGAAGGAAGGTTGGGCAATCCTACTTCCGTAGTGATACTGCCTCGGAAACCCAAGGAGGGGTCGCTATGAGTCAGGGCTGACTCGACGGCACATAACAACAACAACATATATATAATTAGGAGTTTGAGAGATCTAATTAAATCTGAGATAAATTTCTTAACAAAACTGATTTTAATTAACACAGAGACTTCAACTATCAGAAATATTCATTAAAACCAAAACTCACTGCCATGGAGTTGATTCTGACTCATCGCAACCCTTTTAGGTTTCCAAGGTGGTAAATCTTTACAGAAGTAGATTGCCCAGTTTTCCTTCTGTGGAGTGGCTAGTAGGTTTGAACTGCCAACCTTCTGATTAGCAGTCAAATGCCTTAGACACTATGCCACCAGAGCTTCTAAATATCCATTAACTAGTTGCCAAGACTCACTGCTGTCATGGTGGATTCAGACTCATAGCAATCCTATAGGACAAGATAGAACCACCCCAGTGGTACTCTAAGGCTATAAGTCTTTTTTTTTTTTTTTTTTTTTAATTTCTGTTTGGGTGAAAGTTTACAGAGCAAATTCATTTTCCATACAGCAGCTCATAATACACTTTGTCTCATGACATTGACTACAATTTCCCACAATGCAACAACTCCCTTCCTACTTCCTCCCCATAGTTACTGTGTTCCTGTGTTCTTCCCTCCCATGCACTCCTGCCCCATGAGCTGTCTCCCTGTACATACACAGCCCTTCTATTCTCCCATGATTGATCTCTCCAAGGAGTGTATCTATCTAATGTAAATGTTCAGCTCATATTCCTGTCTTTTGTTTGGCTGGAAGCCACAGGTGTGGGTTAAATTCCAGACCTGAAGGGCAGCTAGGGACCATATAGTCTCAGGGGTTCCATCAGGCTCTATCAGACCAGCAAACCTGGTCCTTTTTTTAAAAAAAAAAAAAAAAAAAAATTTTGAGTTTTGTTCCACATTATTCTCCCACTCTATCCAGGATCTCCTACATAGATTCCCCCTCCAAGTTGTTGACAGTGGTAGCCAGGCACCATCTAGTTCTTCTGGTCTCATAGTCATATAGGCTGAGGATTGCATGGTGTATGATGCAATGAGTTGCTTGGACTGATTGTTTCCATGCGTCTTTGGTTTTCTTCATTCTTCTTTGCTCTGGATGAGGAGAGAACCATCGTTGTAACTAGATGGCTACTTGCAGGCTTTTAAGATCCCGGGCTCTACTTGCCAAAGTAGGATGTGGAACAATGTTTTTGTGTAGTACATTATGCCAGTTGAGTTTGATGTCCCCTGAGATTATAGTCTCGAGCCCACAGGTCCAACTACTCACTCCTTCTGGGTAGCTGGCTATGGCCAAGAAGTGACTACAACCTTGTCCCTTGTCAGCTGTACCCTATACCTGGAAATTCTTATAGAATATACAAATACACTTGTAAAAACATTGTCTGTCAACCCTATACATGGTCTGGGGCACACTCCCCACTGCATAGACATACCTAATAGTTCAGCCTGTCTACCCATCTATCTACCCTTATATCAATGTTTGCCATCCCTGACAACACAGTACTATCTATATGTGCAAAAATGTTCATCTTTGTTGTCTGTACCTCCCACGCACCTCTCTGTCTTCCTCTTCCTCAGTGCCACTGTGTTTATCACTCACATTTGGTACATTGCCCTCTCTTCACCAAAATCAATAATTCTCTCTACCTATCTAACAGTGTTTCTTCCCCTCCATCCCCACCCCTGGTAACCAACAAAGTAAATTTCCTTCCATATACAAACCTTTCCTTGACTTTTTACAATAATATACTAATACAATTTGTCCTTCTGTGATGGACTTATTTCACTCAGCATAATGTCCTCCAAGTTCATCCACATTATGTGGTGTTTTGCAGATTCTACATTATTCTTTAGTGTTGCATAGTATTCCATTGTGTGTGTATGTACCATAGTTTGGTTACCCTTTCCTCTGTTGAAGGGCACCTACGTTGTTACCATCTTTTTGCTATTGTAAATAGTGCTGCGATGAATATGGGTGTGCATATTTCTGTTCTTGTCCTGACTCTCACTTCCTTAGGATATATACCTAGTAATGGAATTGCTGGATCAAATGGTATTTCTAATTCCAACTTTTTAAGGAATCACCATACTGGTTTCCACAGTGGTTGTATCATCTGACAATCCCACCATCAGTGTATGAGAGTCCCAATCTCTTCACATCCTTGCCAGCATTTTTATTTTCTGTCTTGTTGAACTTTGCTGCTAGTGCTGGGGCAAGATAGTATTTCATTGTTGTTTTGATCTGCATCTCTCTAATGACCAATGATTATGAGCATTTCTTCATATGTTTGCTGGCCTCCTGAATAGACTCTTTGGTGAAGTGTCTATTCATGTCTTCTGCCCATTTTAAAATTGGATTATTTGTCTTTATGTTGTTGAGGTGTTGGAGTTTTCTATAAATTCTAAAGATAAGTCCCTTTTCAGATATGTCATTGCCAAATATTTTTTCCCAATCTGTAGGTACTCTTTTTACTCTTTTGGAGAAATCTTTAGAAGCACATAAAAATTTTATTTTTAGAAGGTCTCATTTATCTAGTTTATCTTCTTTCGTTTGTGCATTTTGGGTTATGCTTGGTAGCCCATTTATGCCATATATTAGAGTCCCTAAATTTGCCCCTATTTTTTCCTTGAGAATCTTTATAGTTCTAGCTTTCACAATTAAGTCTTTAATCCATCTGGGGTTAGTTTTTGTGTATGGTAAGAGGTATAGATCTTGTGTCATTTTTTTCTGCAAATGGATATCCAATTTTGCCAGCACCATTTGTTAAACAGACAATCTCTTCCCCATTTAATGGATTTAGGTCCTTAAGGTTATAAGACTGTATGGAAGCTAACTGCAACATCTTTCTCCTGTGGAGTGACTAGTGGCTTCAAACGATCCACCCTTTGGTTAACAGCTGAGTGCTGTAACCATTGTGTAACTAAGGTGCCTTAACTCCAAATCAGCAGCTTCAGCATTACCTGGGAACCCCACTTCAGACCTACTGAACCAAAAGTTCTGGGAGTGGAGCCCAAGAATCTGTGTTTTGCTCAAAAATTCAGGTTTGAGAACCACTGAAATAGAAGAATGACTAGTGAATATCACTAACTAGGGAATGTAGTAAATAATTTTGATCATTGGCTTAATTCATCAATTTGATGAGTTAACTAGGACTTTCAACCAATTAAAAGCATCCCTTCACCTGGGAGACTTAATTAGTTAATGTCCTTTAACAAAAACAAAGTAGTGTACAGTCACTAGCAATAATTAATACCTGAAATAAGAAATGATATTGATTAACAAGGGAATCGTCACTGCATGGACTAGTAACTCACAATTTGCTTCCAAATATGGAGGGTAACTTCTGGTAAGATGGCAGAATAGGCAGACAAGCTACACAGACCCTCTTCAACAAACAAAAGAGAAACCAACTGACACAGATACAGAAGATAATCTTGGAGCCCTGAGCTTTGAAAGGAAGGATACAGAAGTGGATTAAACACCAACTAGTAGAAGAACCTGAATGAAAACAGTGAGTAAGGAGACAAACAGAACTATGGACCATCAGCTGTCCTGACGGCACAGACAGCATGAATATTTTCAAGTGGGGTTAGGACCTGAGAATTAAGCTAAAAATCAGCACTGCTCACCAAAGGCTGCATGGACTACTGCAAGTGTAGCTAATGACTGAAAAGGGAAATAGCAAAGAAGGAGAAAAACTTAGCTTTGGACTTAGGCTGTCCAGAGGGCACAGCCATTTTGAATGTTTACATGCAGTGGCCATTTTGGATATTTAAAGTGACAGCATCCTCCTTCAGATTCCAGGGACCTAAGAATAAGCTCTGCTTGCTAAAGACAGTATGGACATATGGGAGGCTGACAGCTGGGAAGGAGACAGGTGGTAAGTGCATAAGTGCTGCCAACTACTGAACAGAGGAGCACAGCACCCTGCTTACTCAGATACATCCAAACAAAACAAAGAAAACTAAAATCTTGGATGAATCATTCCAACATACAATCACCAATTAAATATAAACACAAAAATGTTACAATGTTTTGGAGACAACAGACCATCACAGTCTACACAAAGAAGAAAGATAAAGCAGGAGAAACAAGGGACCTAGAAGACCCAAAACAAATTCCTGAGGAAGAAGCAGCATTGGAATTCCCTGATAAGGAATTCAAAAGAATTATATTTAGGCACCTTCAATGGATTGAGAGACAGATCAAGGAAAACACTGACAAAATTGAGGAAAACAGAGACAAAACCCTAGAATAATTTTGGAAGACAATACAAGAATAAAATAATAAAATAAATGAAAAATTAGAAATGATTCAAAATCTACAGATAGAGATCCAGAAGATTAATACTAAATTTTCAGAAATAGATAAAACATTGAATAGGCAAATGAATAGAATTGAATCAATGGAAGACAGCATTAGTGAGATTGAAAGCAAATACCTCAATACCCATTTGGAAAGGGATCAATTAGAAAAAAGATCAAAACAAAATGAAGAAAGGCTAGGTTCATGTAGGATACCATAAAAAGGAACAACCTATGTGTAATCAGAATTCCAGAACAGGAAGAGACAAATAAAACCACAGAGAAAACTGTCGAAGATTTGTTGGAAGAGAATTTCCCTGATATGATGAAACAGGAGAATATATTCATTCAAGAAGTCCAATGATCCTCAAACAGGATAGACGCTGTGGTAGTTATGTTTGTGTGTCAACTTGGTTGGGCCTAGTTGAGTGGCTGGGCAGCTGGATGTAGTATTCCCCATTATGAGACTGGTAATCAACTCCATGGTGGAATCTACTGTCAGCAGCAGAGTAGCTGCCTTAGGGAATGTGGTCTGCTTCCTGTATTTAAGCAGAAGCATTGGAAATGGTCTCTAGCATATGGCACGCTTGGACCCTGCACGTAGCCGTGTCGTTGCTCAGAAACCTGCTATGCTCTGCCGACCTTGGGACTTACAATGGACTTAAGTTAATGGCCTGCCATGTGGTTGGGTAACATTGGGACTGTGATTTTCTATTTGTCAACCTTGGGCTTGGCAGCCTCAGCAGCTAACAGCTGTTTGAGTGAAGAAAAGCTTCTAGCTCCAGTGGGCTGGGAGCAGGAGGCAGAGCTGGACCCCAAGGTTGAGGGGCTTTCACCCAGCCCCTAGAGCCTGGCACTTTGAACTTGGACTTAAAGCCTCCAAATTGTAAGGATAAACTCCTCTTTGTTAAGGCCACCCATTTGTGGTATATTCCTGTCAGAGTGGCACTAGGTAAACAGAACAGACCGTAAAAGAAAATCACCAATACAAATCATCATCAAGCTCACCAAAACCAAGGACAAGGAAAGAATCCTGAAAACAACCCAGGAAAAATGAAAAGTTACCTACAATGGACAACCAATAAGGCTAAAATTTCCAGCTAAGAATTATATATCTAGCAAAATTGTCCCTCAAATATGATGGTGAAATTAGGACATTTCCAGATAAGCAGAAATTAAAGGAATTTGTTTAAACCAGACCAACTTTACAAGAGATGCTAAAGGGAGTCCTTTGGGTAGAGAACCAGCAACAGCAAACAACAACCGACCATCAACACACATGATGACATAACCCAGAAACCAAACCAGTTATGGAAGTATCCAAAGTAAATAAACCTACAACATTGTAAACAGGGAACCAGAGACATCAATTGGCAAATGAGGACAACTAAAGTAGAAAAAAATTGTGTAGTTACAGAACTTCTAAATGGTAGGGAAGTCATCACAACTGTAAGATAGAATGGACTGTTCCAAATTTTGGAAGAAAATTATAAATCACCAGGTAACCTCAAAGAAAAATGATAACTTCACATCAAAATAAAAAAGGGGACAAGCACAAATATTTAGCAAATACTAAAATAATAGCGACAAAGGAAGTGATAACATGATTCATTAAAAAAAGAGCTTAGCACAGAAAATTATATGGAACAAAGAAACCAGTAACACTATGAAAAACTACATAACAAAATGACAGCAACAAATTCACACTTGTCAATAATTACACTGAATATCAATGGATTAAATGCACCACTCATGATACAGAGAGTTGCAGACTGGATTAAAAAAAACAAACAAACACATAACCCATCAATATGCTGTCTACAAGACACACACCTTAGAGACAAAGACAAAATTAGACTAAAAATAAAAGGTTGGAAAAATATGTATCAAGCATATGACAACCATAAAAGAGCAGGAGATGCTATACTAATTTCTGATCAAATTGATTTTAAGACAAAAACCATCATACAAGACAAGGAAGGACATTATATAATGATTAAAGTATCAATTGAACAACAGAATATAGCTATAATAAATATCTATGCATCCAGTGAAAGAGCTCCAAAATATATAAATGAGACTTTAACAGAATTCAAAAGGTAAATAAATGACTCCACAGTCATAGTAGGAGACTTTAACATACCACTTTCAATCAAAGATAGAACTGGAAAGAAACTCAACAAAGACACAGAAGAACTAAACAATAAAATCCACTAACTTGACCTTATAGACATCTATAGAGCACTTCACCCAACAGCAGCATAATATATATTCTTTTCCAGTGCACATGGAACACTCTCCAGGATAGACCATATGGTAGGCCACAAGGCAAGCCTTAATAAATTTAAAAACATTGAAATATTTGAAACCATCTTTTCAGATCACAATGCTATGAAATTAGAAATTAATAATAGGAAGATCAATGGAAAAAGAACAAACACATGGAAACTGCACTCTCCTTGAAAATAACTGAGTAATAGAAGAAATAAAAAATGAAATTAAAAAATTCCTTGAATCAAACAAGAATGAAAACACAACATACCAAAATCTTTGGGACACAGTAAAAGCAGTGATCAGAGGCCAATTTATAGCAATAAATGCATACATCAAAAAAGAAGAAAGCCAAAATTGACACCTTAACCCAACATCTCCAACAATTAAAAAAAAAAAAAAGCAACAACAACAACAACAAAAGCCTATGGTCACAAGAAGAAAGGAAGTAATAAATTTTTGAGCAGAAATAAATGAAACAGAAAATAGAAAGACAATAGAAAAAATTAACAAGAGTAGAAGTTGTTTTTTTTTTTTTGAAAAATTAATGAAATTAACAAACAACTGGCAAATTTAACAAAGGAAAAGAGGGAGAGGATACAAATAACACGAATAAGAAACAAATTGGGTGATGTCACAACAGAATGAACATACTATGAAGAACTCAAAAATCAAACCAAACTCACTGTTGTAGAGTCATTTCCTACTCATGGAGACCCCTTCATGGGTTTCCGAGGTGGTATCTCTATGGAAATAGATAGCCCAATCTTCCTTACATGACTACGAATAACTATACTCAAACAAATTTGAAAATCTAGAAGAAATGGACAGATTTCTAGAAACATACTCCTTACCTAAACTAATACAGACTGAGGTGGAAAATTTGAACAGACCCATAACAAAAGAAGAAATTGAGCAGGTTATAAAAAAATTACCAATAAAAAAAGCACTGGCCCAGATGGTTTCACTGGAGAGTTCTACCGAACGTTCAGAGAAAAACAGATACCAATGCTACTCGAACTATTCCAGAACATAGAAAAGGATGGAATCCTCCCAAATTCATTTTATGAAGCAAGTAGACCCTTGAAACCAAAACCAGGCAAAGACATCACTAAAAAGAAAAACTACAGACCAATATCTCTCATGAATGTAGATGCAAAAATCTTCAACAAAATCCTAGCCAATAGACTCCAACAACATATGAAAAAATAATACATTATGAGCAAATGGGGTTCATACCAGGTATGCAAGGATGGTTCAACATTAGAAAAACAATTAACATCATCCCATCACATAAATAAAACAAAGGAAAAGAACCACATGACCATATCAATCAATGCAGAAAAGGCATTTGATAAAATCTAATACCTATTCCTGATTAAAAAAAAAAAAAAAAAAGACTCTCAGCAAAATAGGAAGAGAAGACACATTCCTCAAAATAATAAAGAGCATATAGGCAAAACCAACAGCCAACATTATTCTCAATGGAGAGAGACTGAAATCATTCCCCTTGTGAACAGGAACCAGAGAAGGATGCCCTCTATCACCACGTCTATTCAACATTGTATTGGAAATCCTAGCCAGGGCCATAAGGCAAGAAAGGGAAATCAAAAGCATCCAAATTGGTAAGGAAGAAGTAAAGATATCCCTATTTGTTGATGATATGATCCTATACATAGAAAATTCAAGAGACTCAGCAAAACAAAAAAACAAAAACAAAACAAAACAAAACAAAACAAAACAAAAAAAAAAACACTACTGGAACTAATTGAGAGATTTAACATAGTGGCAAGATACAAGATCAACATAGAAAAATCAGTTGGATTCCTCTACACCAACAAAGAGATTGCTGAAAAGGAAATCAATACGATTTACAATACCTACTAAAAAAATAAGACCATTGGTAACAAAACTTGTTAGGGACACAAAAGACCTGTACAAAGAAAACTACAAATCACTACTCCAAGAAACCATAAAAGATTTACATAAATGGAAGAACATACTATGCTCATGGATAGGAAGATTGAACATTATGAAAATGTCATTACTACTCAAAGCAATCTATACATTCAATGCAATCCCAATCTAGATCCCATCAACATTCTTTAAGGATATGGAAAAAACAGTAATTAATTTTATATGGAAAGGAAAGAGACCTCAGATAAGCAAAACACTATTGAAGAAGAAGAACAAAGTAGGAGGTCACACACTGCCAGATCTCAAAACCTACTATACAGCCACAGTAGTCAAAACAGCCTGGTATTTGTACAATGACAGACACATAGACCACTGGAATAGAAATGAGAACCTAGAAATAGATCCATCAACCTATGGTCAGCTCACTTTTTACAAAAGACTGAAATCGGGAAGAGATGGTTTCTTTAACAAATGGTGCTGGCAAAACGGGATATCCATTTCCAGAAAAAGGAAATAAGATCCATACCTTAACACCATACACAAAAACTAACTCCAGGTGGGTCAAAGATGTCAATGTGAAATCTAAAACTATAAAGTTCCTCAAGGAAAAAATAGGGGCCAATTTAGGGGCTGTAATTTATGGCATAAATAGACTATCAAGCATAACCCAAAATGCACAAACAGCAGAAGATAAACTAGATGAATGGGACCTTCTAAAAATTAAATTTTTATGTGCTTCAAAACACTTCTCCAAAAGAGTAAAAAGAGAACCTACATATTGAGAAAAAAATATTTGGCAATGACATATCTGACAAGGGACTTATCTCTAGAATTTATAGAAAATTCCAATACCTCAACATCATAAAGACAAACAATCCAGTTAAAAAATGGGCAGAAGACATGAATAGACACTTCACCAAAGAGGGTATTCAGGCAGCCAACAAACACGTGAAGAAATGTTCACTATCATTATTCATTAGAGAGATGCAGATCAAAACAACAATGAGATACCATCTGGCCCCAGCTCTAATAGCAAAGTTCACCAGGACAGAAAATAACAGACGCTGGTGAGGATGTGGAGCGCTTGGGACTCTCATACACTGCTGGTGGGACTGTCAAATGATACAACCACCGTGGAAAGCAGTATGGCGATTCCTTAAAAAGTTGGAATTAGAAATACCATTACATCCAGCAATTCTGTTATAGGTATATATGATAAAGAAGTGAGAGCCAGGACAAGAACAGATATATGCACACCTCTGGTGGCATAGTCCCTAAGGCATATGACTGCTAACCAGAAGGCTGGAGATTCAAACCCACCAGCCACCCCTCAGAAGGAAGGTTGGACAATCTACTTCCATAGAGATACTGTCTTGGAAACCCAAGGAGGGATCACTATGAGTCTCAATTAACTTGATGGCAGTGTTTGGTTTTGGTTTTGGTTATGCTCATTGCAGCACTATTTGCAATAGCAAAAAGATGGAAACAACCTAGGTGCCAATGAACAGAAGAATGGGTAACCAAACTATGATACATACACACAATGGAATACTATGCAACACTAAAGAATAATGTAGAATCTGCAAAACACCACATAATGTGGATGAACTTGGAGGACATTATGCTGAGTGAAATAAGTCAATCACAGAAGTACAAATACTGTATTAGTTCATTACTGTAAAAATTCAAGGAAAGGTTTACATATGGAAGGAAACTTTCTTTGTTGGTTAGCATGTGTGGGAGGGGAGAGGAGGAGAGGAAACATTGCAAAAATTAAAAATAAATAAATAAAACAAATATGGAGGATACCTGACACCAAAGAAAGAAGCAGACAACTCCAGGGTGGTGGTAAAGGAGTTAATTAAAGGAGACTTACATACTAGGCAGTACTGGGTGGGAGGAGGACCAAGGCAATTCTCCACACACCCCCAGTGAGAGGCAGGGGTTTTATGGATATGGTGAACAATAGTGGCTACATGTCAGGACTTCAGACTTACAAGTACATCTCAGCAGGTGTTATATAAGAGTGATTTAGCAAGTGGAAGTGAGCTAACAGAAAGCAGAATTACTATGCTTGGCCTCTCAAAGCCTATTTCAGTTCACCCCTCTGGTCTAGCTCTTACAATCTAGCATATCTCCTGTCTTCCAAAAGGTTCCTGAGGGTCCTGAGGGGAAGTATTTAGTAGATAATAAGAGTAATAAATCTTCCCCTTCTATTAAGATCACACTAATGGCAGCCCTTCGGGTGGTGAGAACAGAGACTACCTTAGGCATTTTCTTTGGCTGAGTGTACTATACATGCTGTCCCAGGGAGGACACATGAAGGGTTGTGAGTAAAGTCCATTGCTGTATGCCAGAAAAAGAAACTGTGATAGTTAAGGTTGTGTGTCAGTTTGGCTGGACCATGAATCTAAATGGTTTAAACAGTAGTGATGTAGTTATCCCCATGATGAGAGCTGGTGTAATGTAATCACCTCCATGATGAGATATGCTATGAGGAGCCAATCAGTTGAGAAGTTTTCTTAGGGTTGTAGCCTGCTTCCAATGTGTACACACACACACACACACACATATATATAATTTATTATTATTATTTTAAATTCTCTGGCTTTCTGGTGAATCTGGATCCTACATCTAGCTCATCATCATCTGGTTCTTGGAGCTGAACCAATGGCTGGCAGTATTGCCTGCCCATCTTGGAATTATTGCCTTCACATGAGTCAACAATCTGCCATTTTACCTGCTGATCTTGAATCCATCATCTGCCAAAGCCAGCAGACTGCTATACTGCCTACTAATCTTGGCTTCATCAGCCCCTGCAGCTATGCAAGTCAGGAGAAGCCTCCAACTTGATTTTTGACCCATGAACTTGGGACTTGCTAGTGTCTACAACTGTGTGAGTGAGCCATTTCCCTGAGGTAAATTTCTATCTATCTATCTGTCTGTCCGTCTATCTATCTTTCATCTTCACTAAGGAGCTCTGGTGGCATAGTGGATAAGACATTTGGCTGCCAACCAGAAGGTCAGTGGTTCAAACCCGCCAGCCACTCCATGGAAGGAAGATGGGGCAATATACTTCATAAAGATTTACAACCCCAGAAACCCAATGGAGGTCACTATGAGTTGGAATTAACTCAATGGCAGTGAGTTTGGTTTGGTTTTTGGTATAATCTACACTAGTTTTGCTTCTTTAGAGAACCCAACCTAAGACAGAAACCCACTTCCATTCTTTGTGCTGTAGCCATTGTTCCAGTCCATGTGAAGTGTGAATATTGAGGCCCTCTGTGTAGTAGGATAGTGGGCTTCCACAACAGGCCATCAGTTCCTTCACCTCCAGAGGAATGAAGCAACCAATACCCCTTGGTAGGGTAACCAAGACAAGCACCAATAGATGGTTCCACTTCCTGATGCCAGGGCCAGAGGTGTTCAGAGGACCATGCTGTTTTTGTCTGCTAACGATCTTGGATAATATCCATGTATCTACAAGGAAGACCAGTTAATACTACTATTCTTCAAATTTATGCACCAACCACTAAAGCCAAAGATGAAGAAACTGAAGATTTTTACCAACTTCTGAAGTCTGAAATTGACCAAACATGACCAAAATCAAGATGTATTGATAATTACAGGTGATTGGAATGCAAAAGTTGGAAACAAAGAAAAAGCATTCATAGTTGGAAAATATGGCCTTGGTGATAGAAATGACATCAGATATCACATGATAGAATTTTGAAAGACCAGTGACTTATGCATTGCAAATACCTTTTTCAACAACATAAATGGTGACTGTACATGTGGACCTGGCCAGATGGAATACACAGAAATCAAATTGACTATATCTGTGGAAAGAGGCAATGGAGAAGTTCAATATCATCAGTTAAAACAAGGCCAGGAGCTGATTGTGGAATAGACCATCAATTGCTCATAGGCAAGTTCAAGGAGAAGCTGAACAAGTCCATGAGAGCCAAAATATGTCCTTGATTATATCTCACCTGAATTTAGAGACCACGTGAAGAATAGATTTGATGCATTGAACACCAGTAACTGAAGACCAGACGAGTTGTGGGATGTCATCAAGAGCATTATCCATGAAGAAAGCAAATGGTCATTAAAAGGACAGGAAAAGAAGAAAAGACCAAAACTGGCATCAGAAGAGATTTTGAAACTTGTTTTTGAATGGAGAGTAGCTAAAGTGAATGGAAGATATGATGAAATGAAACAGCTGAACAGAAGATTTCAAGGTGGCTCAAGAATATAATGAATATATAATGAAATGTGCAAAGACAGAGTTAGAAAAAAGCAGAGTTAGAAAAACAAAAGGGAAGAACATGCTCAGCATTTCTCAAACTGAAAGAACTAAAGGAAAACATTCATGCAACAACTTGCAATATTGAAAGATTCTGTGGGGGAAAATATTGAATGATGCAAGAAGCATCAAAAGAAGATGGAAGGGATACACAGAGTCACCATACCAAAAAGAATTGGTCAACATTCAACCATGTCAAGAGGTAGCATATGATCAAGAGCCAATGGTATTGAAGGAAGAAGTACAAGCTGCACTGAAGGCATTGGTGAAAAACAGGGCTCCAGGAATTGATGGCATACTCATGGAGATGTTTCAACAAATGAATGCAGTGCTGGAGGTGCTTACTTGTTTATGACAAGAAATTTGGAAGACAGTTACCTGGCCAACCAACTGGAAATGACCCATATTTGTGCCCATTCCAAAGAAAGTGATCCAACAGAATGTAGAAAGTATGAAAACATGTCATTAATGTTACATGCAAGTAAAATTTTGCTGAAGATAATTCAAAAACAATTGAGCAGTAATTGATGAGGAACTTCCAGAAATTCAAGCTGGATTCAGAAGAGGACATGGAAGGAGGGATGTCATTGCTGATGTCAGATAGATCTTGGCTGAAAACAGACAATACCAGAAATATGTTTACCTGTGTTATACAGACTATGCAAAGGCATTTGATTGTGTAGATCATAACAAATTATGGATAACATTGTCAAGAATAGGAATTCTAGAACATTCATGAGGAACCTGTACATAGACCAACAGGCAGTCATTTGAACAGAACAAGGGAATACTGCATGGTTTAAAATCAGGAAGGGTATGCATGAGAGTTGTATCTTTTTACCATACTTAGGAAGATGGGGCAATCTACTTCCATAGTGATACTGTCTCGGAAACCTAAGGAGGGGTCACTATGAGTCAGGTCAGACTTGATGGCACATAACAACAACAACAACCACAACAACAACAACATTCAATCTGTATGCTGAGCAAATAATCTGAGAAACTGGACTAGATGAAGAATAACGCAGCATCGGTATTGGAGGAAGACTAATTAATAACCTGCGATATGCGGATGACACAATCTTGCTTATTGAAAATGAATATGTTTTTAAGTACTTACTGATGAAGATCAAAGACAGCAGTCTTCGGTATGGATTACACCTCAATGTAAAGAAAACAAAAATCCTTACAAATGAACCAATAAGCAACATCACAATAAATGGAGAAAAGATTGAAATTGTCAGAGATTTCATTTTACTTGGGTCCACAATCAGCACCCATGGAAGCAGCAATCAAGAAATCACATATTGTATATTGCACTGAGCAAATCTGCTGCAAAAGACCTCTTTAAAGTGTTAAGGAACAAAGATGTCACTGTGAAGACTATGTTAGTTGGGCCTTACCCAAGCCTAACCCAACTGAACAATGAATAAGGAAGACCAAAGAAGAGTTGATGCCTTTGTATTGGGTTTAGTGAAGAATACTGAATATACCATGGACTGCCAGAAGAACAAAGAAATCAGTCTTGGAAGAAGTTCAGCCAGAATACTCCTTAGAAGCGAGAACAGCCAGACTTCATCTCACCTACTTTGGTCACGTTGTCAGAAGGCACCAGTCCCTGGAGAAAGATGTCATGCTGGGTAAAGTGGAGAGTCAGCGAAAAAGGGGACAACCTTCAACAAGATGGATTGACACAGTGACTGCAACGATGGGCTCAAGCATAGTAGTGATTGTGAGGCTGGCACAGGATCAGGCAGTGTTTCATTCTATTGTCCATAGGGTTGCCATGAGTTGGAGCCAATTCGATGACACCTAACAACAACAATCTTGGTGGATACTTCCAGAGCCTGTGATGTCACTTGTATCATTGTTGATGGGTTCCTAGTCTGGCATAAAGGGCTAGGGCCCCAGTGGGAGCTGAATGTATCAACCTCAAAGCCTCAGGCAGCACTTTGATCCATGCCACCAGGGAAGCCTTGCCCACAAGGGTCATATTTATTGTTTTAGGACACTGTTTTTCCTTTCCATCAGGACTGTGGCTTGTGGGTTGTAAGGCAAGCGATAACATTGTACCTCATTTTCAGCCACCCATTCATGCATATTATGACCTATAAAGTACCTTGCTCACTGCAAATTCTTCAGAATATCCTGTACATAGTGTTCAATTTTGTAAAAATCCTTTTATTGTAGTAGCCTGGTTTACTCATTGACACGAGACTGCCTGAGTTAAGCTGGTAAATGTGTCCACACACATGGGAGTGTTTTTTGCTCCTTCACTGGGGGAATAGGAGTTCTGTTATGTGCTGTCGAGTCGGCCCCGACTCATAGCGACCCCTCCTTGGGTTTCCGAGGCAGTATCACTACGGAAGTAGGATTGCCCAACCTTCCTTCCGAG
>NW_006921881.1:1430525-1518632 GCF_000298275.1 Orycteropus afer afer
CCTCAGAAGGAATGTTGGGCAATCTACTTTCGTAGTGATATGACCTCAGAAACCCAAGGAGGGGACACTATGAGTTGGATCCGACTCAATGGCAGTGAGTTATACCATGTATTTCTTGGTTCCTTGGTGGGGAAAGAGGTGAAAGGGTTGTTATATGACAAAAAAGTTAGCATCTGAGGTTTGGAGGTAATCCCAGATGTCTCACCACAAGGCTTTCCCCTACAGGACCTTGACAATTAGCACCCACTGCTCTTTATGCCATTGGTCAACTTATATAGTTAACCTACAGGCTACCACCCAACTGTCTGTACAAAGAGTTAAGGGCCAGGGCTCATGAGTATTGATCATCCACATAGCCCTTAATTTGGGTCACTGACTGCTTTGTCCTGAGCCTGTTTCAAACCAAATGGTATCAGTAGAGGCTTGTATAGCCACTACTGTCTGCAGTGATGGCATACCTTGGGCTACAGCCATCTGTGTACCAAGTGTCTGCTGGCAACAGGCTTTCCCCTCTCTGCATAGAAAGGGGAGGTGGCTCCAGTAGTGTGCTAGCTTGTGCTGGGGGTAGGGGGTCATCTTGATATGTCACTGGACCAAGTATTGCTTGTAATTCTTGGGATAACAGACTGGTGGAAAGGCACGGTGCTGTTGCATGTATTTGTGCCATTTGGTCAGCCTACCTGTCTGGGCAATAGCTGATGACAGCTTGGAAAATAGCCCTTTCATCCATCCATTAATGGACAAAGCTGTATGAAGGGTTACAGGTCACATCCCTCTTAACAGTTCCACTTGGTGGAGTATATTATAGGCCACCAACAATTGTGTCTCTATGTGATGATACTGATTTTTTGCCCCCCGTACAGTTGGGACCAAAAACCTAGGGGGATTTCAGTTCCATCCTAATCTTGCCACAAAGCCCAACCAAAGCCATCCTTGGTGCTGCTGATGTCTAATTGGAAGTGTAGCCCTTCCTGTATTTTACCTAGTGCTTTCACTTATGCAACCAACACGTTTGCTTTCTTGAAATCTTGTTGCTGTTCTTTGCCCTAGTCCCAAGAGGCATCCTTTTTGATCAATCAATAGAATGGTCTCAAGCAGTGGACAAAGTGGGGTATAAATACCCTCCAGTACCCCAAAAGACCCATGAAGACCTGCACTTCTTTTGGCATCCTAGGGGTGGGGTAAGCTTGTATCTCATCAACTATGGCTTCAGGCAACAGACAGGTCTTACCCAACCAGACAATCTCTAGGAATTTTACTGATGTTCCTGGCCCCTGTAACTTTTGTGGATTCACAGCCCATCTTCTCCTCTGTAGGTGGATGATTAGGATTTCTAGACAATCCTGTAATAAACATCCTTAGCAGTTAACATGGTGTCATTAATATAATGAAACCAACTAACAGTAGAGGAGAAAGATGATAGAGTCAGGTCCCTAGCAACCATACCATGGCAAATGGTATGGCTGTGTAGATGCTCTTGGAGCAGCACTTGAAACATCCATTACTGTCCCTCCCAAATGAAGACAAACTGGTCCTGAGCAGATAGGGCTAGAGGAATGCTAAAGAACACATTACCAACAAAACCAAACCCACTGCTGTCAAGTTGGTTCTGACTCATAGCGACTCCCATCGGGTTTCTGAGGTGGTAAATCTTTATGGAAGTAGATTGTCCAGTCTTGCTTCCATGGAATGGCTAGTGGGTTTGAACCATCAACGTTCTGGTTAGTAGTCAAATACCTTAGGCACTGTGCTACCAAACCAAAAAAACCAAAGTCACTGTCGTCGAGTTGGTTCTGGCTCATAGCAACCCCTCCTCGGGTTTCTGAGGTGGTATCTCTACGGAAATAGATTACCCAATCTTCCTTCCAAGGAGTAGCTGGTGGATTTGAACCACCAGCCTTTTGGCTAGCAGTCAAATACCTTAGGCACTATGCCACCAGAGCATTGTACTATCAGAGTTCCTTAACACATTGGCCAGGTGTAATACAGCATGAAAGGAGCTCTGGTAGCATAGTGCCTAAGGCACTTGATTGCTAACCAGAAGGCTGGCAGTTCAAACCCACCAGCCACTCCTCGGAAGGAAGGTTGGGCAATCCTACTTCTGTAGTAATACCACCTTGGAAATCCAAGGTGGGGTCGCTATGAGTTAGGGCTGACTCCACGGCACACAACAACAACAAAAAATAAAGCATGATATGTGTCCAGTTCTCTATTCTCTACTAAGAGTTTCCAACAGGGACATTATGTTCGGGACTGCAGTATGTATGGGGAGAATCACCTTGTTAAGTTTCCATATAGTCCATGGTCATATGCCAGGACCATCTGATTTCTATACCAGAACCCATCTGATTTCTTCACAGGCCACACAGGGCTATTAGAAGTACTGTGGGCTTCCCAGAGGATACCTATCCCCTTTTAATTTTAAAACGGTTTTACTTATTTCCTTTTGTCTTCTGGGTAACTTATTGTCTGACGTTTACCACTCTTCATTGTGAGGGCAGGATCACTGGTTCACATGCTATATTTTCCCTCGGGATTGCTTTCACTTCACCTGCAGTCAGAATTCTCCAACAGATGTACTCAAAGGCAATCCCATGAGTACATTCACCCCTAGAAAACATTCTGGTATTGGGGAAATACAAACTTGATGGAAATTGTGGTAGTTAAGGTTGTGTGTCAACTTGGCTGGGCCTGGTTGAGCGGCTGGGTGGTATTTATTCCCTATGATGAGACTGGCAATCAACTCCATGGTGGAATCTACCACAAGCAGCTGAGTAGCTGCTTTAGGGATGTAGTCTGCTTCCTGTACATAAGAAGCAGCTTTGGAAACGGTCTCTAGCTTATGGCATGCTTGAACCCTGCATGTAGCTGTGTCATTGTTCAGCAACTGGCCATGCTCTGCTGACCTTGGGACTTTTCAAAGGACTTGAATTAATGGCCTGCCATGTGGTTTGGTAACATCAGGACTGTGCCTTTTTACTTGTCAACCTTGGGCTTGTCAGTCTCCGCAAGCAACAGCTGTCTGAGTGAAGAAAAGCCTTGAGCTTCAGTGAGCTGGGACTAGGGGGAAGAGCTGAAGCCCCAAGTTTGAGGGGCTTTCACCCAGCCCCTAGAGCCTGGCACTTTGAACTCGGACCTAAAGCCTCCATACTGTAAGAGAATAAACTCCTGTTTGTACAAGCCATCCCATTTGTGGTATATTCCTGTCAGAGTGGCATGAGGTAACCAGAACAATGTGGTTTAGAGAGTGAATGCCTTATTTGTAGGGTCAAGAGTACCTGACATATGGAGATAGACTTTATGCTGTACCTGTCAGTTGACAAAGGAAGGCCTTGCAACTGCTCAGTGTCCAAAGATAAGGTTGTGTTCTGTTCCTATACCAACCGGAACTAGCACCTGCTGCTTGTTTGTCCTTGTTCAATGTGTTGTGACCTCTACATGGGGCCTCTGGTCTCCCTGCAGGGCCCTGCAGGATGCGGACTAGGTGGGGTTCAGTTGGAGGCAAGGTGTACTTCCTCACATGGGATAGTAAGAGCCACAGGACAGTATTGTTGCTTAGTGTGCAGGTTATCTAGTGTCGCTCTGACAAGAATATACCACAAATGGGATGGCCTTAAGAAACAGGAGTTTATTCTTACAACTTGGAGGCTTTAAGTCCAAGTTCAAAGTGCCAGGCTCTCGGAGCTGGGTGAAAGGCCCTCAACCTTGGGGTCCAGCTCCGCCTCCTGCTCCCGGCCCACTGGAGCTAGAGGCATTTCTTCACTCAGACAGCTGCTAGCTGCTTGAGGCTGAGAAGCCCCAAGGTTGACAAGTAAAAAGGCACAGTCCCGATGTTATCAAACCACACAGCAGGCCATTAATTCAAGTCCATTGTAAGTCCCAAGGTCGGCAGAGCATGGCAGGCTGCTGAACAACAACAGCACAGCTACATGCAGGGTTCAAGCATGCCATATGCTAGAGACCATTCTCCAAGGCTTCTGCTTATATACAGGAAGCAGACCACATTCCCTAAGGCAGCTACTCAGCTACTCACAGTAGATTCCACCATGGAGTTGATTATCAGTCTCATCATGGAGAATACTACATCCAGCTGCCCAGCCACTCAACCAGGCCCAGGCAAGTTGACACACAAATTGAACTACCACACTTAGGATTCAGATTCTTCCAAAGATTGACCAAAACCACAGTCAATTGCTTGTCTATCTTTTCTACTACTGTCCCAGCAGCCACTAAGTCAACCCACATCTGGCTTTGAATTACTTTCAAAGGGTCCTTGGACATTTGTCTTACAGGGTGTTCAGCCTTTTCTATTTCTCTCTTCCTCTTTAGCCCTCTCAGTTTTGCCTAGGTTGGCTATGGCTTGACCCACCTGGTAGACTGTCTGGACCACTAAGGAATTTGTGGTCACAAGCATGCCACACCAGGAGGGTGGAGCCACCTGTAAGATCTTTGCCTTCATTCCTGCAGTAAATAATTAATTATCTGGCACCCTGAAGTGTTCAGCATAAATGGCATGATGCAGATATAGTTCCTGAATTAGTTGCTCGAGTTTCTCTACGGAAGACAACTTCCTAAGTGTGTCAAGAAGTTTCCCCTCATTTGGCCATGCTTTCCTGTGACACAAGATGATCCAGTCCCTGAGGGGTTGGTGCCCTCTGTTCTGAGCTGTGTGTAGGTGCTACTGGAGGATGAGCATTTTCTCTGCTGCAGCTCCATTTAAAGAGAAATCATCACCCTTGCTATCACACAGGGGTAACAGCCAAGCTGCAATGGACTCCTTTCCTTTCTGCTGGAATTTCCCACACAGCTCTATCAAGTCAGTAGGGGTGTATTCCTGCATTGTCATGGAACTGGCAGGTGGAATTTCCTCTCTCTAGTCATCAGGGAGCTCTAGTGACATAGTGCCTAAGGCATTTGACTGCTAACCAGAAGGCTGGTGGTTCAAACCCACCTGCAACTCCTTGGAAGGAAAGTTGAGCAATCTACTTCTGGAAACCCAAGGAGGGGTCACTATGAGTTGGATCCAACTTGACAGTAGTGAGCTTGGTTTTTGGTTTAGTCATCAGGCTCAGCTCCTGGATAACTTTCATTTTATGGGTAATTAGTGGCTGTACCTGGAGGAGTTGCTCTGCAAACCAGGCTCTTTTACAAGCACCTGAACATCCCAGTCACCTTTGGACTCCATCTCCCAAGGATTCTACTTTTTCACATCCCAGTCAACTATCATCACTGTCCTGACCTTGGCCTTTGGTACTTTCTTCCCCCCTATTTTTGCAAACCTGCGCTGCTCACCCTGCTTTCTGAGGTGACTATTCAGAATGTCAGATGTGACCACACATGACTGCCACACATCCTTTTCCAACTGTAGTTCCTTCTACAATATTCTTACACATGCTCCGGCAGCTAACTGGGTGTCGGTGGTCAGCCAAACAGCTGAGAACACTAGACACCCAACAGCCACCGTTGCTTTCTTAGCCTCCTTTCCACACAGCAGGGAGTGCATTTTTCCAAAACCATGCCATGCTCCTTGGCATTTTGGGGACACTTCTGAACTCACATAGGGATACAGCTGCATCATCTATCAACAAGCTAAACCTCCCACATGGAGGTTCCTGGCCAACTCAGGATCTCCCTCATTGAGGCCTCACTCCAAATCACCATTTCCTCAGTCTCCTGGCTGGCTCACCAATTGTCCCTGCCTGGTCCAGTAACTCAAAATTTGCCTCCAAATATGGAGGCTTCTGAGAGACTGAAGTCTGCTTCTTTAGCAGGTAATTCCAGGGTGGTGGCAAAGGAGTTTATTAAGGGAGAATTACATATAAGGGAGGTTCTGGGTGGCAGCAGGATCTAAGCAATTATCCGCCACCTCCAGTGGGAACCAGGGGCTTTATTGGCTATGGTGAATAATAGTGGCTACATCCCAGGACTTCAGAATTACAAGGCCAGCCCAGCAGGAGTTACATAGAGTGATTTAGCAAGTGGAAGTAAGCTAGTGGAAAACAAAGGGTTACTATGTTTGGCCTCAAAGCCTGTTTCCCCTTCAGGAGTCAATCATTAATGAGATTCAATTTGATTGTGATAGGTTAACAAGACAAGTTACTCAAGAAAGAAGCTGAAGAATGATGTGGGGGATAAGGGTGAGAACTGATATGGAAAATAATTGGAAAAACTATTGAAAAGGCCAGGTTAAATTACATTAGTAAAGAAGAGAGGGTTTAGTGAGGAAGGTTTATTACCAAAGCACTTGTCCCCATGTGCCCTTTATGATGGGACAACTGGATATTCGACTCCAAGCTCCTTTGTCTTTTCACTTTCATATAACCAAGGAGGTATTTCTCTAGGTCTTCTCTCTGGTCCCCCAGGACCCTGTGCTCTCTGGGTGACCCAGTCCCCTAAGATTTGGATCCATAATCTCCTTGCCCTACTTTTTCAATGCTAGTAATGGCAGACTGACTATTGTCACCATCTGGTTGTACTGGGACAAAGTGTCCCCTGGCAAAGAAGTGAGGAATGGAACTCCAGAGTGTCAGGGCCACCTGACCTCCCCTTGGCTCTGTCCACTTCCTCTGTGACCACCAGGCTGAGCTGCACATCTAGGACACCTGAGCCCATGATGCTGGAGTCTACCTGTGCAAGATGGAGCTGCTGAGCCTGGGCTTCAGCACAGGGAGTGGTGTTTGGCTGGTGGTGGAGAAAGGTGAGGCTCTGGGAGACAGCCCTTTTTGGTTGGAGGCCCTACTTGGCAATATCTTTTAGGAAAAAAGTCCTTCCCTGAGCCTCCTGCCCCTGCCATTCCCTGAGCCCCCTTTACCACCCCATATTCAGGTTCCTCTCAGCTAGAGGTCAGCACCATCCTCTTCTTTTGGGCTTCATTGTATGCCTTCAGCTTTCTCTCAGTGGCCATGGGCAGTACCATCTATTACCAGGGCAAATGTGAGTAATGGTGCCAGGCATAGAGGCAGAGAAGGGAGGGATAGTAAGAGGGCAGGGGAGGGAGAGACGGAGGTTAAAAAAGGCAAGGGGCTGCGGTACTGAGCTGTTCTTCTTGTCTTTCCCGCCAGGCCCTTGTCACATAGGAACACCCTGCCATACCTTAGATGATCTCTTAGGAGTGATTCTTGACCAGTGATCCCAAGCCCTACCCACCTCTGATTTCCTTTTATCAATCGCATGTATTTTCTTCTTTGTTCTCCAGGGGTTCCAATATACCCTCTCCTCTCTAGGGTCCTCAGGCTCCTATCTGTCCCCTCCACCAAGTCCAGACCTGAAAGGCCCTAAATCAAGCCCAGAGCCCCCTCCCACCAAGATCCTGAGGCTCAACACCCCTACCTTTTCCAGGTCCAGGGGGCTGAGGCAGATTCTCCTGAGGTTCTATTGAGGTGTGGAGACTATGACATCTGTTATTCCTACTTGTCAACAACCTCATTCTAGCCAAGTCCACAGGAAAAACTCTTTCTTGGCTTTCAGGGGAGCTCAGGTTCTCCTTGATCCAATAAATCACCACTTGACCCAGGAGAAGTTGGGATGATGGTGTTGGTAAGTTGGTTAAGTTTTGACTATGGTCATTTCGAATGGGGGCTTGAGATGGACAGAGAAGCCCAAGACACAGACGGTGGGAAGACCATGGTCTTTACTGGGTGAACCACAGGATGACACTACCACCCACTGGGGTTGAGGGAGGCATCTGGGGGTGCTCAGGTGGGTTTTTTCTTGGCTATAGAGGCATAGTCAGCTCTGGGGTCCTCCTTGGCATCCTCCTCATCTCCCTCGCTGAGCTCGGGCCTCTCAGCACCTCCTGGTGCCGGCAGTCTCTGCAGAGATGCATAGTGGAGCTCCTGCTCCAAGGGCTGGGCCTGGGGTAGTCACAGAGGGGGTTGGCTGTGAGCACAGGGAGGGGCCTCCCTCTCTTCCTTCCTTATGGGTATCTGCCCTTGTCTCCCACCTTTCTTATCTCAAGCTTCCTTCTCAGTCTCCCCTGCTCTGTACTCTTCTTCCTCTCTTTTCTCTCTTCCTCCCCTTGTCTCTGCCAGCTTAAGCTCTGGCTCTTTCCGTGCCTTGCCCTTTCTCTTTGAGTCTCTCACATTCTCTCTCACTTTTCTCTACTTTTCCTCTAAGTTTCCCTCTTGTTTGTCTCTCTGCGCCTCACTTTTTCATCTCCTTTCTGTCTTCTTTTCTCTTCTTATTGCTACACCATTTCTTTCCTCTCTTCTTCTCTGTGGTAGTTAAAGTTGTATGTCAACTTGGCTAGGTCTGGGTGAGTGGCTGGGCAGCTGGATGTAGTATTCCCCATGATGAGACTGGTAATCAACTCCATGGTGGAATCTACTATGAGCAGCTGAGCTGCTGCCTTTGGTTATGTGGTCTGCTTCCCAAATATAAGTAGCAGCTTTGGGAACGGTCTCTAGCTTATGACACGCTTGGACCCTGCATGTAGCCGTGTCATTGTTCAGCAGCCTGCCATGGTCTGCTGACCCTGGGACTTAAATTATTTGAATTAATGGCCTGCTGTGTGTTTTGGTAACACTGGGACTGTGCCTTTTTACTTGTCAGCCTTGGGTTTGGCAGCCTCAGCAGCCAGCAGGTGCCTGAATTAAGAAAAGCCTCTAGCTCGAGTGGGCCAGGAGTAGGAGACAGAGCTGGATCCCAAGGTTGAGGGCCTTTCACCCAGCCCCTAGAGCCTGGCACTTTGAACTTCGACTTAAAGTCTCCGAACTGTGAGAGAATAAACTCCTGTTTGTTAAGGCCATCCCATTTGTCATGACTCAGAGTGGCACTAGGTAACCACAACATTCTCCTCTTATTTCTCTCTCAGTTTCCAAGTCTCCAACTTTCCTTTTCTTTTTCTCACCTGTCCTCTTTGCCCTGAGCCCTCTCTTGTCTTCCCATCATCCACTTTGGCCATCTCTTGCCCTTCCCTCTTCCCTGCCCACAGACTCACCCAGCTCCTCTCCAGCCTCTTTACTGGAAGGAAAAGAAGAAGGTCAGAATGGCTCTCCCATTGTGTGTTACCCAACCATCCCCTCTGAGGGGTGTGGATCCCGGGAGCCAAGTTCTCATCCCAGCAACAGGGAGACCATTGTCAGGTGGGTGTTTCCTTACACGGCTTCACTAGGGTTATTGTGGGTGAAGCCCTTGGCTCTCTCCTTAGGCACTATTCCTTCACCTCTCCCACTGGACTCCCCCCATCCTCCTCACCAAGAGCCTTTCTGGATCAGTGGAGACTTCTGGGAAAGCAGTAAAAAAGGACATGGGAGGGGACATTGCTATGGGGTGAATGGGGGAGGTGAGGGTGGGACTCACCTCTCCGATGGAGCCAACACAGACAGGTGGACAGAATGATCATGACCAGGAGCAGGAGCACTCCCAGTGCCAGTCCCCCATATAGGTAAAAGCATGGGTATGGGTCTGTGGGGAATATGGGCAAGTATTTGAGGGCCTGTTTCTCGCTCTGTCTTACTTGTCCTCCTGGCTGATCATGGATATCCTAGGTCTCTCCAAGAGTTTCAGAAGGAGAATCTCTCTCAGGGATTCTTTACTCCAGATCACTTGATCTTATTTCCTACCAGAAGTCCCATCCCTCATCAGTTACTCCATCTCATATCCGAGACCGCCCACGCTCAGAGACAACCACTGCAGTCCCTGCTGCCTCTGGGCCGTCACTCTGAAGTCCCTTTGCCTCCACACCAGCTGGTCCTTAGAGGCCCTGACCACCTATGTGTGAACTGACTCACTCCTTTCCACTCATTGCTCTCTGTGACCCAAAAACTTCCCCATCCAGAAGGAAAGGGTTCCTTACCATTACAACAATGGGCCATGACATCACAGGCTTTCTCTAGGCCTTGGACTGAGGACTGGACTCGAGGTCAGGAAACCAAGCCCCTGCTCTTCCAGGTTAATGGCCTTGAGTGAGTCACATGCATCAAGTTCCTCATCTGTAAAGTGAGGGGCCCTCTGTTACAATTATTTCACAAGCTGAGATGCCTCACTTATGTGCCAGCCCTGAACCAGTCACTTTTTATCTGTCACGGCTACTCTATACAATATGGTAGGAGCTTATGTGTCCCTTTCCCAGGTGAGGAACCTGAGGCTCAAGCCACTGACTTTTACAAGAACCCCCTAGGCCAGAAGTGGCAGAATTGGGTTCCAGGTCAGCTCCGTCCAGCTCCAGAGCCCACTCTCTTCCCTCTGCCCTAGGCTGACCAGATGGTTGCTAGGAGCCTTTCCTGCTGGATAATTTTGGGCTCTGGTGAGGGAACTGACACAGGAAAACCAACGAGGGTCTGGAGTGGGTGTGAGAACTGGTAGAATAATAGGGAGGCTTGTGCCCCAGAGTTGGGGCAGCTCCCTCAGCCCCAGGACAATTCACAGGAGGCCCTATTTGACTGGTGAGGAAAACTGCTCCTCACAGGCAGATAGGACTTGGGCTGATGTGGGGCATAAGGGAGTGTCTAGGGCCCCATAACTTCCCCTCAGGCACTTCCTGTCCTCCAACCACTGGTTCCTGTTTGAGAGCAAAGAAGTGGCTGTTGACTTCACCCCAGAACCAGATGTACCCACCACAGTCTGGAAACTGAGACCCTCCAGGATCCACGAGGAATGTTGGTGTGATTGTGTGTATGTGGGTGGAACAAAAGCTCAGCTGACAAGGCGAGCCTGAGCAGTGCAGTGGGGACAGTGGTACATTGTTTTAAATTTCTTTGAAGAGCAGAGACCCACAGGCTGGAGAGGATTCCTTCCTCTAGTGCTCAGGGCCCCTCAAACCCATTCCCCACCCCACCCCATCTTAGCTCACCTTATTCTGGGATGCGAGGGTCCTTCCTCCCACAGTTATCTGCCCCCCACCTCCAGGGTCCCTGGGCACTCCCAGCTTACCCAGAGCCTGTGGACTGCAGGGTGGACAGTCTCAGACTGACCTAAGTTTCTTGGGTGGAGAGAAGTGTAGCCACCTCAGACATTCCTGCCCCTCCTCTGGCTTTAACTTCCCCCCTTTTATGGGTGGCTCCCCAGCATTGCTGGGAGAGGAAGTTAGGCCTTGAGAGTTAGGATTGCAGCATTTTTCCTTTCAGACTTCTGGGACTGTAACTAGGCCTTTAATGCTCCTCTGCTCTAACCACCCTACTGATCCTGCTAGTTGGTGAATGGCCACCTCCAGGCAGCCTTCCCCAATTAACTTTTCCCTGTTACCCTGTTAAAATGAAATCAATATTAAGTCAATAATTTAATTAATTCTAAGTATATTATTTATTAATGATTAAATTATTTTTAGTAATTGAACTATTAACTAGTTTATTTAATATACAATTTGCAATTGAGGTAATGTTTCTGACTACCAAAAACCAAATCCACCGCCTTCGAGTTGATTTTGACTCATAAGGACCCCATTGGGTTTCTAAGGCACTAAATCTTTATGGAAGTAGATTGCCCCGTCTTCTCTCAGCGAAGCAGCTGATGGGTTTGAACCGCCAACCTTCTGATTAGCAGTCAGATGCCTTAGGCACTGTCCCACCAGAACTGCTTGATATTTCTGACTAGAGAGTCAAAGATGTTTCAGAGAAGAAAGATCTTTTACAAATTTTTATACCACAACATATTGCTAGTTGTTGTTGTTGTTATGTGCTGTCAAGTCGGACACGACTCATAGCAACCCCTCCTTGGGTTTCCGAGGCAGTATCACTACGGAAGTAGATTGCCCCATCTTCCTTCCTACCCTGCTAGTAATTCTACAAAATAACTTGCAGACATTCAGGATTCCATATAACATTTTCTTGAAGAACAATTCAAATAATTACTGGTTGATCTCAAAACATAGCTGCTAGTCTGATTTTTTAAAACTGCTGTTGTCAAACTAAGCACACGTATATGCTGAGGACAGAACAAAGTGTGGGCAGTGGTGCCAGGCCCCCTGGACAGAGAGAAGTGGGAGAAGGCCTGTTAGTGGTCCTAGCTATGATGGGGAGAAAGAAGAGTGGTAGAGGATTGCACTCCTGGGCCTTGAGGAGAGTGAAGAATGGGGAGCTCATGGGAAGAGGATGAGATCTGGTACCTGGATCCCTATGAATTTGTATTTCCTTTTCCAAATTTAGAACTTTCTGTTACTTCTGCACCCCTGCCCTTAATGTGCCTCTTGCAAGACAAGAGAACACTACTCAAGGTCTTTGTTTTTTAAAAACATTTATTATTAAAAAATTCAAAGATAAAGAAAATTATGCAGTGAACCTCTCTCTACTATGTAAATTCTACAGTTAACATTTTGCTGTATTTATTACATATCTATTAACCCATCTCATTTTTTGATGCCTTTCAAAGTTGCCAACATCAGTACATTTCACCTTTAAACCTTCAGTTTATCATTGACTCAAATCAAGACCAAGCTCACTACCCTCAAGTTGATTCTGACTCATAGCATCCCCCATTGGGTTTCCAAGGCTGTAAATCTTTACAGAAGCAGACGGCCTCATCCTTCTGCAGAGTGGCTGGTGGGTTTGAATCATCAATCTTTAGTTAGCAGTCAAATGCCTTAACCGCTATAGCACGAGAACACTTTATCATTGAGAAAAATAAATAAATAAATAAATAAATAAATAAACAAATAAAACCCACTGCCATTGAGTTGATTCTGATTCATAATTGAGTTTCCAAGGCAGTAAATCTTTAAATCTTTACAGAAGTAGATTGCCCCATCTTCCTTCCGAGGAGTGGACAGTGGATTTGAACTGCCAGCCTTCTGGTTAGCAGTCAAATGCCTTAAGCACTGAACCATCAGATCTCCTTTATCATTGGTTAAAGTTCAGTATTTATTTCTCCTTTTTTTTTTTTGTGGGGCTTAAGGAAAATAAAATTTACATGGAGGGTAGTACACATTTTTAAAACTGCCTTGTGGTTAAGGCTGGCCCCAGTCTGCCTGGGTTCAAATTCTGGCTCTGCCGCTTACTGTGTGAACTTCCACGAGTTCTTTAGCCTCTCTGTTCTCCAGTTTCTTGTCAAGATTAGAAGAAAGTGTAAATCAGTGGCAGGCACATGCTAAGTGCTATTCATATATTATTATTATCTCTATAATATTATCTTGAACACATAGAGATGTCATCAAGTGGAAATGATCTGAGACCACCTCTAACTTCCATGGACCTGGTCTTTTCTTCTTTCAACTCCTACCACACTGCCTACCTGTACCACTCATTTGGTCTTTGCTGCCTTGTTTTGCTCATTCATTTGTCCTTTCATTCATTCATAAACATTTAATAAGTACCTATAAATGGATGAGGCTCATCTTAGGTTTCGAAGCTCTTTGAGGGTGGGAGCATGCCTCCTCTCTCACCCATCTGCACTCAGAACAAGGGAGGTAGCACTCCTTTTCTATCCCTCCCTAATCAAATAGTAGTAGTCAGTGAGGCTGACTCCCTTCAGCAGTCATCACTTTGGATGGTTCAACTCTGTCTTTCCCATCATCAAGAAAGGGCTAGTGTGAGCAAGGCAAGGGAAGGGAGAGGTCAGTGTGGGGATATGTTCTCCGAGGCCCGGACATCCAGCTCTCAAAACCTTAGTTCTTGTCCTCCTACTCCAGCCCTTGACCTCGGAGACTTGGAGGCAGCCTTCCCTCCAACACCCACCTGGGGGGTAAAGAATTCAGACTGTTCTGGAAACCTGGAGTCCTTGTTCTCAATGCACCCTTGCGACCTCACTTTCTGCAAGCTACTTTCCTTCCCTAGGCCTTGGTTTCCCTCCTTGATGAGCCAGAAGATCTCAAAGGCCCCCTCCAGCTAGACCCTGAAAGCCTGTCTCCACCCCAACACCTTCCCCAGTTCAGAGAACCCAGGCATCCAGCTGTCCTACCCCAGCTCTGGGTAAACAGGAAGCTGGGTGAGGGGAGCAGGGGTGTGTGGAAAGTCCCAGCCAGGTGTGTGGGTCCATGGGGAGGGGGTAGCCCCACCCCTGGGGTATGAAAGTCCCCCCTGCCCTGGCATTGGCTCAGTCTCCATGGAGGCACTAGGGCTAGAGAGCCGGGGTGAGAGGCCCCAGAGAAGGGGCTGCCTCCTGCTGGCCATGGTTGGAGCCATTGTACTGGGGTCTGTGGTGCTATCTGTGCCTATCACTGTCCTGACTGTGCTGGCCTTGGTGCCCCAGGAGCAGGGAGGACTGGTGAGTGGCTGCAATAGGAGAGTTGTATCCTACCATGCTCACTCACCTCCTTATGCTTTGGGGACTTCTTGCTCATCCTGCCCAGCTGTCTCCTCTGTCCCTGGTGCTAAAGCCTTGCCTGTCTCTTTGCTGCTCTCTTTCCATGCTCCCGTGATGCTGTTGTGTCCTGATGTCTGCAAGCTCCTTCCTGGTTATCTGTCTGCCTCTCATCTTCTTTCCCAAGACACAACTCAGGCTCAAAGACATGCCTTGCTTGCTCTCCCTGCCAGGGAGATGTGTTGCGTGTGGAACTGGTGGAAGAAACCCCAGGCTTGCAGCTTGGGTCCATGTTGGGAGGGGTGGGGTTGACATCAGCTGAGTCTGAACTCTGAGCACTGTGACCCCACCCACCCAGGTAACAGAGACTGCTGATCTGAGGAGACAGACCCAGCAACAACTGGGTAAGAGCAGACCATCTTCCCCTCCCCCTCCCATCCCACAGGGACCCCCAGGTCTTGCCTTTGTCCCAATATCCTCTTCCTCCAAGAATTTGGGTGCTCCATCCCCGAGCCCCAGTGTCCTGCCTCTCAGGGTGACCATGCATGGATGGCCCACCTGATACCCAATCAGGAACTCTTCACCCCTTCCAGAGTCCCAGAAGCTGCATGAAGAGACAGCAGACACTGATTTCAGCCCGAGGCTCCCGGCTGCCCACCTCATAGGTAAGGATTTCATAGACCTGGATAAACGTTTACATAGCCGGAGAGAATCAAACAAGCATCCAGTCACTGTTCCGAGGGTACCAGATCTACTTGCCCGCAGTTAAGAGTCCCTTTGCCCTATTATTCCAGTGCTCGGTTCCCCAAAGCGCTCCACTACCTCTCGCCCCTGAAATGCCCAGTGTACTGGTCTCTCTACTCTTAACTTCTGGCATCCTTCCGGGAGCAAGCAAAACCCGGCCTGGATTACCTCAGTACAACACTCCACATCCAGATTCCTTCAGTCCCCAACGCATATTCATTCCAGAGGTAGTACCATATCCCCCACTCCTCCTCCCCGAGCTCGATTCTTGCAGAAAGCTAAATGCCCCCCACCCACGTCCAAGTCCACTCTCCCAGGAGACCCGGGTCTGGAAGGCTTCTCTCACGATCGGATTCTCAGAGAGCCGACGGGCCCTTTTCTCCGCAGGTTCCTGGAAGACCGGGCAGGGGCTAGGCTGGGAGACCAAGAAAGAAGAGGCGTTTCTGACGAGCGGGACGCAGTTTTTGGGCACCGAGGGGTTGGCTCTCCCGCAGGACGGCCTCTATTACCTCTACTGTTATGTCGGCTATCGGGGCCGGGCGCCCCCTGCTGGCCGGGGCCCTCTTGGCCGCTCCATCACGCTGCGCAGCTCTCTGTACCGGGCTGGGGGCGCCTACGGGCCGGGGATTCCCCAGTTGCTGCTGGAGGGCGCGGAGACTGTGACATCGGTTTTGGACCCGACCGCGACGCACGAGTATGGGCCCCTTTGGTTCACCAGCGTGGGGTTCGGTGGCCTAGTGCAGCTTCGGAGGGGCGAGAGAGTGTACATCAACATCAGTCACCCCGATATGGTAGACTACAGGAGAGGGAAGACCTTCTTTGGGGCTGTGATGGTGGGTTGAGGGCCGCCCGCGTCCCTGGAAACACGACTGGATGGTACGACTGTGTGAACTGGCCGGGATATTGGAGACCGGAACACCCATGTCAATGGGTAGAACGAGGAGACTGGAAACTGATCTTGAGCCTGATGGAAAATAAAGTGTGTAAAGCTTTAGTCCTGCCAGTATAGATGCTGAAATGCTAACATGTCTTACTTAAATCGATCAGGATGGGCACACAAGTATCGGTTAAATTATTCTCTTTTGCGGGGGGGGGGGGGCGCAGGGTGTTGTTTGTGACAATTCATGATACTATGAATACTATGGGCTTTGCTTCCTGGGATGGGGTGATCTGCCAGCCCCTGCTCCCCCTCTCCCCCAGCATTCCCTGCCTCTGAATTAGGCCAGTGGGAGGGAAGAAGGAAGATCTCCCTAAATTCCAAAGTATCTCCAAGCATGATTCTCAGAGCCACATGGTCCCCACCACAAACAGGCCCTACACTCTTTTTTTTTCTTGGGTCCTTCCCAACAGTGAAGGAGCTCTGGTGGCATAGAGGGTAAGGAATTTGATTGTGAACCAGAACATAGATGGTTCAAACCCACCAGCTATTCTGTGGAAGGAAGAAGCAGCAATCTACTTCTGTAAAGATTTACAGCCTTAGAAACGCAATGGGGTTCTCCATGAGTTGGAACCCAGTGGGTTTTGGTTTATTTTGTCCCAACAGCAAGAGAAGTCATTGCAGGGAAAGGCAAGCACCACTCAGAAAGGCCCAGCGTAGAGCAAACCCTGAACTTAAGGCCCCAACACTTCTCCCCTGCTTGCTGCCTGAAGACCTTTAGCCACAGTCCCCACCATCAACACTTCTTCCTAAGGAGCAATGAGCAACTTACCAGATCTGAAAGGAGGAGGTTGCTTGAGAAAGTTGAGGAGGATGTTTGAGAAAGTGGGAGAGATGGGGGTGATGGGGAGGAGGCTGTTGTGCCTGAGGCCCCTTGGAGAGCCTGGGAGTGGGGGAGGAAAAACTGATGTCACTCTGTCCTGTCCAGGATGGGATGGAAAGTCCTCACCCCTCATTCACACTTCAAGTCCTCCTTCCAGTAAGTGGGCAAGTGTCAGGGCCCCTGGGTGAGTAACAGCACCCCCCCATGACCGACTTTCAGTACCCGCCTGTAGGAGGCAGAGGGAGACCCAAGGTCCTATCTAGGTCACCTCCATGGGACATCTCACCCCTGTTCCATACCACATGGTTTTCCCCTCCCTGGCAACCCTGGGCCGGAAGGAAAACCTTACTTCTGAACCCAGTGAGGCCTTCCACTCTCTATGTCTCTGTGTTCGTCTTTGATTCTATCTCCAGGAGAGAGCTCCTCCTGGGGTAGGGAGTTCTCTTTCCAGTTCACCCATTTCACACTTTTATCATTGACCTATAAATTGCTGAGACAAAACTGGCACATGGATCCTTCCACCCACATGTTATTGTTTGTTTTTCATTTTCTTCCTTTGGTTCAGTTTTGCTCACTGAGAGAATGGAAGGGGATAGATGGCCAGGGGCTGGATATTGGAACTTCCATCTAGAAGGAAGAAAGCCAGATTCTTTTCAGTGCCAAGCACGCCTTGGTGCTCTGAGTTAGTTATTTCTTCTATTCCCTTGTGACCCCATAAGCAGTGAGCGTTCCCATCTCTGATTGATAGGTGAGGTTCAATGACTGGTTCAGGTTGCATAGTTAGGACAAGGCTGGGTGAGTGGCCTGGAGTGAGGGATTTGAAGCCCAGACACCTGAATCTCTGAAAGATCCTTGGTGATGATTCAGGTGCCTGAGAATGTGGCTCCTTCCCTGCTCTCTCAGGCCAAAGCAACAGCCGGAAATCTTACCTGAGATACAGGACTTTCCCAGCAGGGAATGGAATTCCCGGAGTTGGAAATTCCCATCCCCTAAGGGCAAGGTAAGGAGCTCTGGTGGTGTAGTTAGTGGTTAAGGCAATTAGCTGCTAACCAGAAGGTTGATGGTTTGAATGCACCAGCCACTCCATGGAAGAAAGATGAGGCAGTCTGCTTCCGTAAAAATTTACAGCTTTGGAAACCCAGTGGGGGTCACTATGAGTCAGAATAGACTCAATGGCAGTGAGTTTTTTTTTCTTTCTTTTTTTTGAGAGGGCCAGGTAACTGGGTTCAGGCTTCTGTTTCCTGGGAAAGGGAGTTATTCAGCTTGGTTTTGTTCCTGAAGGGTATCTTGGACCCCAGATGGTCTCAGAGTCTAAGGGCTGGGGACTGGTTCTGTGGAAATTTAAGTCCTGTGGAGGGCAGACTTCAGGGAGGGAATCCCTATCCCCAACAAGAGGCAGCTGCAGTATTCCAAGAAGGAGACTATGTTTCTTTTTCAAGCAAACTTTATTTCTCGCCACTGACCAGTAGGGCGGTTACAGACACAACTCCCCTGGGGAGCAGAGGTTCAGCGATGTAGCGACAGTTGGTCACCAAATCAGCATTATTTAGACAACTTGATCAGATTAATATTTTTAAAAAACATAAGCAAAGGGAGGCACAGAGGCCAGGAGACCAGGTGGGAGCAGTCTATGGTTCAGCTTCATTTTCACAGAAAACATGTCTGAGCCCAGGCAGCCCCTACATCAGGACCCCTGGGATCCTCTGACCGCCCAAATAAATACATTCACCAGTAAATAAATAAATAAATAAATAAATAAATAATAACCACAAGTGCAAACATAAATAGAGGGGGCCCAACTTGTGCGGAGAGGCGGGGGTTCCATATCTCAAAGAAGAGTTAGGAAACTTCTTGACAGAGAGAGGTATGAAATCATGTCAAGTTTTAGGTGAGGTCTTCTCAGGGTGTTCTGAAATGTTCTGGATAGAACCAAAGGCTCTCTGGCCTCCACATTCCAGATGTCTCAGTTTACATTCAGGGATCTAATGGGTCCTGGATGCCCCAGTTCAGATTCCAGGTGGTGGCCAGCACCCCACGTCCAGGACACATATCCCTCCATCTCGGGTTTCTAAGTGTTGTTATTGTTTAAAGTTATAAACTTGGGGCCCAGCCCTTAGCCCCTAATTTCCTTTCTAAGCCAGGAGGGGATGAGAGGATCTGAGGGAATGGATAATAAGGGGACTGAGGTGGGTGAGGGGGTCAGGGAAGGATGGGTGTCTATTCCCCCTCACAGAGCAATGATCCCAAAGTAGATCTGCCCAGACTCAGTGAGGTCAAGATAGTCAGGTAGATTGATCTCAGCGCTGAGTTTATCGCCTTTCTCCAGCCGGAAGACCCCTCCCAGGTAGATGGGCTCATACCAGGGCTTGGCCTCAGCCCCCTCTGGGGTCTCCCTATGGCAAGGGCTCTTGATGGCAGAAAGGAGATTGACCTTGGTTGGGTAGGAGACAGCAATAAGGCTGACAGTGTGGGCGAGGAGCACTTGGGTGGCAGGGCAGCCTTGTCCCTTGAAGAGGACCTGGGAGTAGATGAGGTACAGCCCGTTGGAAGGCACCACCAGCTGGTTGTCTTTCAGCTCCACACCATTGTCCAGTAGGGCATTGGCACGCTTGTTCAGCCACTGGAGCTGCCCCTTGGCTTGCAGGTTTGCTGGAGGGAGAGAGAAAGGTGAGTCAGTGTGACACCATAAGTCCGTTCAACTCTCCACATCCTGGCCGTCAAGTTCTGCACACCCACCCACCACATCCGATTCCTGTCCCCTCTGTCTTCCCACATCCCATCTGACCACAAGGTTCTCAATATCCCCCTTAAGGTCTATACTCTTCTACTGTCTCCTTTACCTTACACTGTCTCCAAATGTCTGTCTACCCTCAGCCCCATTCAGCCCTCAATCCTCTCCCTCCACATCCCATCTGGTCTTTCATCTTAGCCCCCAAGACACAACCTCAGAATTCTTACCTACAACATGGGCTACAGGCTTGTCACTCGGTGTTCGAGAAGATGATCCTGAAGAGGGAAGAAAAAGGTGAGATCCTTAAACTTCCCCCCAAAATATCCTCTTACTTTGACTTCCATTCCTCTTCCTCAAAAACCAAAACTCTGAAATCCCCTCGCCCCCTACCTATTGCTTCCATCCCAGGACTATCTCCCATCCCCATCCAAACTCAGAATTAGGAGAGAGGTTTTGGAGACACTTACTGAGTGTTTGGGCCAAGGGGTTGATTGGATGAAAGTCATCTGGATACTGCTGAAGAGAAAAAGGAGGAGTTAGCATGAGAGAGAAGTTTCCACAAAGGGAGAAATAGTTGGGCTGCTTATCTAGCTTGCTTTCTCTGCCCAGATGCCTCTTATTTTCTTTCTCCATTCATTCATTCATTCATTCATCCATCCATCCATCCCAAAACTCAGTCATCAAGTGTCTTCCCTTCTGTGTACCAGACACCTTATCTTCATCTTTCCTTATCTCATTCCTTCATCTCTCTCTTATCTCTCTTCTGTATCTCCCATATCTCATTCAATTTTATTCATATCACTTGTTCTTCTCCATATCTCTACCCACACCCCCATATCACTCTATCTCTTTATATATATCTGATTGCTCATTCCTTCATTTGTTTATTCATTCATTCAACAAATATTTAGTGAGCACCTTCCATGTGCCAAGCACCCTCTTTGTGTTTCTCTCTCTTCCCCATCTCTCTCCACACCTTTCTAACTTCCCATCTTTCTCTATGTTTTTCTTCCCCATCCCTCCCCATCTACATACCTCTATCCCCTACCTCATCTCTTCTGCCCCAATTTCTGAATGAAAGCTGGTGAGGCACTCACCTCTTCCCCTTGGGGGCCTATCACCCCAAAATGCAGCAGACAGAAGAGTGTGGTGGCTCCTGCCACCAGCAGGAAGGAGAAGAGGCTGAGGAGCAGGCACCTCCTGGAGCCCTGAGGGGCCCCTGCCTTCTTGGAGAGGGCCTCCTCAGCCAGCTCCACATCCCGGATCATGCTTTCAGTGCTCATGTTGTCCTTTTGCAGAGGGGCTCAAGTACAGCTGGGAAATGGTGGGCTGTGTGTGCGTGTGTGAGAGAGCGAGAGAGAGAGAGAGAGAGAGAGAGAGAGAGAGAATCCCGCCTGGCTGCTTGTCTGGGGGTGTGGTGTCTGGGCGGTTCTTTCCAGGGGGGTCTGAAGTTGCTTCTCTCCCTCTTGGCTGGTCCCCTGGTCTCCTCGCTGAGGGAGCTCTGCTGGCTGGTATGCAAACAGCTGCCTTTATATAGTCTTGAGGGCGGGGAGAAGCTCTCATTCAACCATCGGAAAACTTCCTTGGTGGAGAAACCCATGAGCTCATCTGGAGGAAGCGGTAGTGGCCCCTACACATTCTGTCTCAGTTTCTTCTCCACTGCGGGGGTGAGGTTTGGAAAGTTGGGGACACCCAGGCATCAAGGATACTTCCCACCCTCCCCATTTGGATTCAGAAGGGGGCTTCCTGGGCCAGTTACAGATGTATGCATAGGACCCTAGAGGCTGAACTTCAGTTGTCCCCCACCACCAAAATCTCACATTTCTTCTGAGGACTAGTTTTGTGAGCTGTTTCCCTTTGACTTCCACACAGGACCCACAAAAGTGTTGAATTCCAAAGGGCTGGGTGGGAGGGGCTTCAGAAAGCTGGGTCATGGAGGGAGAGGAAGCTGGGGGCAAAGTCTGTTTCTGGGTCTTGGGTCCTGACATGTGTGCTTGGGTCCCTTGGGGGAAAGGAGTTAGGGAAAGGAGGCTAGCCTAAGACTATGGGTGTGGATGGGGCCTCTGGAAGGGCTGGTGGGTCTGGCAGGGACAAGTCTGGGACAGCCCCAGAGGGAGTGAAATCAGCCCTGGGAATTCACAAACCCCACAGGGTAGACCTTCTCCTTTCGTTCTGACCTTGGGACTCAAACCATTGGTTTCATTCTTGGCTTCTTAGGGAATTTGAGGTCTCTGATTTTTGCATGTAGCCCCCACTCCTGGGGCTCCTGTGTGTGGCCATGTCTCCTAGGGAACTCTTATTCCACAGATATATCTGGAGACCCTCTCACCCCTCAGAGCCTCTGTGTGTGCCCATGTCTCTCCAAATAACCCATACCCCCCAAATTCCTGGAGATATCCCTGCCTCTCAGAGCCCCTGTGTGTAGCCATTGTCTCCTAGAGAACTCCTGTTCCCTCCAAATTCCTAGAGATCAAACCACCCCTCAGAGCCTCTCTGTGTACCCATATCTCTCCAGAAATTCCCCCCCAAATTCCTACTCTCCTACCCCTCTGAGCCCCCATGTGAGCCCATGACTCCTAGAGAACCCATTCACCCCAAATTCCTGAAGACATCCCTGCCCCTCAAAGCCCCTGTGTGTGCCCATGTTTCCTCAGATCTCCTGTGTTTTCTATACCCTCCTAGTTCTGGTAGGAGCTCTAGTGGCATAGTGCTTAAGGCATCTGACTGCTAACCAGAAGGCTGGCGGTTCAAACCCACCAGCCACTCTTCAGAAGGAAGACTAGGCAATCTACTTCCATAGAGATACCGCCTTGGAAACCCAAGGAAGGGTGACTATGAGTTGGAACCAACTCAACGGCAGTGAATTTGGTTTCTAGTCCTGTTGACTGTCCCACTCCTCAAGGCCTTGTGTACCCCTATCCCAGAGTCCTGGACTTTCCTCCCTATTTGGTGTGATCACTTCTTCTCAGAGGCTTCCTGTACCCTTATTCCTTAGTGCTTCTACCTGTGGCCATATCTCTCAGGGGTCCCACAACTCCACCTCTTTAGAACCTGGACCCTACTTCCTCTGTCATATCAGCTTATCCCTTGGTACCCCTGCAGCAATGTGACTGTCCCTAGCCCCTTTGAATGTACCATCTAGCCCAAAGCCCCTTGGGCCCTTCTATCTCCTTGTTCTCCCACACTCCTGTCCCCTTTGAGGACTTTGTCCCACACTTCATTTTGTACAGAGACCTGGAAAATTATCCCCTCCCAGAGAGACAGACAGCATTTCAGAGGAAAGAGGTTTATTGGTCTTCATCGAGGGTGCAGATCTGGCCTCGGGGGTGTCTAGTTAAGCTGTGGCTAGCTCTTAAGAATCTTCCACTTTCCTTCTAGAACCCCTTAGCTGCTCAGACCTACTTTTATTTTCTCTCTCTAGCCCAGCCTGTGCTGATGCCCTTTCATTCTTCATCTCTTGGATCTGTTATCTCTCACTTCTAATGTCCCTCTGTTATTCTCCTCTCTCCATCTTTCATAAATAAATAATTTAATTTTCTCATCATAAATAATTACCCCTCCCTACTCCAATCATCCACTCAAGTTCGTCCAAATGTCTGCTCTTCCTCCATGTCCGGATCTAAGCCCCACCTAGACCAGAATAGATAGCTCTGGGCTGGGAATTTCTAGGCAGGCTTGAAATCTTTGGCAGAGTTTCCAGGGTGGCTCAGGAAGGTGTGGTTCCCCGAGTGCTCAGAATTCCTTCTTGGACGCTCCAGGTGACTTGAGTGGGGGAAGACTTGAGACTGTTGAAATGGTCGAAGGAGAGGTAGTGGTAATCCTTGAAAATGTCAGAATGGAGGCAAAATGGGGAGTAGGCCTTGCAACTAATTTTTCTCTTCTTTCTGGGTTTTTCCAAATTCTACAGAGCAAAGGCTCCAAAGAAGACACTACTGGGGCTGAGGAGTAAGTGGGAGATGCCAGCTGTGTGAGTGGATAGCTGGTCTCCCTGGGTGAGCAGGAACACAGCCCCCTGGTAAACTGAGCGTACCCAAGGTCCCTGTGGTCCTGGGCACACAGACTTCTGGGCACTGAGGAGAGGCACATGGGATGGGTACTGGGAGGAGAAGAGCTGAACCTCATGGGCCAGGTAGAGAGGAGTGGGGGTGGCCTTAGGGGAGCAGCCTTCTCCAGAGAAGACCACCTGGGAGTAGACAAAGTAGAGGCCACTGGTGGGGACCAGGAGGGAATTGTTGCTCAAAGAGAAGCCATGGCGGAGAAAGGCATGATCTGTGTTTGCTCTCCAACGCAGCAAGGTCTGGGTGCTGGGGTCTCCTAGGAAGAAGCATGGGGGCAAGGGTTAAGGGTCTGGGGGCTCAGAGGTTTCAGTCCCTGGGGAAGCAGGCACTAGAGGACTCAGGCCCTGAGAGATGGTTAGGGGATAGGTGAAAGCTGGATACCTCTGTCCTTGGGGGGTAGGGGAAGTTGGAGCAGAAATAAGGTGGATGCTTGAAGTCTGGGGGCTAGAGCAAGGGTGGGAGCTAGATGTCTAGGTAGTCAGGTGGATGCTTACCAACAAGGTGAGCAGCAGGTTTGAGAGTGCCTGAGTTGACATGCTTCTGGGGATGCTGCTGGGCAGTCCGAGCAGCTGAAGGTGAGAGGCCAACCCTAGGCAGCCCCTAAGAGAGAAGAGCGTTAGAGGGGGCTCCAGGACCCAAGCCTCAGCTGAGCCACCCCAGGAATTCCCATTCTCCTGCTATCTCACCTGGGTCCCAGATGGCAAAGCTATCAGCAGCCCCAGAAAGAGGAAGAGAAGGGGGGTGCTATGCACCCTCAGGAGGTAGACGTGCCCTGGTCGTGTCATGTGGAGAACCTGCAGGGAGAGAAACAGTGAGTGGGGCGGGGCACGCTGCGGAAGAGGGCCTCCTGTCCATGGAGACAGCCACCCCGAGAGTCAGGGCGATAGAGAAGGGGACAAGATGCAGTCAGGGAAACCCCAAAGTAAGCTGGGGGAGACAGATAGAAAGAGAAACAGAGATGGGAAGGGAACAGAGAGCAGAAAGGAACAGAGCAGCAGAAGCAGAGATGTATGACAGAGACAGAGACAGAGACAGACAGAGACAGGGGAACAAACCAAAACCAAACCCACCAAGGCCAACGCCACAGGCAGGCTGGGGCCCAGACTGAGATGCAGGAGGGACCAGGAGCAGACCAAGAGTCAGGACGAGCGGGCAGGAGTCCACTGCCAGGCAGCAAAGGAGATGAAGTGGGAGAGTCTCACCTGCTGTTCGGGGCCCCTGGGCCCGGACGCCTGGGTCCCTTTATAGAGGAAGCGGCAGTGGCAGCGTGGCAGGCGGCGGGCGGTTCTAGGCCGGGGCTGGGGCCCGGGGAAGCCCCCAGGGCTTAGAAGATACTGCTGTTTCAGTCGAAGGCAGGAAAGGCTGAGGCCTAGGAGAGAACCGCAGGCTGGGGGCTCAGGCAACTGAGTTCTGGGAAAGGGAGTGGGGTCAGGGGAACCGTGGGCTGGGAGGGCCAAGGTGAGGGGCCCGGCTTAGGAGTTCCAGGGAAGGGACAGTAAATTCAGAGAGGAAGCGGGGAGCAAATGGGGTGTGGGCTGGAGGCCCGGTTCCCTGAAAAGTGATCATGTAGAACATTTCTACACCTTTGGCAGATTAAAGGCAGTCCTGTCTGCCTCCATTTCTTTCGTGTTCACCCTGCCCTTGTCCCAACCTGCTCAAGTCACATTTGTCCAAGTATGGGTACTTTCCAGGTGGCAGCTTTTATATCAAAAAGTTCCATTATCTACCCCTTGCCTGAGACATCCTGGTTTATTCCTATTGTCCTAGTGAAAATATGAAGAGTCCCTTTTTGCTCTCAAAAGTACCCTGTTTTGAAAGATAGACTTTATCATTCCCGTACAGAGATGATGCCATGTACTCATGTGAGCTGGGGTCTCATCCCACTCCTGATGGATGTTCTCAACCTCACCCTGACCTCAGGTGGCACTCAATGATAAGACCAGGGAATCCAAAACAAATGCACACTCCAGACTCGAGGAATGTGGCAAATAACTTCTGAGATTCCCTGCAAGTGGAGGCTTTGGAATTCTAAGCAGGAAGGTGGTGACCTAGGATGGGGTGGGGACAGCTAAGGGATTTGTCTTGAAATTGCGTTTGCAGAGCCAATACATGGCTCCCCCCCCCCATTTTAAGACTTTTTCTTTTTCATTGATGTAGAACTTACATACAGTGAAATACATACCTTTTAAGTATATAACTTGATTATTTTTTACATATGCATTAGCCATATAGCCATCAGCCAGTTCAACGTATTTTCAGGATCCCAGCTGATACCCTCCAAAGGTAACGAATGACTCTCTAACCTCTATCACTGTATATTAGTATCATCATAGTTTTGAACTTCTTATAAATGAAATCATATAGAATGTACTCATGTGTCTGGTTTTGTTCACTCAACAGTGTTTCTGAAATTCACCCATGTTTTTGAGTGTTTTTTAGCTGCAGTGTTTTTCAAATATTCTATTGCATGAATATACTCTTAATTTATTCATCCATTTTTCCACTGCTGGGCATTTGGTTCGTTTCTAGTTGTTGGCTAACGTGAATAAAGTTAATAGGAACATGATCCATTTTTCACTTAGCCTGTAAGTTATGTTGTTATGTGCTGTCGAGTCGGACCCCAACTCATAGCGACTCCTCCTTGGGTTTCCAAGGCAGTATCACTACAGAAGTAGATTGCCCAACCTTCCTTCCAAAATAGACAGCCCAGTCTATCTTGCGAGGAGCGGCTGGTGGGTTTGAACCATCAGCCTTGCACTTGGCAGGCGACTGCCTTAGGCCCGAGGCCATCCCCTGGGCTGGTCTGTAAGTTATAGGTTTTTTTAAAAAACAAAGTTTCTGAAAATGATTTTATTCACTATTCATAAGATTGAGAAAATGTCATTTGGCCACCTCAGATATTTTATTCCTATTACTGATATTGTTATGATTTTGTTTGGACAGTTTTGGAGGGGCTGGTGTGGGAGGGGATGGAGGAGATGGAGGCTAAAGCCCTCCTACTGTTGTACAGGGCATTGCTAATCTCCTCAGGCACCATGTTCCTGAGGGTTCTTGGTGCCCTGTGGGACATAAATAACGTACAGGGTGTTCCTGAGCTATTTCTCCTCTGTTCTCCTTCCCCTCCTCAAGGCCCTAACCCTTTGTCCTTCATGCCTTACTACTCTTAGCTATTCTTACTCTTCTTTCTCATCCCACCTATTTAGCTTCCTCTCTATTCCACAAACATTTATTGAGCACTTTGCACAAGGCAGATACCCTAGGTGGTGCAACTGGTTAATGCACTTGGCTGCTAACCAAAGTGTTGGAGATTCACGTCCACCTGGAGGTCCCTCAAGAGGAAAGTCTGGCAGTCTACTTTTTAAAAAATCAGCCATTTCAAATTCTATCAAATACAGTTCTACTCTGACACTTTTGAGGTCATCATGAGTGGCATCTACTCGACAGCAACTCTACAAGGCACTGGGGATACACAAGCAAAAGACAGTCCTATGACCGCCAGGAGCTCAAGGACCAGTGTGAGAGGCAGCCACATTATTTGATAACTACAACAAAGTGTGTTAAGTTCCATGGCAGTGAGATTATGGCAGTTCCAAGAAAAGCCATCACACCTGGCCTCGGGGAGGTAATAGTTATTGAGTTGTGATTTGGGCTGAAGTTAATTATTAAGGCAAAGAAAATGGAAAGAGCACTCCAGATGAGCAGAAAAATGTGCAAAGACTAAAGGTAAGAGAGAGCATGAAGTGTGCTGAGATCTATAAATGGGTACCAATGGAAGGAGCAGAGATGAGGCTTGATAAATAAGCTGAGAACATATTATGAAGGGTTTAAAACCAAGCAAAGAAGTTTGAATTTCATTCTAAATATGATGGCAAACCACCAAAGGTTTTGAGCAAGGAAAGAGCTAACTCAGGCTTGTATATTAGAAAAATGAGCCTGATAGTTACATGAGGAATGGATTGGGGTAGGGGACTTGGAGGGCTGGAGGTGAAGCCAGAAGCATGGGGCCAGTTAGGAGGGTTTTGCAATAACCTAGGGAGGAGATGATGGGGGCCTGCATTTATATCAAGACAGCAGCAGGAGAACAGAAAAGAGGAGAGAGTTTCTAGGCAAAACATACAGGTCTTGTGGGCTGACCAGATGAGATGGAGGAAGAAGAAGGAGGTCAAGGATGCATCTTTTAAATTTCTTGGTCTGTATCTTGGCTTCTTCTTATTCTTTTAACCTTATTGTATCTCATGTCACTGTCAGCTTTCCTCTTGATCCATACTCCTTACTTTATCTCTGTGGAAAAAAATCACTGTTTCTCTTTCTCTGGAGGTCCTGCTTCCTTCCTATTGTCTCTTTCTGCCTCTCTAATGGTATGAGCAAATGGTCTTAGAGATCTCAGCCAATATATTAAAAGATGTTGTAATCAACCATGAGAAACAGAAGGAAAGGAAGAAACTTAGGTCATCTAATACTGAAGCACTGGGAGACAAAAAGAGGAAAGGAAGGAGGAATGATGAGGAGGCATGAGGGACAGAGAGGAAGGAAGGACAAGAACTAAGCTGAAGTTCTGTGTCACAGGCATTTGCAAAGTGCTGAAGGATGCTGAGATGGGCCAATCTCAGTTTCAATCTCAGTTTCAGAGGTTGTGTGAAATTCTATTTCTTTTTTGAAGAGGCCGGCAGTTGGTTTGGGGCTTTCCCTGGGTGGGAGGGGTGATGACTGGAGTCTTATGCTCCAAACTCAGGGAAATACAGGCTCTGTAATGGTCTCTGCGGAGAAACTAGTGAAATCTCTGAGGCTTCCAGATAAGGCTGAAATAACATTTGACTCAAATCTGAATCTAGTCCAGAAACCTAAAATGGGATTCAATAATAACTTTGACCCTAGACCAAATTTAACCTCAACCCAAATCACAAGTCAAACTCAACCTCAACCGTAACCATAACCTCAAATCTATATGCATCCCAATAACTAAACCCCAAAATAAAACTTATCCTCTAAACCAACCCAACCCTGTCTCTATGGCTGATTTTGAAACCAACTCATCTCTATTCCTAACTCTAAACTTAAACATGACTCTGAATGTAATCCCAATTTGAGCCACAAATCTAAAATTAGCTTTATTCTTCTTGTCTTAGTTACCTCATGCTGCTATAACAGAAATACCACATGTGAGTGGCTTCATCCACTGCCAGAGAGTCAATTCTGACTCATAGGCACCCTGTAGGATGAAGTAGAACTGACCCCTAGGGTATCCAAGGCTGTAAATCTTTATGGAAGCCAACTGCCACATCTTTCTCATGTGGAGCAACTGATGGCTAGCCAAGCGCTGTAACTACAGTGCCACCAATAACTTTAGTGAACAGAAAACTTATTTTCTTGCAGTTTAGGAGTGCAGAAATTCCAATTCAGGGCATTAGCTCTAGGAGAAGGCTCTGTCTGCTCTGGGGGAAAATCTTTTCTTTTGGTGTTTCTTGGTGAGCTCCATGTGCCATCTTTCTTTCCCCATTCATGCACCCTTGCTCCTCTACCTAATCTGATCTTTTTATATCTCAAAAGAGATTGGTTTAAGAACATCCTACACTGACAAGGTAGTCACTTCTTGGCCACAGCCAGCTACCCAGAGGGAGCAAAGTAGTTGGACCTGTGGGCTCAGGACCATGATCACAGCTCAATTGGCATAATATACTACACAAAAACATTCTTCCACATCCTACTTTGGTGAATAGCAACTGAGATCTTAAAAGCTTGCAAGTGGCTATCTAGATGCAATGATGGATCTCTCCTCATCCAGAGTGAAAAATAATGAAGAAAATCAAAGACACATGGAAACAAGTAGCCCAAGGGACTGGTACACTATGTGATCCTCAGCCTATACGACTATGAGACCAGAAGAACTAGATGGTGCCCAGCTACCACTGTCAACCACTTGGAGGGGGATCTATGTGAGAGATCCTGGATAGAGTGGGAGAACAATGTGGAACAAAACTCAAAATCATTAAAAAAAAAAAAAAAAAGGGACTAGTTTTGCTGGTCTGATAGAGCCTGGTGGAATCCCTGACACTATGGCCCCTAGATGCCTTTCAAGTCTGGAATTGAACCCACTCCCATGACTTCCAGCCAAACAAAAGATAGGCATATGAGCTGAACATTTACATTAAGTAGATACACTCAGAGAAATCAATCACGGGAGAATAGAAGGGCTGTGTATGCGCAGGGAGACAGCTGGGGGGAGGAATGCATGGAAGGAAACGACACAGAGAAGAGGTGCCCATGGGGAGGAAGTGGGAGGAGAGCTGTTGCTTTGTGGGAGATTACAGTCAATGTCATGAGAAAAAGTGTATGTGAACTGCTGTATGGAAGATGAATTTGCTCTGTAAACTTTCACCCAAATCACAATAAAATTGAAAGAAAGAAAGAAAAAAAAGAACCCTACACTGATATGGCCTCATTAACATAATAAAGAAAACTGTATTACCAGATTGGATTACATCCACAAGGAGAGGGGTTAGGATTTACAACACATATTTTTTGGGGGACACAATTCAATCCATAGCATTCTACCCTTTCCTCCTGCTCCAAAGTTCATGTCCTTCCCACATAAAAACACATTCACCCTAACCCATCACCCCAAAAGTTTTCAATTAATTCTAAGTCCAAAATCTTATCTTCTTAAATATTTGTACCTGAGTCTATGAGAATATGAAATTCTCTTCTGCATTTTCCCCCCTTTTCGATCAGGATTCTTCTAAGGAATCTTTGATCAAAATGTTCAGTAATGATAGCCAGGCACCATCTATTTCTTCTGGTCTCTTGGCAAAGGAGGCAGTTGTTCATGGAGGCAATTAGCCACACATTCCGTATCCCTCTCCTATGCCTGACTCTCCTTCTCTTGTTCCAGGTGAATAGAGACCAATTGTTGTGCCTTGGATGTCCTCTTGCCAGCTTTTAAAACTCCAGGCACTACACAATGAACTAAGAGGTAAAACAGAAGCACTAAACACATTATTAGACCAGTTAACTTGGATGTCCCATAGAACCATAACCCTAAACCTCCAAATCAAGGAACCAAATCCCATGAAGTGTTGGTTGTACATAAGGAGTCTCCTTTTTTGGTTATTGTTGTAAATATAGCTAACACCCAACTTTTGTCAATTCAACTTTTCACAAGCATGAAATTTATTGTCAGCAATTATAAGAACTGGCTGTGCAACTTTAACCTTAACCAATGTGATTTTGCTATCATCCTTAACCTTCCTTTCCCCTCTCTGCCCCTGGTAACCACTAATAAACTTTGGTTGCTATACATTTATCTTTTCTTATCTTTTTACATAAGTGAAATCATACAGTATTTGTCCTTTTGTGATTGACTTATTTCACTTAGCATAATGTCTTCAAGCTCCCTCCATATTGTAGTATGTATCAAGACTTCATTTTTCCTACTCGCTGAATAGTAAGTATTCCATCGTATGTATGTACCATATTTTGTTTATCCATTCATTTGCTGATATACATTTATGCTGTTTCCACTTTTTGGCTACTGTGAATAGTGCTGCAGTGGACATTGGTGTTCAAGTCTCTTTTTGATTCTCTGTTTTCAAGGCTTTTGGGTATATGCTTAAAAGTGGAGTTGCTGGGTCATATGCTAGTTCTATTTTTAGTTTTTTGAGGAACCATCACACCGCACTATTTTGCATTCCTACCAGCAACAGATAAGTGTTCTAATTTTCCCATACCGTCACCAACATTTATTATTTTCTGTTTTTGTTTCATTTTCTTTTTAGTTTAGCCATCCTAGCAGGAGTGCAGGAGCTCTGGTGATGTAGTGCCTAAGACATTCGACTGCTAACCAGAAGGCTGGTGGTTCAAACCCACCAGCCACTCCTCAGAAGATTGGGCAATCTACTTCCGTAGTGATACTGTCTCAGGAACCCAAGGAGGGGTAGCTATGAGTTGGATCCTACTGCACGGCGGTGAGTGAGTGAGTGAAAGTGGGAGTGTAATGTTATGTCATTGTGGGTTGTTGTTATGGTGCTCTGTTGTTATTTTTACTGTTGTTGAAAATATACAGAGCAAACATACACCAATTCAACATTTTCTACATGTACAATTCAGTGATATTTATTACATTATTCAAGTAATGGGCAATCATTCTCACCCTCCTTAATTGTTCCTCCCCTATTAACATAAACTCATTAATCACTAAGTTTTCTATCTAAACTTTCAAGTTGCTGTTGTCAATTTGATCCCATATGTTGTTGTTGTTGTTAGGTGCTGTCGAGTCGCTTCCAACTCATAGCGACCCCATGCACAGCAGAATGAAACACTGACCGATCCTGCGCCAGCTCCATGATCCCCGCTATACTTGAGCCCATTGTCGCAGCCACCTTGTCAATTCATCTCATTGAAGGCCTTCCCCTCTTTTGTTGACCCTCCACCTTACCAAGCATGACATCCTTTTCCAGGGAATTGCCCCTTCTGACAACATGACCAAAGTAGGTGAGACGAAGTCTGGCCATTCTCGCTTCAAAGGAGCATCTTGGCTGCACTTCCTCCAGGACAGATCTGTTAGTTCTTTTAGCAGTCCATGGTACTTTCAGCATTCTTCACTAGCACCACAGCTCAAAAGCATCAACTCTTCCTCGGTCTTCCTTATTCATTGTCCAGCTCTCACATGCATACGATCCCATATTGATAATTCTTTTAAAAAGCACTGTGCTCAAGGCAGACGCTTTCTTTTCTTTTTAAAAAATTTTATTGTGTTTTGGGTGAGAGTTTACAGAGCAAATTAGTTTCCCATTCAACAATTCATACACATTTTGTTTTGTGACATTAATTCCAAGCCCCTTAATGGAACAGTGCTCTTCCCACTTCCTCCCTGGGTTCTCTGTTTCCATTTGCCCATCTTTCCTGCCCCTTCCTGCCTTCCAAACTTTGTTTTTGGGTAAATGCTGCCCTTTTGATTGTGTATGGTTGGTTGTTTTCAGGAGTATGTTCCCCAAGCAGTGTTGTTTATTTCATATTGTTGTATGTTATATTGTTTAGCTAAAAGGTGATATCCAAGAGGGGGTTCAGATCCAGGTTTGACACGTATCTAAGGGCTATCATCTTGGGGGTTCCACCAGCCTATTATCAGACCAGTAAGTCTGGTCCTTTTTATGATTTTGAATTTTGCTCTACATTTTTCTTCCACTCTGTCTGGGATCTATTGTGATCCCAGTCAGAGCAGTTGGAGATGGTAGCTGGGCATCATCTAGTTCTTCTGGTCTCAGACTAGTGGAAGCTAGTCCTTTGGACTAATTGTTTCCTTGAGTCTGATTTTCTTCACTCTGTTTTGCTCTGGATGGGAAGAGACCAATAGTTGCATCTTAGATAGCTGTTCGCAAGCTTTTAAGATCCCAGTGGCTGCTCACCAAAGTAGGATGCAGAACACTGTCTTTATGGACTATGTTATGCCAACTGACCTTGATGTTCCCTAAGACTATGGTGCTAAGCCCTCAAGCCCAGTGACTCAGTTCTTCAAGATATTTGGTTATGGCTAAGAAGTATTCATACTTTGTCCCTTGTATGCGCTACTATATACCTGGATATATTTGCAGCACATACAAACACATACATAGAAATATCCTTGGCCAAACTTATATATGTTTGTGAGTGTACTCTTATATACATCCCACACCTATTCAGCTTAAATATCTACCTATGGATCTACTTATAAATTATTGCTTGTTATTACTATTGTTGCAGGATTGTATATGTATTAGTATTTACCATGGCTACCTTTTACTTGTGCATACCTACAATGTCTTCCTTTGTCTTGATCATTTTGTACTAACTTCCCCCTTGTTGTGTATTGCCTTTCCCTTCACCAAATTAGCACATGTCTGCTTATCTAGTTAGTGATTTCCCCTCTCTCCCCCTTCCAACCCTGGTACCATCAAAGAATGTTTCTTTCTGTGCATAAACCTTTTCTTGATTTTTTATAATAGTGGCCTCATACAATATTTGTTCTTTTGTGAATGACTTGTTTCACTCAGTATAGTGTCCTCCAGGTTCAGCCACGTGAGACTTTTCATGGATTCACTGTTTTTCTTCACCATTGCATAGTATTCCATTGTGCATATGCACTATAGTTTATTCATTATCTGTGGATGAGCGTTTAGGTTGTTTCCATCTTTTGTGCTATTGTGAATAATGCTGTGATGAACATAGTGCATATATATCTATTTTTGTCATGGCTCATATTTCCCTAGCATATATACCTAGTAGTGGGATTGCTGAATCACATGGTATTTCTATTTCTAACTTTTTAAGGAAGCGTCATTCAACTTCTCACAGTGGTTGTATCATTTTACATCCCACTGAGAGTGTAGGAGAGTTCCAATCTCCCCACACCCTCACCAACATTTGTTGTTTTCTGCTTTTTTGATCATTGTTATTTTTGCTGGAGTGAAATGATACCTCATTGTGGTTTTGATTTACATCTCTCTGATGGCTAGTGATGCTGACTATCTTTTGACTATTTAGTAGCTACCTGAATGTCCTCTTTGGTGAGATGTCTATTCAAGTCCTTTACCCACTTAATGACTGGGTTATTTGTCTTTTTTGCTGTTTACACAACTCATTTTTAAATCTCTGTCTTTCGTCTCACATTTTACTATAAGCAGCAAAGGAGAACCACACAGCCCCTTCTGAGATCTTGTTAGAAATTTCCTCAAATATGCAAATCCATCATTTACAAGTTCTACATTCCACCAAACATTCTAACATAATTCAGACAAGTTCTTTGCCACTGCACCTTCCTTCCAATGTTCCATTACATGTTCATCACTTCCTTTTAAAGTCTTACCAGAAGCACATTTAATGTCCACATTTTTAGCAACATTCTGTTCATAATGATAGAAACTTTCACCACAGCTCTCAATTCTTTCTGAGCCCTCATCAAAATTATCTTTAATATCCAATAGTTCTACCTACAGTCTCATAAAAATACTGTAACTTGCTTAAGGCCACACAGCTAAAATGCAATGGAATTAGCCTTAAACTCATCTGAATCCAAAACTCACGTACTTTCTACTTCAGTCCAACAACTCCAAATGACATTAAAGGAGGGAACAGATTTTATAAATTTTGAAGGGATAAATCATTAGACTGTGACAACTGATTGAATGATTGGAGTGGGGGAAGAGGAGTCTTAGAGAACTCCAAGTTTCAAGCCTGAAAGTTTGGAAAAATAGTGATGCCCTAAACCAAGAAGGAGGAGCAGGGCTGAGGGGGACAAAGAAGGAGTTCATTTTTAGACATTCAATCATTCAGTTTTTATTAAGCACCCTTTAGGAGCAGGGCACCCTGCTAGAAAATGGTACAAATGAAATAGACAAGTCACTGTCCTCATAGCACCTTACTATGAAGCATATCAAAATTTCTCCAGATTCTACCCATTACCCAATTGCACAACCACTTCCACATTTAGGTTAGAGCAGCCCCCCACTCTCTGGTACCAAATTCTGTCTTAGTTGTCTTGTGCTGCTATAACAAAAATATCAAAAGTAAGTTTTCTCACAGTTTGTTGTTGTTGTTGTTATGTGCCATCGAGTCGGACCTGACTCATAGTGACCCTCCTTGGGTTTCCGAGGTGGTATCACTATGGAAGTAGATTGCCCAACCTTCCTTCTGAGGAGTGGCAGGTGGATTTGAACTACCAGTGTTCTGGTTAGTAGCCAAGTGCCTTAGGCACTGTGCTACCAGAGCTCCTTTCTCACAGTCTAGCAGGCCAGAAGTTGAAATTCAGGGTGATGGCTCTAGGGGGAAGGTTCACTCTGTTCACTCTGGGGGGAAATCGTGTCTTCTGGTATTCCTTGGAAATATCGTCATGGTGTCTATCTTTCCCCATTCATGCTTTCTTGCTCCTGTGCCTAATCTGCTCTTTTTATATCTCAGAAGTGGTTGATTAAGACCCAGCCTATACTGATATGACCTCATTAACATGAAAAAGAAAGCCCTATTCCCAGATGGGATTGCATCCACAAGTATAAACAAAACCAAATCAAACTCATTGCCATCAAGTTGATTCCAGCTCATAACAACTCCCATTGGGTCTCCAAGGCTGTAAATCTTTGCAGAAGCAGATGGCCCCATCTTTCTTCCATGTAGTTACTGCTGGGTCTGAACAATCAACCTTCTGATTAACAGCCAGATGCATTAACCACTACATCACCAGAGCTCCTTATCCACAAATATAGGGGTTAGGATTTACAACATATTTTTAGGGGGCATAATTCAATCCATAACACTGCCTTACCCCATTATTTATCCATCCCTCCAGTCAGTATTTATTGAGTACCTTCTCTGTGCTGGGCACTGTTTTAGGCAGTAGGGATAAAGTGGTGAACAAGTTAGACATGGAGCTTGTATTCTAGTTGGTAAAGAAGAAATAAACTGAAGAAGAAATCAATAACTGCTATGGAGAAAATATGACAGGGTAATGGGATAACAGAGGTAGGGAATTACTTTAGACACAGTGGTCAGGAAAGTCAATTGAGTAGATGACACTTAAAGTGAGCACCCAATGACAAGAAAGAGTGACCAGGTAAATGTTTGGAGGGGATAAATGTTTGGAGGGGAAGCATTCCAGTCAGCACTAATAAAGAAGAGACAGTGGGAAAATTCAACCTTTATTGCTAACTTTGTGGTAAGGATCAGTATGAGTTTAATTCTAACCTGAAAATGGATTCAGTCCTCACCTGCCTATATCTCTTTCTACATAGAAGTGGCAGAAAAGCAGTGATGCAGAGATGGGCTGCTGAGTCTAGACATGTTCCTCTTGTACTCAATGAAGCACAAAAGGCCAATAAAAACTATGCCATATGCCAAGAGGAGAGAAACTACAAATGGCTACGGGGGAAGATTCTCGGGAGAGGCCCTGTGCAGCATAGCTGGCAAGTCCCACTGATGCTGGTAGCCCTGGGAGGCTGCACCTGCCCTGAACTGGACTTTGTTTATGTGGTGGTGGATGCAGGTACTCAAGAATTCTACAGGAGAGCTGGAACAGAAGATCCTGCATATTTTCTTCAGACTAAGGGTATGCTTTTATCCTCAAGAGTAGTAACATCGGTTATTTTAAACAGGGGGAGATAACAGGCATAGAAGGCTGGCTTCCTGTCTTCATGATTGTTTGCTCACACTCAAAGTGAGGGAGACAAACTGAACTTAACCCTTGTGACTCAACTTTCAGCCAAATGACAAATAGGCCAATAAGGTGAACAGTAATATCAGGAGGGTATGCACTCATTAGACCAATCAAGTGTATGAGATCAAAAGAACAACATTTGCCCAGAGACAGAGCTAGGAAGGTGGGAGGGTATGGGTAGGATGGTTGAAGGGAAGGGGTGGGTGCAGGGCGGAAGTGGGAACAACGCTGTTACAGTGTGGGGATTGCGGTAAATGTCAGAAAACAGAATGTGTATGGATTGTTGAATGGAAACCAATTTGCTCTGTAAACTTTCACCCAAATCACAATGAAAAAAAAGAAAGAGAGAGAGAGAGAAGGTAGGATCCCCATTGGATAAATTCCTTTGCTTTTCTAGTCGATCTGGAAAATGAGGTGGTGAGGGAGGATGCTGATATGATTATGTAATCTTCCTCCACATCCCCTCAACTAATTTTCTTGTTTTTCCACCTTGACGTAGTGGTCCCAGAACCAAGGTTGCAGCTGTGCATAATGGAAGCAGGAATGATTAAATTGTAATTGAGAATGAATGGACTGAGGGGGAGGCATATGCTGGACTAGCCCAGTACAGTGGCCATCCATATTGTCCTTTATGGGTTATGAAGCAGAGGAAATTTAAACATTATGTTAATATCTCCGGAGAGGCTCAGAGCAAGGGAGTAATATTATCTTTTAGTTAGATCTTAAGAGATGATTGAAAGGGCAAAATAGAGTTGATGCCTGCTTTTGCAGTCTGTGGAACCTGACAAGACCAGATGAAGGTCTGCAGCAGATCTTGGCTTGGGAGGAGGTTTTTTGTTTTGTTTTTGGCTGTATGATATAAATATAGATGGGACTAATGGTTAATAATTGATTGGAAGTCTAGTAATAGGTCAGATCTTTTGATTCTTATTTTTCAGGTTCTGGTATAATACTGGAACTGTTAAATGCTAATGTTGATGGTCAAATATATATACATATTTGTATGAGATCAAAAGGACATTATACACACACACACACACACACACACATATTCCCATTGTTATCAAGTCAATGCTGACTCACAATAACCCTATAGGACAGAGTAGAACTCCCCGTTCCAAGACTAAATTTTTTTTTTTTTTTTTGTGGTGAAAACATACACAAGAAGACATTCACCACCATTAACAACTCGCCCATTTACAGATCAAGGACATTGATGACATTTTTCACATTGTGCCACCATTATTGCCATCCTTTTCCAAAATATTCCACCACCATTAGCACGAACTCAATGACCCACAAACAAAAGCTATCCCTTTCTCCCCTCCCTCCTATCTCTGGTAACCACTAATCATCTTTGTTTCTCTCTCTCTCTCTTTTTTCAACCTATCTAGGAATTTGGGAGCTCTGGTAGCGTAGTGGCTAAGGCACTTGACTGCTAACCAGAAGGCTGGCCGTTCAAACCCACCAGCCACTCCTCGGAAGGAAGGTTGGGCAATCCTACTTCCATAGTGATACTGCCTCAGAAACCCAAGGAGGGGTCGCTATGAGTCAGGGCTGACACGATGGCACATAACAACAACAACAGAAATTTAGGCTCCCCTTCCCTCCCATCCCTGGTAACCAACAAAGAAAGTTTCTTTGTATGTATAAACTTTTCCTTGACTTTTTAGAATAGTGGACTAGTACAATATTTGTCCTTCTTTGATTGACTTATTTCACTTGGCACAATGTCCTTCAACTTCATCCATGTTATGTGGTGTTTAGCAGATTCTACATTATTCTTTATGGTTGTATAGTATTCCACTGTGTGTATGTGCCACAGTTTATCCATTCCTCGGTTGATGGACACTTAGGTTGTTTCCATCTCTTTGCTATTGTGAATGGTGCTGCGATGAATGTGGGTGTGCATATATCTGTTCATGTCATGCCTCTCACTTCTTTAGAATATATACCTAGTAATGGGATTGCTGGATCAAATTGTATTTCTATTTCCAACTTTTTAAGGAATCCCAAGGCTACACATCTTTACAAAAGCAGACTGTCACATCTGTCTCCTGCAAAGCAGCTGGTGGGTTCAACTGCTGACTTTTCAGTTAGGAGCCAAGTACTTAACCAACTCACCATCAGGGCTACACACACACACAGACATGCACACACACATAAACCTACACACACACAGATGCCAACCAGGGGTCAAATGTGATACAAAGAATTTGATTTGGCCTTTGTCTTTGGTTCCTAAAAAATGACCCACAAGGTCACCTCAAGTGAACATACCAGGGTATGTACCCACCAGCGTCAAGCAATTTCTAGCCTAGAAAGGGGTTCTTCTGATGGACATTGACATGTCCTACTTCAATACACCCCTCAGATTTCCACAGGGTTGTGCCCCACAGGGCATCCCTTCAATAGGCCATGTTTTCATTGCCCTTTTACCCGACTCCATAGCTAGGCTGTTGGCCACTGCCCATGAGCAGGAAAAAGAAAAACACAAAAACAAACATGCTGGCAAGCACGTGGCTCAGCCTGCAGAGCTGATTATTGTCAATCAATCTTTCCATCTCCTGCCCTCAAGATCTCAACCTCAGTGGATGGGTGGGGATCAAAGTTTTTCAGCATAAACCCTTATCTACTCCCACACAGGGCTAAGCCAGCAATCTTAGTTCCCTTTTTAGCATACCCAATCAAAGCTGGTCTAGGGGCAGACTTATACACCTTCTGAACATTACTCAGTTAGATGGAATATTATTTTCATAAATCATTCACATAAACACAATTACTTCATATAAACCTTTTAAAATGTTTTGGTATTCATCCAAACCTCTCTTTTTCTTATCGCCTGATCATTTTACCCATTCATATGCACACGTCTTCAGGTCCCTGACTACGGTTGCCAGATCACTTTGGTTGACCTATTGGGCCCTTGAAAGACTTGAAAGGCCTTTAAAGACCCCAGATGAGGTCTCTCATCATTATCTCTGCCTTCTGCTTTTTTTAAATTCCTCCCAACTGGGATAAAAATAATGAACTTGTTTAGGTCTTTTTATTTTTTCATTAACTTTTTATTGTGATTTGGGTGAAAGTTTACAGAGCAAATTAATTTTCCATTCAACAGTTCATACACATTTTGTTTCATGACATTGATTACAATTCCCACAATGTAGTAACTCTCTTCCCACTTCCTCCCTCTGGTTACCTTCCCCCCCTTTCTTTCCTAGGCATTTCTGCCTTCTGAGCTTTCTCCCTGTGCAACTGCTGCCCTTCTGATCTTCCATGGTTGATTATTTTAAGGAGTGTACCTCCTTGGTGGAACTATTCACCTCATTTGCCTGTCTACTGATTGGCTGAAAGTTAAGCCATAGGAGTTAGTTCAATTCCAGGCTCAAAGAATGACTAGGGGCCATAGTCTTGGGGTTTCACCAGTCTCTATCAGACCAGTAAGTCTGATTTTTTTTTTTTAGCATTTTGAGTTTTGTTCCACATTTTCTCCCACTGTATTCAGGATCTCCAATTTTGATCCCTTTCTGAGTAGTTGACAGTGGTAGCTGGGCACCATCTAGTTCAGTCTCAGGGTCATGTAGAGTAAGATCTGCATGGTCCACTAGTCCCTTGGACTAATTGTTTCCATGTGTCTTTGATTGTCTTGATTAGTCTTTGCTCCAGACTAGGAGAGACCAATTGTTGCATCTTACATGGCTACCTGTAAGCTTTTAAGACTCCAGTTGCTACTCCTTAAAGTAGAATATGTTGTTGTTATGTGCTGTTTGAGTCAGACCCTACTCATAGCGAACCCTCCTTGGGTTGCCGAGGCAGTATCACTACGGAAGTAGATTGCCCCATCTTCCTTCTGAGAAGTGGCTGATGGGTTTGAACCACCAGCCTTCTGGTTAGCAGTCAAGTGCCTTAGGCCCTATGCTACCAGAGCTCCCAAAGTAGAATATAGAACAGTGTTTTTGTGTTTTGTGTTATACCAATTGAGCTTGATGTCCCCCATGACTATGGTCTCAAGCCCAGTGACTTACTCCCTCAAGGTGTTTGGTTGTGACTAAAAAGTTGTCATAACTTTGCCCCGTAACACTGAAAAACCAGCAAGAGTTTCCATTGGCCCACCCAATCTCCAATAGTGCTGCATTAGAACTCCATTCTAACTCCATCTATGTGTGCTTTATTCATCCCAATTTTTAATATTTGTTCAAAAATTTTCACCCAGCTGGAAAGAGTTCCTTGACTCTCTCCTCTGTCTTTTCTTACTGTTTTCTTGGATATCAATATAGCTTTTTTCATTATCTGCTCTTTCAGCATAACTTCTCCCTAAGGAAGGGGCTGTAAGGCTGGTAGCTGTGCCTCTCAGCCCAAATGTAAACTCAGCCCTACCTGGGGATTCTTCCCAATATATTCCTTCAGAAGGCTTGACTCAGCTATGGGCTACAGTCTAGACTAGTTAGGATCCAAGTTTGACTCATCTCTTGCTTTCATTTTAGCCATTATAGATAACCACTACCAAAGTAACCAGCCAAGAATCAAACTTTTCTCATTCTCCACCCATTCATCCTGCCTCTTCCAAACCTTGTCTCTGTGAATTAGGCCTGTTCCTCCTCATTGCTAACTACACTAATAAGGGGCACAGTGGGCAAATACACCTTTATTTCTAACTGCATGGGACAGATCAGCTATTCCTACCTGGAAATGCATCCTATCCCCACCTTCATACATCTTCATCTTCATTGCCAGTCACGTGCATGTTATTTCCTCTTTCTGACCCTAACTGCCCAGAATTAGATCAGACTTTATAAGTTAAAGGGATTCAGTCCTACAGATGGACTGCCTGAATAGCCCTTCTCTAAATTAGCCACCCCTCTGGTGGTGTAGTGCCTAAGGCATTTGACTGCTAACAAGGTTGGTGGTTCAAACCTACCAGCCACTCTTCAGAAGGAAGATTGGGCAATCTACTTCCGTTGAGATATCGCCTCAGAAACCCAGAGCTGACTGGACGATATATATATATATATTTTGTTGTTGTTGTTGCTATGTGCTGTCGAGTCTGACCCAACTCATAGTGACCCCTCCTTGGGTTTCCGAGGCAGTATCACTACGGAAGTAGATTGCCCAACCTTTTTTTGGTTTCGCTGAGTCAAAGTTCACAAGTTAAAAAGAATAGGCAGACACCAGCCCCCGCTGACTCTCATTGCCCACTGAGGGTTCATTATTTTTAACAGCTCACAGAACTCAGAGAATTCAAAATTCTATACTTGCAGTTGCCATCAAGTTGATTCTGACTCAGTGTGTAGAGTAGAACTTCACTCCATAGGGTTTTCCAGGCTGTGACCATTCACAACCAGATCACGAGGCCTTACTGATGAGGTGCCACTGGGTGGGTTTGAATTGCCAATCTTCTGGTTAGTAATCCAGTGCTTAACCATTTGTGCCACCCAGGAACTCTGTATCTATACTTATCCATTTATTGTAACAAGAAAGGATATAAACAGAGAGACATGGCAAGATCAGAGAGGACCCCACCACAGAGCCTTCCATTGTCCCCAAGGGCATGGCACCCTTCCAAAAGCATATTCTCTCCCTAATCCAGGAAACCCCCAAATTTCTGTGTTCAAAGCCTTTGTCTGGCTTCATTGCATAGTCATGATTGGGGTCTCATTGTATAATTATGATTGATTAATCATACATTGGATATGTATGATTAAAATCATGCCCCCTCCCTTCCTTAGTTGCCAGGTGTGGTCTTTGTAGCTCCATTCTTTTGTACACATTCTTAGGTGTTGTCTGGAGGTTATACATAATAAAAGCACCTCCAGTGCCGGGGAATTCCCGCCAGGAAAGGAGCCCTGGTGTTGAAATGGTTAAGCACTTGGCTGCTAAATGCAAGGAACCTACCAGCCACTCCTCTGGAGAATGAGACTATCTGCTTCTATAAAGATTTACAGCCTTGGAAACCCTGTGGGGCAGTTCTGCTCTGTCCTATAGGGTCCTATGAGTTGGAATCAAATTCGTGGCAAAGGGTATTTTGCAGGATCCAAAGACAAAGGCCAAATAAAGTTTGTTTGTTTTGATCTCATAGTCAAAGGGAGTAGCTACAGCAAATGATCTGAGTTGGAAACAAGCTGAGGGTGTTGAGGAACAGATAGAAGGCCAGTGTGGCTAGAGTAGAGTGGAAGAGGTGTAGGAGATGAGGTCAGAGAGGAGTCAGGGACCAGGCCATGGAGGGCCAAGCAAGCAGGGATAAAACACCTTGATTTTATTCAAACATTAGAAGACTTTGGAAAACGTGTGTTGTGTGTGAAAGAGAGAAGGAGAAGGAGAGGGAAAGAAGAAGGGAGGAAAGGAAAAGAGAACAGAGAAGATTGGCTTTATGTTTTTAAATGATTACTGCGGCTCCTGTGTTTAGACTGGATCGTAGGATGCAAAAGTGAAAGCAGAAACACCAGTTAGGAGGCGATTAGAGTAATTCTGGAGAAAACATGGTGGCAATCATGAAGATGGAGAGCAGCAGACAAATTTGGTATTCAGGGGCAGAATTGACTGGAATTGATGATGGATTGGATGGGGAGATGGGGAGATTGGAGAAGAACAGGATTCTCATGGGCTGAGAGCACCGATAGCTCTATTTTGGATGTAAGTCTAAATCTATTAGATAACTGGAGATGTCATTTGGTGGTAGGATATATGAGTCTGGATTTTGGGAGGAAGGTCAGAGTTAAAGAGACAAAATTGGTAGTTGTCAGCATGTAGATGGTGTCCTGAACTGGAAAAGATACCTGATTTTGTGTATCCTCATATGACCCCTTCAGGGTTTTTATACAAAAAAAAAAAAACACCTCACTGATGTCGAGTTGATTCAACTCATAGCAATACCTCCTTGGGTTTCCGAGGCAGAATCTCTACGGGAGTAGAGTGCCCAACCTTCCTTCCAAGGAGTGGCTAGTGGATTTAAACCGCCAGGCTTCTGGTTAGCAGTCAAATGCCTTAGGCACTACACCATCAGAGCGCAATTAATGCAATTAATCTTCCATTATAAATTCCAGAAACACAAACCTCATTTTCCCCAAAGCAAGACTTTGTCTTTTCTTGAACTTTCATTGGATTTGACCTCCCCAGATTCAATTCCCTACCCCACAAAGACACTTTTATCAATCCATCCCACAATATTCTATGGAACTCCCCATATATTTGAATCCTCCATTTTCATTCTTGTGGGCACTTTCTCTGAAACCTGGCTTTCCCATAATAATGCTCTTCTTTCTTTGGTGAAGGTTGCTCTTTCTTCAATCCCATCACTGGAAGGATGGGGTGTGAGCAGAGGAGAGGTCATTATTCTCTTTTCTACTTCTGAACCATTGATAGCCTCTTCCTCCTTTGAAACTTATGGCTTTTGCATTGACCATGCACTTCATATCTTCCTAAACAGCATAGTTTTCTCTACCATTTCTATTCCACTACCCTCTTAATAACCTGTGTATCTGGCTCAGTTTTTCTCCATAACTCATCTCTTGCCCCCATCTTTAGTGACTTAAAAATCACACAGATCAGATGAATCTTACATCATGGCCTTTCAATTCTTCAACTTTCTCAGCTCCAACAGTTTCACAGTCTCTTTCTCTGCTTGATTTTAGCCACCCATGAGCAAGGTCGTACCTTGAACCTCAGCAATGCTTGGTTCAAGGTCTTGAATTCTGTATTTTCTCTGTAATCATAACCATTCACTTTTCAAATCTCATATCCTCTGTCTAGGAGCTCTGGTGGTGTAGTGCCTAAGGCATTTGACTTTCAACCAGAAGACTGGCGGTTTAAACCCATCAGCCCCTCCTAATAGGAAGATGGGGCAATCTACTTCCATAGTAATACTGCCTCGGAAACCCAAGGAGGGGTCACTATGAGTCAGATCCGACTCAACAGCATTGAGTATATCCTCTGTCTTCCACTAAATCTGTTCTTCATTGTCATCAAGACTTCCAGCTTCTTCTTGGTTTCCTTTGCTTAGTTTAACTTGTACTGCATGGCCAACAATTTCAACTACACTTTTCTTAGCACTTTAGGATCTTTTACCTGTCTGATGTTCTACCAAAACAACCTTGACAAACTCCAGCTTTGGGTAAATGCAATAGTTTCATATTCTAAGGTCTTCTTCTTAGGCTGAGAAGTACTGCAGGAAAGTCATGTCACCATGCCCACAGGCATACTACTAAACCTTGCCATCTAACCTCAGAGACCTCTCAGTGTTTCTTCACAAGTCTTTTAATCATTCTTCATTGACTCCCCATTATGGTGCGGCAGATATGTTCTAAATCTCCATGCCTCTTATTTCCTACCCCCTACCTCCTTACTCTCAGTTTGCGATTCTGTCATCTACTTTATTGAACTCAAGCTCATCTAGGGCGGATCTCCTTACTTTCTATTTTCCCCTTCACTTCTATTTGTCTACATTTTTCGTTTCTTCTTGATTAGAGAAGTATTTTCTCCTTTCCAAGGCTGATTCTTTTATCTACTCTTTATCTTATGTTCTATCTTTACTATATTCTTTCCCTTCTTATATTTTCAGTATCTTTCTCACTTTTTACAAACTTACTCATTCTATTTCTTGAAAATAAACAAACAAAAAAATCCTTCACTGGACTAGCTTTCTCATTCAGATAGCCATTCCATCTTTTACTTTCCTTTTCTTTGTGATGTCTTGAGAGACTAGCTCCCCTGACTAACCACTTTTTCAGGAACTGGTAAAATTTTCCTTATTTGTAGTATTTGTGGGTTGAACTGAAGACGATTCTTAGGTATATTTCATATTCACCATTCTATGACACTGTACCCACCACCTCCCTTTCCTCACCTCCCACTCATTCCTCAACTTATGTAAGGTGATATTTGTCCTTCTATTAAGTGGAAACAGTTTTCTCAAAATTTGTAATCATCTAGTTTTTGAACCCAAAGGATCTTTTTAACCCTCACCTACTAGACCTCCTTGTATCACGAGGCATGGCTGCTCAGTCTCTACTCAGCACACCCTTTGCTTTGCCCTATTTCTCCGACTCTTCCCTTTACCTCTCTCTTTTATTGGTTCCTCTTCCTTTGACCATCCTCAGAGCTCTTCCACTCACTCCATTAGATGACCCTGTCCACTCAGAAGCTCAATTGCCACTGTGAAAGGAATGATACCCAAATCTATTTCTCCAGGCCAAATTTCTCTCTTGAGCTCCAGATCTCCTTGCTGGAAACCTCTAACTATCAAGCTAGCACCTCAACTTCAGCAGGCCTTCTTTAACCACTTCATGCCTTGCCTTATTACCCTAAGCAGGTGTGCCTCCCATTATTATGGATAGTTGTTACTTTTATATTGTCTCACTAGATTGAAAGCTCTATGAGGGCAGTGACTCACATATTTCACTTAAACCATTGCGTAGCAGTTCCCAACCATTCCTAAAGGGTGTTAGAAAAAATGTATTGATTGAATGTCAAAAACTGAACTCTTTTCCCCTCAGCCTTGTTCCTTCTTCTTGGTTTAGGGCATCACCATCTTTCCAATCTCGAGGCTTGAAATTTGGAGTCCTCTAAGACTCCCCTGCCTGCACTCCAACAATCAATCAGTTGTTACATCCTAATGATTGATCTCCTCAAAGTTTATAAAAATCTGTTCCTGCCTTGGGAGTGAGTTGCTGGGCCTGCAGGCTCAGGACCATGGTTGCAAGGGACATCAAGCTCAATTGGCATAACATACTACACAAAAACATTGTTCTACATCCTATTTTGATGAGCTTTGACTGGGGTCTTAAAAGCTTACAAGTGGCCATCAAAGATGCAACAATTGGTTTATCCTAGTCCAGAGAAAAAGAATGAAGAAAATCAAAGACACATGGAAACAATTAGTCCAAAGGACAGGTAGAACATGTGAACCTCAGCCCACATGACCCTGAAATTGAACTAGATGGTGCCCAGGTGTCACTGTCAACCATTCAGAAGGGGATCAAAATTGGAGATGCTGGATAGAGTGGGAGAAAAATGTGGAACAAAACTCAAAATCATAAAACAGACTAGGCTTACTGATCTGACAGATACTGGTGAAACCTCCAAGTCACCTTTTGGGTCTGGAATTGAACTCACTCCTATGGCTTCCTACCAAACAACAAACCGATAAGATGAACAATTAATTACAGCAGGCAAGTATACTCCTTAGAACAATCAACCATGGGAGATGAGGACACAGGGAAAAATGGGAAGAGAGCTGTTACATTATGGGTATTGCGATCAATGTCACAAAACAAAATGTGTATCAACTGTTGAATGGAAAATAAATTTGCTCTGTAAACTTTCACTTAAATCACAATTACCTATACATATATATTCCCTTCTTTACCGTCATTTGGAGTTATTGGACTGAAGTAGAAAAGTACATGAGTTTTGGATTCAGATGAGTTTAATGCTAATTCCACTAATTTTAGCTGTGTGGCCTCAAGCAAGTTACAGTACTGTGATGAGTCTTAGTTTCCTTATCTGTAAATGGTGATCTACCATCACTTTTTGGACAGTTGTGGATACAATCAGATGTTAGGAAAGGTGCTTGACAGGGTAAACACCTAGCAGAACATTCAAAATGTTCTCTTCCTACCCTGTTCTCCTGCAGCTCTCTCCTGTACTCCCTCTTCTTCAAAGCCGCCACCAGTGCCACTGTCTCCAGGGTAAAGTTCAAATCCCTTATCTTGCCATTCTGTGCTGCTTTCTCTGACCACATGCTCCCTCATGTCTGTGCTTCATCTACTTCAGGATGTTCACCTTTTCCTGACATTCCATTTTCTGACTTCCTGGACTTCTTTTAAGCCCTTTCATTGACCTATGGAATCCTTCCACCCATCTCCATCCACTAAAATCCTACTCAATCGCCAGAGCCACTTCAAATGCCATTTCTCCTCACAGAAACCTTCCCAGATGCCTTCAGATACAATTCTTTTCTGCACCCACTATACCTTACTGTAACACTTACTCAGCAGGCCTTGAATCACAGTTAATTTGCATGGATCTATTTCTCTTACTGGATTGTAAACTTAAAGAAAGCAGGGTTTGAAATGAACTTTGGGCTACTTGATGCTCATTCAAACTGCACTGAAGTCCCTCCCAGATCCTTTTTTTGAACTGAATCCAAACCTGAGCCAACCCAATCAATGCCAGGCTTCAAGCGCCAAATGGACTTTTCTTTAGTCTCTTTAGCGTGTCCCAACCCTCTTCCTGTCAATGAACCCCCGTGCATCCTCCACAGAGACTCAATTCCTGGTTCCAGCTCTAGAGAGCAGAGACATGCACACTTCCACCACTAGTTTCATGATAGGCACTGAGTCATCCCTTGGGGATCCCTGGGCCTCCTTCTCTACCCCACTGGGGTGGGCAGGATGCCTGCTGCCTGGCCCCAGGAGGTCAGAGGAAGCCAAGGGCCTCTAGGGCTCAGTATTTTTATCAGCCTAGGAAACAAGAGACACAGAAGCGGAAACCATGTGGTCAGAGAAAGTGAACAACCCTCATCTCAGGGGAACCCCCACCAGGCCTGGGGGCCAGACATGAGGGAGGGACATTGAAAAGAGGGAGATCTAGGGGCCTAGGTATCAGGGTTTGTTGTGCTTTGGTTTCATGTAACTCTTGTACAGGGGGATAATGCTGCGCTTAAAGCCAGAAAAAAATATCCTGGGTGAAGCAGTAAATATGGATACCATGGCTTTCTGTTTCACTTAACCCCCTTCTTAGGGATCCTAACCCCAATTCCCCACCCCCACCACTTCAAACCTGGGTTCTTTGCATGCCACTTCCGAAATCTCCGGCCTGTGAGAGGAACTGGACGCCTGGGTTGCTCACAGCTTAAAGTCTCTTTTCTGAATCACAGTAGCTTCCTCTCACAGGATCTTTCTCACCAGCTCTTCCCCCTTCTGCCCCTGAACATCTGCCTAGTCTCTCACAGGCCTTGGGTCTCCCCTCAACTTAAGGCTGTCTTCTTGGGGGGACTCATGCCCACCCCACACTCCCATGTTTCCAGAGCCTCCCCACCCTGTCCTCTGCCACCCTCCGCTTCCACTCCAGGGACTCTCTTCTATAGACCTGGCCTCAAAACCTGAAAAGTGAGTTTCTCATTTGACACACTCTGGTGTAGCCTCATATAGACTGTGCCCACATCAGCATGTGCATACCATGTACTCTCTCTCAGTGCTGTCCTTTTTGTTGTCTCCACTTGAGTCCTGGGGGATGGCAGTGAGGTTTGGTATTGTCTACAACTTTCCAGCCCAGTTTCCAGGGACCTGAGTGGGAGGGTATTATCAATAATGGGAGGGATGGAGCCCCTCTCCTTGCGGGAAACCTAGACCCTCTTCCACCCCTCAGGACTTCAACCACTGGCTCCTGAAAAAGGAGATGTTTATCTCCAAGGGCAAGTCTGGGTGCCCAGACATACAGGTTTGAGAAGGGGGCAGAGCCTAGATAGGGGGAGAAACTAGATGGAGATAAGATTTGAGGCCCTGAAGGGAGAGGGCTTGGAGGAGAGACAGGACAGAGAAGCTGGAAGGGGCAGTTGCTGGGAGACCGGCAGCCTGGCTAAGCTTGGGTGTGGATCTCTGGTTGCCCAAGAACAAATAACCCAGGTTACATAATTTGGCTCTTTCCTCCTCCTTCCCCTGCTCCTATTTTTAGTAATCGAAATTCTACTCCCCAAAGGGTTCTTCCTCCATCCATTCTATCTCCCATCCTCCCAAGGCCTCATGGTCCCTCAGCCCCAGCTGCCCCCCAACTCGGATCATTCTGTGACTCAGCAAAGGGAAAGCCCTATGTTGGGGGAAGGGAGTGTTAAGTGGGGTGGAGGATGTGGTTCTGGCTGGGGAGGGGAGGGAAACTGGTGTTGTTCCCCTTTTTGCCTCTGTTCACATCTACTTCTCCAGCCGCAGACTGCAGAGTGGAGGGGACCCCAGTGTCGGGGGTGGGAGACTAGAGGGCAAGTTGGGCCTTCTAAGGGATGACACTGAGAATGGGCAAGCAGCTGAGGGCATATGTTAGTGTGTGCGTGCAGGTTGCAGATGTGTAGGAGCTGTGGGTTTCAACAGGAGGGACGGGAAAGGAGATGTAATGGGTGATGAAAACCACAGCAATGGAAAAAGGCAGAGGAGACACCAGGAGGGAGATGTGGAACTAGGTCTTATTAGGAAATGGCAGAGTCAAGGAGCAGTGGTGGTGGGCCACACCTCCCCCACCCCCACTGGTTACTAGTTTCGCTCCCACCCCATATCCTCTACTGTGCAGCATCTTCCTTTTCCTTGTCCTTGTCATCTCCATCCCAGGCCTTATCATCCTTCCTTCTGCCCCACCCCTAAGGCTTCATTCCCCGTAGTTTCTTGTGCTGTCCATGGGGTTACTTGAGGGCCTCTGCATGGCGATTCAGGGCCTGGGAAAGAGCTGTCACAGCTCCCATCACACGGCCCAGCTCCCAGGTCTCAATCTGGCTCCGGAATCGCTGCAGGAAGCGGTCAGGGTGCCAGCGGACCTGCTGGACCCTCAAGTACCTCCTCAGAGCCCCTTGCTCCTCCAAGGGGGGACCCCTGGCAACCAGGGCTGCGGCCATGGCCTCCGGGTCTCCTCCCCCAGGGCAGGGCCAGGGCACATCGCCAAAGCGCCAGAGGCTGCCCCTCCCTGCTCCTCTTGTGTGCTCGGCCCTGGGCCCAGCCCTGGCTGGCTCTGGCCCTTGGTCCCCACGAGCTTCCTGGGCCCTCCTGGCTCGGCTCTCACGCAGTTCCTCCTCCTTGGCCCGGGCTCGCTCTCGGAAGAGCCGCTGCTCCTCCTCCTGCTGTCGCCAACTGTGACTGGAGCCCTCAGCCCGCTGGGATCTGCAGGCTCCCTCTGCTTCCCACTGCTGCTGCTGTTGGCACTTCTGGGCATGTTCTCGGGCCAAGCGGTCTGACCAGGCTGAGAAGGACTCGGGTTCCTGGGCCTCATGGGATGCATCATCTGTTTGGGAGGGTGGGATGTGGGGAGTTGGAGGAGAGGTTATGAGAAGAGGGTGGGTCAAGGGAGGCAGAGAAGCCTAAAGGAAGGGGGCAGAGGAAGCCCAGGGCAGAGCATTCATGCGGTAGGTCTGAGAAAAGCAGCCAGTGGGGAAGAAGGGCAGCTGTAGATAGGAATGGATTTCTTACCTTCAAACCTCCCAATCACCTCCTGCCACTCATCCTCTAGCTCTCCTTGCAGCTTTTGCCTCCATTCCTGCTCCTTGGAAGCCTCATCTTCTTCCTCTTCTTCAGCAGAATCCCAGGGGGGTCCCCAGCCCAGAATTTGCCCAGGGGTCTCCCCGTCCTTATTCTTTATTCCCATTGCAGAAGGACAGCGACTCAGCAGCGGCAGGAAGAAGTCTGTGTAGGCTGTTGGTGGGAGAGCAGTGAGAAGTTAGCTCGGACTTCCATGCCTTGGCAGGGCTACCATCTTGAATTCTAAGGAGTTCTGTGGTTACTTACTTGGTGTTAGAGCAACGGATGTCTCTAGGTGTAAGGAAATCACCATCGCCAACAAAGACTTACTGATAATTCACCACATGCATAAGTGTGACAGTTTAAAATATTCTGACCTGTGTCTCCACAAACTATTTTAGTGTCCAGGAGTTTTCTTTGTTAAAAAAAATAATTTCTGGCTTTCCTCCAGGTAATTAGGGTAATATCAAAACCCTGTGACTAAGTATCCCTTGTAAGCTTGAAAATATTGTCTCTATAGACCTCTTATCATACATTTCTTACCCAAAACTATACCTCAAACTGGTAAAATATTTCTCAATAAACTGACTTTAAAAAAATGTTTTCAGAGGGACTTCTCTCAGCCAGCTTTACCCAGGGGTTGACAGTAGAGGGGTGAGGGAGCAGGGAATTCAGAAATGTTCCCAAAAGCAGAGCAAGCTCTTTCCAAATGACTGCTGACCTAGGGCAGGGGAACGAGGCTGAGAGAGAGGGTCTCTCTCAGGGGCTGGCTGACAGAAGGCTGGGAGAAAACAAGAAAGGGATGGATCTTCTTAAGCTCTCATCTTCCTCAGCCCTGCCCTCATGGCACACACTCCACTGTTAGCTGAAGGCCATGCCACTCACTTCACTGCCAACCCAGGCACCCTTTCCCAGGCCAACCACTGTGGCCACCAACCACTCTTTCACTCTGGGGACAGAGGAAGGTGAGAGGCACCTCCCTTCCTTGGGACCTACTTTCTCTCATTAGAGGAGGAGGAAATGGGCCACTATTCTTAAATCTTTATTCTGTGGTGTGGCAAAGTCCTTGTTACCTGGCAAAAGGATGGGATGGAGAAAGGTTCTCCCGCCACTGTTAGGAAGGCAAGAAGACATAATGGGCCCGAACTTTGGCTGCAAAGCCCACGACCCTCACTTGTTCCGGGGCACACTTGAGTGCTGCCCAACCCAAACCACATCAGGGAGAAGGGAGGGGGTATTTCTCTTTAGTACTGACATGACTGACACCAGCCCTCCTAACCTGTGCTAGCCAACAAGTTCATGGCCCTGTCTTTCAACGGCTTCTTCCCCACCACAGTGCACTGCAAGTGGGAGAGTAGATGGATGGGTACTCTGGTTTGAAACGGGAGGTTTTAAAACTCACAGGCTTTAAGGAGTAAGGCTAACAACAATAAAAACAAGGTAGGTAAATTATGGTACAGAATATTTGCAATCAATGAAAACAAGGCTTATGTGTGAAAAAGCCGGCTCTGATCGTAAGAGGGAGAAAGACTAAATTTCATGGTTGAAGAAAACAGACTGGATGAAAATATGCATAAATTCTAGTCTCTGGTTGGTAGGACTATATAGTTGGTCCTCTCCCTCCAATTTTATTTGAAATTTTAATATGAAAATAATTTGAATCTTTTTTTTAAAGAATGAAAAATAAATGTAATCTCTGTTAATAGTTTGTTGTGATACCTTCTAATCCTGTGCTTAAGTATATAAACACATCCATGACAAATTTTTTTTTTCCAGAGATACTACTATATGTATTGTTTGGCAACTTGTTTTCACTTAACATCTTATATGCATTTTCCACCGGAGTTAATATTCAGATCTACCTCATTCTTTCTTAATGAATTTGTAGTGTTCCACTAGTGTATGAAACAAACACCCTCCCCTCAATGACAGACTTCAATTGTTTCCGAAAATCTTCAGCCTCATACACGTATTTGTGGACTGGTTCGGTATTTGTGTGGGGCAGATTCTTAGAAGTGGAATTTCTGAGTCAAAGAACATATGCAGTGTTGTCAAATGGCTCTAAAAAATTTTTGTGCCAATATGTATCTTCACCATGAATATGTAAGACTGCTTGCATCTTTCCTCACCAAAATTCAGTATTATTCATCTTTTTAATTTTGTCAGTCTGATTTAAAAAAAAAAATGATTTTATGAATAAAGTTGTCCTCTTTTTCACATGTGTGGTGATCTGAATTTATTTTGTGACTGATTCATATTCTTTGCCCACTTTTACCTGGAAATTATATATATATAGATATGAAAGCACTTGACAGAGTATAGATATTAACCATTGGTGTTTGTTACATATATATTTCCTCCTGCCTTTTAAAAAAAATTTATGCAGTTAAACTTGTATCAATTTCTTCTTTTATGGCTTTTGACCTTATTTCCTTCTTAGGAAGACTTTCCCCACTCTAAGGTGATAAAAATATTCCCTTGTAGTTTCTATTATTTTCTATTTATTTTATTCTTAGAGAATAAAATTTTTAAAAGTGAAATGTACAATAAGTAACCCTGTTCATGCCATAAAGTATGTTAACACATCATTTTTGCAACATTGTTTTATTTTAAGGAAATAAAAACCATTATAGATAAAGCTAAAGTTCTCTGACACCTCCTTCCAAGTTAATCCTCACCTCGAAGTCCCAGGGGCAACCTTTCCTATGAATTTGGTGTGTGCCCTTCTTGTTACATTTAGGTGTTTATGTGGCTGCAATTGACTTTTGAGCCAGATGTGGAACCAAGTGTTTCAGTACCATTTATTGAATAGCCCACCCTGAATCCAATGATTTGAAATGCTACTTTTTTCATCAATTTAGCAATAGAGATCAACTTTTTCCAATGCTCTTTAATTAAAACATACTTTTATACTGGGAAAAATAAATATGAAGAAAAATTTTGTGGAATAAAATTATATTTTGTCTTAAGTGATGGAAATGCTGCTTTTCTTTCAGCCATAGTAAGACATAATTTCTACCTTGAAGGGACATACACATTAAGTGGTATAAAAAGACATTTAAAAAAATGCCAATATCAGAGCAAGTAGTGGGACCTGTGGGCTTGTGACCATAGTTGCAGGGGACATCAAGCTCAATTGGCATAACATAGTACACAAAAATATTGTTCCACATCCTACTTTGGCGAGTAACAACTAGGATCTTAAAAGCCTGCAGGCAGCCATCTAGATGCAACAATGGATTTCTCCTCAACCAGAGCAAAGAAGAATGAAGAAAATCAAAGACACATGGAAACAATTAGTCCAAGCGACTGGTACACCATGTGATCCTCAGCCTATACGACTATGAGATCAGAAGAACTAGATGGTGCCTGACTACCACTGTCAACCACTTGGAGAGGGATTTTTGTCATAGATCCTGGATAGACTAGGAGAACAATGTGGAACAAAACTCAAAATCATTAAAAAAAAAAAAAAAGACCAGGTTTGCTGGTCTAATAGAGTCTGGTGAAACCCCTGAGACTATGTCCCCTAGTTGCCCTTCAGGTCTGGAATTGAACCCATTCTTATGGCTTCTAGCCAAACAAAAGACAGGCATATGAGCTGAACATTTTACATTAGGTAGATACACTCCTTGGAGAGATCAATCATGGGAAAATAGAAGGGCTGTGTATGCACAGGGAGACAGCAGGGGGCAGGAGTGCATGGGAGGGAAGGGCACAGGAAAAGGTAACTATGGCTATGCAACTATAGCTGCTGCATTGTGGGAAATTGCAGTCAATGTCATGAGACAAAGTATTGTGAGCTGCTGTATGGGAGATGAATTTTCTCTGTAAATGTTCACCCAAATCACAGTAAAACTTCTTAAAAAAGAAAAAAAAAAAGCCAATTATCAGAAGCTTATAGTCAGTAATGACTGACTGAAACCCGGAGGAGGAAAAGGTAACAGTGAACAATGTTGGAGAAGGCCTGAAGGAAAAAGGGAATTCTGCCGTGCAGGAAGGGAGGCTAATTCTTAGCAAAGTAGAAATCAGGTGAAAGGAAAGGCAACAGACAGGCAGGCTTGTGAAAGGCATGCTTGGGTCACTGATGACACAGCTACAAAGCTGGAGTCACAAGTTTGTGGGTGTGCAGTGGGAGGTAAGATTGGAAGGACATATGGGACATAAAACTGATGGCTTGGCTATCTGAAAAACGGGGTCACCACCTACTTCTACTATGCAGATTAAACTGGACAATCGATGTTAGAGGCCTTGGTACTATGCTGGCACACAGCAGATGTGCAATGAATATTATATTAAAAAAAATACCTTGCTGGTCTATTTGCAAAGATTGAGAAAATGACTCTCCTGTTTCTCAATGTTCACTAATTCTTGCAGAGAATGATTATTGTCTGGCTAAGGTGTGTTTATGCAGGAGTCTCTGGTACCTAAGACCACTTCCCCGTGTGTTAATGGGTTTCAAAGGGAAGCCACCTAAAGCTCCAAAGGTAGAGGCCATTCACTACAGTCTCACTGGGTGGGATAACCCAGCCTGGCCAATCCAGCATAAACTGCACATTCCTCAGACCTAACAGGTGAACTCAGGGCAAAAACTGAAGGGATTTTGGGTTCATTTCATCTGTTCAGTGAAATGCATTTTATTAAGCAGAGATTAGTCTCTGGAAGCTTAATGACATAAACCTTTTGACCAAGGAGTTAGAAGGCCACCTGGTGGCGACGCTGGTAGAGATAAAATGGGAAAGGAAACTAGACATGTGGAAGTGAAAGATGAGAAGCCCCTTAACAGCTGTGAGATTCTAGTCACGTTCGTCATTCCACTTTTCTCATCTTAATGTCAATCTCACATGCTTCACAGAATACAAAGAAGGAAGTGCCTAACACATTGTCAGGGACATTTTTATTACTCAAAAAGCCTTTACTGAATAATACAAAAATAATAATACTTGTCATTTGGTGAGTGCAAATTTTAAAAGTGTGCATACCTCTCTTATTCATCACAACCTTCATGTTAGACAGGCAAATGAGGTTTACCGCATTTAAGCTGGGTGAGCCTGTAAGTGGTAGAGCTAGGATTCAGATGCAGGACGGCCTCACACTGCTTCATTCTACTGCCTTCTAGGGTCCTGCCTCTTACAAAAATCAGCTGTCAAGTTAGACACCTGCATTTTGTAAACCTCCTTCGTTATTAAGTTAAAAAAAAAAAATCTGAATATGACCAAAACCAAAAAACCAAACTCACTGCTGTCAAGTCAGATCCAACTCATAGAGACCCCTTCTTGGGTTTCCGAGGCGCTATCACTACGGAAGTAGATTGCCCCATCTTCACGACAGACTATCTCATTTATATTAAGGGGGATTAAAGAAAAGGGTTATTTTTTTCCCAAGGGCAACTCCCCAAAGGGGGAGTTTTTCTGGGGAAAGGAGGGGTTCCTGCATATACTTAAGTTGGGGGATGATAAGAGGAGCAAATCAAATTTAGTTCGGGCTGCTCTCCAGGGGTGGATTAACCAGTAAGCATGGTGTGCACTGACTTAAATGTGCTTCATTACTAATCTGTAGTGAATAACTTCATCTGAGTTTTACTACATCTTTGACGTGGTGAAACCCAGATGAAATTGTTTACTACAGATTAGTAAGTAAGCACAATTAAGCCCATGCATACCTTGCTTACTGGGTAATCCATCCCTGGCGCCTGCTCATCTCCACCCACAGCTTTTTTCTCTAGGAAATAGCAGGTTCTAATTTGAAACTCTCAGTGTCAAAGTTTTTCAAAACTCAGGTGTTTGGGGATTTGGTAAAACTGACCTTAATGTATGTACACTTTCTATTAGGCAGCATCTAAAGGAGGTTTCTGGCCAACCCTGGTAACCAAACACATGAATTATTTCTGCAGTGAAATGTATGAATATTGACATCAAGTGGAATAAAAACAAATCACATAGCTTCACTTTTGTTCAGTGACCAAAATGAGTTTGCCACCAAATGAGATTGGGTGGCAGACTACTGAAAAATGTTTGGCTTTTTGAGTTTCAGAACTGCAGGTAACAAAGTATAGACCGGTTGATAACTACAATAGGAACAACCGCCAGCATCTATCAAGCACTTACTTTGTCAGGCACTCTTAATGTGTACTATGTCAACTAATTCTGAAAACATACATGTCACAGTATGGGTGCTTGGAACAAGGTCATTATCCTGTAATTCCATAATGTACCTACTTAGATCATGGGCACTTTAGCCAGGCTGACTGTGTTTCAATCCCTGCTCCACCATTTAATTTTCCTGCGCCCAGTTTCCTCATTTGGGAAATGGGGGATCATATTAGTATTTACTTCATAGGGTTGTTGTGAGGGTCAAACAAGTTACTTTGTGGAAAGTGCCTGGTATATGTTGTTGTTGTTGTTGTTATGTGCCATCGAGTTGGACCCTACTCATAGCAACTCCTCCTTGGGTTTCTGAGGTGGTATCACTACGGAAGTAGATTGTCCCAACCTTCCTTCCAAGGAGTGGCTGGTGGGTTTGAACCTCCAGCCTTCTGGTTAGCAGTTAAATGCCTTAGGCACTACACCACCAGAGCTCCTACCTAGCACATAGCAAAGGTTATTATTATTTTAGTTTGCACATGGGCAAACTATGTCTCAGAGATGTTCAGTAACTTGCCCAAAAGTCACAGCTACTAAGTATGGAGTCAGGATTTGAACCCAGCAAATTTGTCTCCAAAAGTACCCTCTATGCTGTTTTGTGCTACAGGCAAACAACTAGTCAAGAATCAAAGAAGCTACCAATCTAGAAACATGAAATTTGAAGACCAGTTGCAATTTTGGGAATATTGGGCTCTTCAGAAAATGGTAATTCAGTAATGAAAAGGCATAACAACAAATACATGCCAGCTAGGGCCCACTTACCAAACAACTAGTTTATTTTTCAACTGCTCGCCTTCATTTCAGATCCCGTCAGTTGCTCATGACCTTGTCCCCACTGGGCAGACTCACCATCAGGGCCCTGGCGGGCAGCAGCGTGCAGCGCTGTGTCCCCGTGGCGGTCTTGGTGGGCAGGGTCAGCCCCGAGCCGAAGCAGCAGGCAAAGGGCAGGGGCATCATGGCGGGCACAGGCCCGGTGCAGTGGTGGGGGCTGCCCAGCATCTACATCAAGGCCTGGGTGTCGCTGGAGGAGGGCCTGGGCCCGGACCAGCCGTCCTGCAGACAAGTAACGACGGAAGCGACGCTCTCTGCGTTGGCGGCGGGAAGTGGAGGCCATGGAACTCTTGGGCTAAAGACGAAGGGAAAAAGGCAGCAATCAGGACCCTAGCCTTGGATGGTCTCTCCTCCTCTATCTCTGACATTCTCTTATTCCTCTCTTCAGTTCCCCGTTTCGTCTCAAATTTTCAACAAGGGATGAGGCCTATCCTAACTCCCATCTCTTCTCATCAAATGACAGGTTTGGAAAAAATTTTTGAGGGAGGCTGGGGTCATAGATTTAATTTTTTATGTAAAATTTGATAAAAGGATAAAATAATTGCTTTAAGGCTCACGAGCCTAGATAAAATTTAATTCTGAATAAAGGACTTTGAAAAAGACGGCTAGAGACTGACGGGGGAAATTGTCAGCAGAAATTTGAATTTTAAAAAGTCAGTTATTTTCAAATAATGATCTAGAAATTGAATATAATGTACCCGGCAGACAGATGTAGAGGCTTCTCCCTCTGGGACCTGGGGGGAGGGGTTACTCATCAGACCTGCCCCCCGCCCCCCCAAATAACCCCAGAACTGTAGGCCCGAGGCCTGTGTTTAAGACGCTCGGAGGAAGGGAGGTGGGAAGGGCGGAGACACTCCAGGCTGGCGGAAATGACATAGAGAGACGCAGGTGAAGGGCGGAAATGAACTGTAAGGTGTGTTACTGGATGTCGTTCCACCCCGAAGGAGTGTTTCTTTAGTCAAGCTTCCGGGAGGGAAACTAGGGAACTTAGATAAAGGACCGGCTTGAAACTAGAGCTCTGGTGGCGTAGTTCCTAAGGCATTTGACTCCTAACCAGGAGGCTAGTGGTTCAAACTTCCCAACCCTGCCTCAGAAGAATGGTTGGGCAATCTACTTCCGTAGTGACACCGCCTCAGAAACCCAAAAAGGGGTAGCTATGAGTGGGTGTGGGAGCTCTGGTAGCATAGTGGCTAAGACACTTGCCTGCTAACCAGACGGCTGGCGGTTCAAACCCACCAGCCACTCCTCGGAAGGAAGGTTGGGCAATCCTACTTCCGTAGTGATACTGCCTCGGAAACCCAAGGAGGGGTCGCTATGAGTCAGGGCTGACTTGACGGCACATAACAACAACAACAACATGAGTGGGTGTGACTCTGCAGCAGTGAGTTTGGTTGTGCTTTTGTTTTTTTGAAACCAGAAGATTGGATGGGAGGCAAGGAAAAGGATGGGGAGAGAAAGGAAGGTGATTTTGAGGTTGAAGCCCTCATCTCCCGGCTTGAAGGAGGATGAGATGTTTCAGTGATAGACAAAAAGATGATGACAGAAAGAAAACAGGAGAAATAAAGGCAATAAAAACCACAGTGAAAATGGAAAACAAAAAACTTACACAAAACAACACCGAAAATCAACAACTACAGTCATAAATGGAGGGTCAGCAAAAATGGGTAAGACTCTAAGCAAGATGGATTGACACAGTGGCTGGAGATGGGCTCAAGTACATAGCAAGGACTGTTGAGGATAGCACGACCGGGCAGTGTTTGGTTCGATTGTATGTAGGGTCGCTGAGTCTGCGATGACTGGACGACACCTAACAACAAAATAGTAAGAACAGGAGCGACATAAGGAGATAATTGTACTACAGGGCGAAAGAAGTGGACGCAGGAATTTAGACCTGAGAAAGACATAGGAAAAAAAAATTAGAGATGAGAACGGGAGGGAGAGAAAAAGGGGAAGACAGGTTGGGATTATTCAGAAAAGCCATCCTTCTGCAACACATGTCGTATAATGACATCCTTACCTCCTCACACCATTCTCAACCCTTCTATGCCTCCGGCATTCAGACCGTCAACCACGCTCTCTTTCTCCTACCCATACACACCTCCCCTTCCCACCCCTGCCCCAACCCCCCGCCCCCGACGTTCCTGACTGGAAAGGCCGTGTTCCTGAAGTGGTGGTAGCTGACAGCTTTGGACCTGGTCTCTGCTGCTCTCAAGCGGTCTTTCTGGGTACTGCCAGGATGAGAGAGGAAAGAGGAGGACCATTCATCTGGAGGGATGCATGATCTGATGGGGGAGACACTGGGTGGAGAGAGCTGAGAGAAAAGAGGAGCACTAAGACCCAGGGGTAGTGGAGGACTACAGCAGGAGGAGGAAAAGCAGGAGGTGGGGGTGGGAGAACTCTGGTACCTAGGTAGGATCTGCAACAGCATCAGCATAACAACAGCAATGGCCAGTCAGTCGCAGGGCATCCAGCAGCTCCTGCAAGCCGAGAAGCGTGCAGCTGAGAAGGTAGCAGATGCCCGGAAGAGTAAGTCTTCTTCCCTTCCTATGAGGTCCAGAAAATAAACGGGGGTGGGAAGAAAACATCCGAATCCTTAGGAAAACCCAAGGCAGGTAGGGAGAGGGTTGGGGTCTGGGAGCTAGTAAAGGAGGGAAGAAATGGGTAGGTGTTAGAATCTAGCACCTGGTGGATTGAGAAAAGCAGAACTTTCTGGAAAGACTGACCCCTATGATAGCCTTTATTTTTTTTGTGTGTGGGGGGTCCACCCCTGCCCCCTGTCCTTTTTCCTTCTAGGGAAGGCCCGGCGTCTGAAGCAGGCGAAAGAGGAAGCCCAGATGGAGGTGGAACTATATCGCAGAGAGCGAGAGCAGGAATTCCAGAGCAAGCAGCAGGCGGTGAGTCCTGGGGCAGTCAGGGAGGAGGCCAAGGATGCAAGTCAGGGGTGCATCTGGTGAGGTGCATTTGGGGTGATCCAACAAGAAAATAAGGTGGCAGAGAGCTGGAGGGGACCTTGGCAGGGACCAAATATTTATCCAATTTTGTGATTTGTAAGGATGTGGGAGTTTTTTTTAAAGGATGTGCACAGTTTGTGGCTGGGAGACACCACGCCTATGTGGAGAATGGTGACATCTCATGTGCAGAACAGGTTTATGGTCATGGGTGGTGAGATGGTGGGAATATTACAATCTATTTTAAGTAAAGGTGAGTACATTGTCTTAGAGGAAAGGGGTTTGTGTTGATATCTTTGGGGTCTGGACATTTCTGTGGGATGGGATGGTTTTGGAGGGGCTAGTCCTTCTTTCTGATCTTGCTCCAGGATTTTCCCCTCTGCACACCTGGACCCTTCTTTTTCTGCTTCTGCTTTTTCGTTTCTCTCTTCCCCCTTTTCCCCTCACCCTCCAGGCCATGGGCTCCCAGGGGAACCTGTCAGCTGAGGTGGAGCAGGCAACTAGGCGCCAAGTGCAAGGCATGCAGAGTTCCCAGCAGAGAAACCGTGAGCGCGTCCTGGCCCAGCTTCTTGGCATGGTCTGCGAAGTCAAGCCCCAAGTCCACCCTAACTACCGGATCACTGCCTAGGACACACCCCAGGCCTTGACTCTTCCTGCCAGTCCTTTCCTTCAAAAAAATCCACTAAACCAAAATCACTTTCCATCATAGTCCTTCTCTCTCCATTCCCTGGAAATCCTAGGAGACAGGATCCAATACTTTTCCTGTATAACTTACAAATATCCTGCTCAGATCTGAATCCTCTTGTTCTTTAACCCTCCCTGGGACCTTGTCACTTTCGCCTAACTCCTAAACTTGTGGCATGGAGAAGTAAGGATATGGGCAACATCTTGACTTCAGAGCCTGACAGGCTCGGGTTTCCCTCCCCACCCTACCACTTGCTGATGTGCAACCTTTGAAGCCTCAACATTCCCCTTTGTGAAACTGGAATAACAACAATGCCTGCCTTGCCACGTTGCTGTAGTGATCACTCTGTAAAGAGGCTAGCATGGTTTCTGGCATGTAGTAGCTGTGATTCCATAAATGACAATCCTGTGATCTTATTACTACTCCCCACTCACCTGCCAAACCTAGATACAGTTGGGTTGGTTTTTTTTTTTTTTTTTTTTTGCTTCTGTCAATGGCTTTATCATGTGACTCGAGTGAGTCTCTGAAGAATTGTTTGTTCCTGCCCTCTTTTCCCCAGAAACTTTATAATCCCTGGATGGATGGAATTATGGCTTCATTTAGCCTCTATACTACAACTCCAGGCAAATCCTGCCTCTCTTAGCTTCTCTTTCTCTCTCAAGTTTATCTTTCTCTTTATTGGATTTCCCCTTTTTCCTATGTCCCCAAAGACCCATCAGATGCTTTTTCCTGAGTTCTAAGGTGACACTGTTCCCACACACAGTTCTCCTTTCTACATCATCACCACCATACTTTTCCTTTGGATTCCACCTATTTGTGACAATAAAAATGTGTCAGTAAAATAACTTATAGGCAAACCAATTGGTGAGTTAAAGCAGTCTCCTTTTGCCTCATCATTTACTTTCAATCACTCTCGTTTCTTTTAGATATTCCCCAGACATCCAAGAGGGCTGCTCTTTGAAACTTGGAGAAACAAAAGGAATAACACAACAAATGCAATGCACTGCTCTGGAGTCAGATCTGACTCACAGTGACCCCTCCTTGGCTTTCCGAGGGGTTATCTCTAAGGAGGTAGATTGCCCAACCTTCCTTCTGAGGAGTGGCTGCTGGGTTTGAGCCATCAGCCTTTTGGTTAGCAGTCAAATGCCTTAGGCACTAAGGCACCAGAGCTCCTAACAAAATAGCACTTTAATATAATTTCTCTAAAATGATGAACATATATGGTTCCTTATTTGGGAACCTGAGGACTATAGATGGCAGCTGGAGAGAAGAGCTGGGGTGTAGGAACAAGCACTCTGCCCCCTTTGTTTTATTTTTCCTTCATAGCACTGTTGCTACTTGACGTTTATCTGTTGAGCTCCCCATCTATGTAATAAGCTCTTTGAGGACAGTTATGTGCACTGTTGTGTCCCCAAACATCAGGATAGCACTTGGTACAAGGTGGGCAGTTGATAAACGTTGTTGAGTAAATACTTAAGATCGGGAAAATGGTCCTTTCATGATACCATCCTTGAATCAATGTTATTTCTCTTGGCCGTAGAAGACAAGTCTGCTTCACTAGGGACTTAAGCCAATGAGGTATTATTTATTCACCCAGCTCTCCCTTTCTTCAGATGGGGAGTTAGGATACAATAGAGGTTAAGAGATCATGTCCTGGATCCTCCCATATTACCAATTGTAGTGCTCTACTCTAAGCCTGTTTGCTAGTCTATAAAGTGGGAATAACAATAGTATCTACTCTACAGTATTAAATGGTTAAGTGTGGTGACAGGTGGAACTTAATTCAAGGCGTGGCCAAACATTCGTTAATTTTTTAAAGCAGTTGGACATCACCTCTGTGGCATCTCAAAGAGGGAAACTTCAAATAATTAATTCAGAATAAAAATGTGGGGCTGTTGTGGGGCGGGGAGGGCTAAGAACATTCTGATAGAATTATCTATTTGGAACGTTGGACAACCTTCAAGCCCTATAATTTATCTTCAATATGTGAGGCAGAATTTAGATTCTATTCCCGCTCAGAGGATTCAGAACACTGTCCCGGCTCGCAGTCCCTGCTCACCAGCCTCAGAGCCTTTGAGTCCTCAGCTACAGTGACCGACATGATTCTAGCAAATGCCACCCATCCCTCCTCTGTTCCCACAGTTGGAGAAGCAGGATCCCCAAATATGCCTCGCTGCAGTTTCCTCATCCTATTTTCCCCATCCCTACGTCAGGTGGGGCGGGACACCCCTAGCGCAAGCCAAGGCACCCACAGGTCACCTTGACAACAAGGCCGAGGACCCCGTGGGAACTCGCAGCCCTGCCGCCCTCGTTCATCGCGCCCCCACGGAGGGGTGCCCAGAGAGAAAACCTGCGTGGCAAGAACCTAAAGGAAGTGGTGAGGGGCGTGGAGAAGAACAGGACACGAGAGGCTAGATAACGATGGGAGGGGATACTAGTTCCCTTTTTTGCCTTTGGTTACTGGTAGTATTGGAGGCATTCGAAATAGCTTTCAAGAAAGAAAATATCAGACAGGCATTTTCCAAAGGCAACCCCGGAGCGAGCGAAACTTTAGAACCGCAAATGGTTCTTCTTCCGGTCCCTTGCGTCTGCGTGTTGGCAGTCGAGAAGGCGGGAGGCCGGGGTAGAAGGAAGCCAGGGGCCGGAAGTGAAGGCAGATTCCCTTTTTCGTTGCTCTTGCCGCCGCCATACGCGCCCGCCCTGCTCAGGTAAGCTTCGGCCTTATTTACCATCCGATTCCATCCGCGCATTTCCGCGACCATCCAGTCCTGTGGGATGCTGATACCCCTTCCATAGGGGATGATCTGCTCTCTGGGATCTAGTTGGGTCGTTATTTCTGTTTTTTGTATCTTATTGGATAGCAAGGAGTTCTGGGGGGACACTGGGGAAGGGGGGGCAATCCAAGATGGTGGCCCCGGCGCCATTGTGTTCCCTGACTCCTGGCTTCTCCGGTGGGTTCCTCGTTGGCCAGAGGCCCCGCGACAACGGGAGCAACGCTTAGAGTTCCCTAGTCCTGAGCGTTTGCAGAGGGCGGGGCTCTTCTCACCTCACCCCTCCCCTTCGGCGGGAACTGAGTGCTGGGCCCAGATGGATTTTTCTCACCTCGACTTGCCAGCCTTTATTTGGTTGCTTTCCAGATTTTTTTTTTGTTGTTGTTGTTGTTGTTATGTGCCGTCGAGTTGGCCCCGACTCATAGCGGCCCCTCCTTGGGTTTTCGAGGCGGTATCACTACGGAAGTAGATTGGTCCATCATCTTTCTGAGGAGTGGCTGGGGGGTTTGAACCGCCAGCCTTTTGGTTAGCAGTGAGATGCCGTAGGCACTACGCCACACACCTTTCTCCAAATGTTTACAAGTGGTGTTTTATACAAAGGAGTCTCACCTGGCGCAAAGGTGATGTGAGACTATTTGGTGAAAGTGGTGGTAAGGGTGGAGCGAGGATACAACTTTTCTCCTCAATTATTAGCTTCTTCAGAGTATAGTGGAGAGATGAATGTTATCGACCATGTATGCCATATCCTCCCATTAATCACGGTCATTTTTTTTTTTTAAGCAGCGGAAGGGAGGGGACAGGAGTATGGCGCTGGAGAGCTGTGGGAGGTGGATGGCAGCCACATGATGTTTTCATTTTGAGATAGCGCTTTGCGCCGTGATGACCTTTATCTATCACCCTTGACTGATGGCTGCGGGGTTGGGGGTCGACACTTGGAAATAAAAGATAGGGACAGCACAGAGTTCTCCCTTAAGAATTTTTCAGGACTTTCTTTTTCATCTCATTTGCAATCTCTAGTCACCAGTTTTTAATGAATTCTGTTTCTCATTACGTTTTTTTTTCCTTTTCCATTACAAGCCGCTGGGTGGTGCTAACTGTTAAGCGCTTGACTAATACCGGAAGGTTGGTGGTTGGAACCACCTAGAAGTGCCTCGGCAGACAGTCCTGGCGATCTGTCTCTGGAAGGTCACAGCGTTGAAAACCCTGTGGAGTACAGGGGATTGCCATGAGTCAGATTACACAAAACTAACAATGTAGCTAATTTAAAAAATTTGTTGCATCGCGTCTGTTCAGACTCAGCAACCCTGTAGGACAGGATAAAACTGCCCCATAGGGTTTTCCAGGGTGTAACCTTTACACAAGTAGACTGCCACATCTTTCGCTTGAGGAGTAGCTGATAGGCTCCAATCGATGGCCTTTCAGGTAGCAGCCAAGTGCTTAACTACTGTACCACCAGGGCTGTTGTTGTTGTTATATGCCGTGGAGTCAGATCTGATTCATAGTGACCCCTCCTTGTGTTGCTGAGGCAGTATCACTACGGAAGTAGATTGCCCAAGCTTCCTTCCAAGGAGTGGCTGGTGGGTTTGAACCACCAGCCTTCTGGTTAGCAGTCAGGTGCCTTAAGCTCCCACCACCAGGGCTACTCATTGCTAATTACAGGTCAAGAATTTATAAGCTGGTTTTTTGTTTTCTGACTAACTGGTTTCTGCTATTCTGATCGTAGTGTTATTTCCCGTCTGTATCATAACCACCTGCTGTAGGATCACTTTCTTCATTTATATTTACCTTTTTATGTTGCGTGTTTGTCTGTTACCTTTCTTTCCAAGGAGAGGTTTCATAGTTTAGGGAAATAAGAGTGTGGGGATGGAGACTTGAGATTGTGAAAGTTCTCATGCCTGATAAGTCTTCCTTTTTTCTTTTTTCTCTTCTTAGCTCTTCTAACAGCAGCTAGTATTTTCCTTTTCCTCTCTTGTTCCTTGGATCCCACTCTTTTCCCTTGATTTCACTTAGTCTTCGTGAACCCAGCTAGAGACCCCTCCCCTTCTCCCCCTGCCGGCCCAGTTATGGCAGAAAATGATGTTGACAATGAGCTCTTGGACTATGAAGATGATGAAGTGGAGACAGCAGCTGGAGGAGATGGGGCTGAGGCCCCTGCCAAGAAGGATGTCAAGGGCTCCTATGTCTCCATCCACAGCTCTGGCTTTCGTGACTTCCTGCTCAAGCCAGAGTTGCTCCGTGCCATTGTTGACTGTGGTTTTGAGCATCCATCAGAAGGTAATTTTTTTTCTTAGGCCTAGAATGTTCATTTGGTTGTTTAAAACTGTAAGAAACAGATGTGTCCATGGTTCCTCAGGTGATAGAGGTTTATATTTAGGGTAGACAAGAAGTACCAAAAAAACTATTTTAGCAACAGAAGAAGGTTGTGGATGTAGGCTGTTTTGCCGTGCATGATAGCACAAAAGTGGTAGTGATCCAAAAGCACCTTTGAGATCTGCCATTCATACTTGTGGTTGCCTTTTTTCCTTGTATGCTTGTTTTTGATTTTGTCACTGGCTCCTGATTTTAAACTAGAGAGGGGCTGGTTGGACCTTTAGTCCGCCTCTTTTGGGCCAGGGCCAGCTCTGGTGTAGGAAATTCCTTTACGATTGGCCTAAAGATAGCTGGCTTCTGGGTCATGTACCAAGTCCTTCATTCATTTTGTCTAAGCCTGCAGGGTTACGTGACCCAAAGTACAGCAGCCTAATTGGGAGAAATGGCCTGTGGCAGGCATTCAAGTTTCATGGATTGTTAACAGGTTAAGGAAAATAAGGACAAAACCAGGAGCACACTAAAGGTGAGCTGTTGGTAGATTCAAGTGGGTTGTTAGCAGGACCAGGGAGGAACTAGGAGGGTCTGATTTGGGGATGAGTGTTGTTGAGGGAATAGAATGCTAGGAAAGGTCTGAGAGTTGATGAGAATCAAGGAAATACTCTGGGACTTCAGTGATGAAAAAATGGGTTTGGCATGGTGAAAAAGGTTGTGGAGTTAATCAAGAGACTGAAGTCTGTTTTTTCTTTCTTAACTTTTAGTCCAACATGAGTGCATCCCTCAGGCCATTCTGGGAATGGACGTCCTGTGCCAGGCCAAGTCAGGCATGGGGAAGACAGCAGTGTTTGTGTTGGCCACACTACAACAGCTGGAGCCGGTTACTGGGCAGGTATACTAGGGGGTAGAGATGTGGGGAGTTTTGGGGAAGATGGTTTGGTTAAAGATAATTAGAAAGGGTGTTACTATCCCAGCTATGTGATGCTTTCAGAGCCATGAGTGTTTATTCCTAAGATGACTTCTTTCACTCTTGACTGATGGCTATGGAGGAAGACTGTAAATAAGCCTTGTGGAGGTGGAGGGGTGAGGTTAATGATTTCAGGCTTAGAATTGAAGTCCTGTATGATCTATCAGATAATGCTTTTTTTATTTCCCCAGAGCGGAGAGTAATAGTGAAAGAATATACTGTATGTCTGTGTCTGCTTCTCCCCCAAGGTGTCTGTGCTGGTGATGTGTCACACTCGGGAGTTGGCTTTTCAGATCAGCAAGGAGTATGAGCGCTTCTCTAAATACATGCCCAATGTCAAGGTAAGCCAAAGTGAAAAGACATGGGAGGCTGAGAATTTGGGGAGTTGGAGATGACAAAGACTTGTAGATTGGCAATCTTCATGTCTCCTGTGCCCTTCAGTGTACATGGTAGTAAATTCCTGCAAACTTTTGAGTGTACAAGGGATTTTAATACTCATTATTTTTCTCCCTTTGGCTGACAGGTTTAGCATTTAGGGGGCTGGAAGCTCTAAGCGACTTTAGTGTGGTGTGTGAATTTTGAGAATTAAAATGACAAAAGATAGAAAAATGTCTGGGGCCCAGCCGTTTGATACATTATGGTTTTGAGATGAACTTGTTGGAAATGCAGATTATATGGGCCTCACCCTGGATTTACTCAATAGGAACATTCATTTTAAAGAGAGAGATCCCCAAGAGCTTGAGAACTGAGGTATATGATAACTTGTTACCCTCTTGCCTAAGATGAGGTGACAAGTATTTTAGCCAAAAGAGTAAGAGTACTTTTACTCAGGGAACCATGATTTTTTCTTCTATTCATTATATTTTAATGGAATTAGGAATGTTTGGTCATAATCCTAAACTAAAAATATTTTTTAAAAAAATCAGTAGTAGAATAGTACCTGGGCATGGTAGAAACACTGAAATAACCCAGAAGGCCTTAGACTGAAAAGATTCATGCATTCCTATTTCCAGTCCTGCTTCATAGAACATAATAACTTATTAACCAATTTTATAGTTCCAGTGGTTCTGTGTCATTAAATAGTAGGCACTTTTTTTTTTCCCATTTTACTTGTAAAAATACATGTAACAAAATATTGGCCATTTTAGCATATTTTATGTGTACAATTAAGTGACATTAATTATATTTATGTTGTACAACCATCACCACTGTTGGCCAAAATTTTTTCATCATCCTTAGCAAAAGGGCACTGTTTTTTGATTTATCAAATTAGAGACCTTTTTTACTTTCTTTCATGAAAAATTTAGCTGTTGATGTTATTCTAGTTCAGTATCTGGAAATTACATTAATTTTAGTTTTTTAAATGTGTTGTGCATGCCACGTGTGTTATGCAGGCCTCTTTCTTGTATGTTGCCAGACTGACATTTTCTGTCCTTTGGCCAAGGAGCCTTGCCTGTGAGTTGAAAACAGTTACATTGTTACCACCGTGGAAACATTGTTGTGCCTAATAGTGAGCTAAGGTTATACTTTCTTCTCTATAGATCAAATTCATCCTTGTGCCACTCAAAAGAAAATATTCCTGGTGTCAAGATCACTTACAAATTGTGCAGTGTTTTTTTTTTTTCTTTTACTATTGCTCGAAGTTAATGCTCAGATTGGGCCAGTTCTACAGATCGTCCCATTGTTGTGCTTAGTAGTGAGCTAAGGTTATACTTTCTTCTCTATAGATCACATTTATCCTTGTGCCACTCAAAAGAAAATATTCCTGGTGTCAAGATCAATTACAAATTGTGTAGTGTTTTTTTTTTTTTTCCTTTTACTATTGCTCAAAGTTAATGCTCAGATTGGGCCAGTTCTACAGAACGTCCCACCTCTGGATTTGTTGGGTTACTCCCTTGTGCTGTTTAGCTTGTTCTTTTCTATTTCCTGTGACCTGGATTTAGATTTGAAAGCTTGATTCAAGTTAAATGTTTTTGGCAAGAATGTTTCATAGATGATACTATGTATTTCCTATTTTATCACGTACTTAGGTTAGTGATTTGAAAAATTAATCGGAGAATTAGGGTCATGATAGTCTGATTATGCCATTGTTCTTTCCCCCCTTGAAACTAGAAAGCAATTTTTTTTTTTTCTTTTTTATTGTGACTTAGGTGAAAATTTACAGAGCGAATTCACTTTCCGTGCAGCAGTTCACATTTTGTTTCATGACATTGACTACAATTCACCACAATGCAACAGCTCCCCTCCCACTTCCTCCTGACAGTTAACTTCCCTGTGTCCATCCCTCCATGTACTCCTGCCCCCTGAGCTGTCTCCCTGTGCATCAGTGGCCCTTCTTTGTCCCATGATTGTTCTTTCCAAGGAGTGTATCTATCTCAGGTAAATGTAGAAAGCAGTTTTTGTTGTTACTCAGCACTGTGCTAATGCCCAGATTCTCAGCAACCATTTACCTAATGGTTTTAATATATGGAGTGTTAAGTGTAGCCCAAGTCAGTAATTTCATAAAGTTTATGATAAGGAATTTAAAAAATCTGGGTTTGGTTAGGGAAATGATGTTCCATGTGCTTTGTAGCACTTCACACTCCTTTGTCCTCATTTTTATAGTGAAGCCTGGCCTTTAGAGTCATTTGAAGGAAGATTGTTAGATTAAGTCAGATTAAACATGCAACTTTGTGCCACTTACTTGCTTCTGAGCCTTAATGTTTGGGAGACAGGAATCTCTGAAGTCTCCTTTTTAAAAGCCCTGGTGGTGGCACGATGGTTTAAGTGTGTGCTTGCTAACTAAAAGGTTGGCAATTTGAATTCAACAGCACCTCCACCGGAGAAAAGACCTAGTATTCTGCTTTTATAAAAATTACAGCCTAGGAAACCCTATGGGGCAGTTCTGCTCTGTCACGTTAGGTTACATGAGTCAGAGTCAACTGGATGACACATAACAAGAACAAAATCTCTTTTAGTTCTGTTCCCCGCACCCCCTCCCCGATCTATTTTACTTGACAGTTTATAGAGCAAGTTAAGTTTCCAATTTGATAGCTGGTACATAAAGTGTTCGATGACATTGGTTGTATTCCCCACAATGTGTCAACACTTTCATCATTTCCACCCTGGGCTTTCTGTTTTCTTTTGTCTGGAGTTTCTGCCCCTTCCTGCCTTCTTGTCTTTGCTTTTGGGCATATGGTATCCTTTGTTCTAAGTCCCAGGTGGTGTTTATTTTATGACCCTATCTGCTTAGCTGAAAGGTGGTCTCTGGAAGGTGGCTTCAGTTCCAGGTCAGAAGGGTATTTTAGGGCCATAGTCTAGGAGGTTCTTCAGTCTGTCAGACCAGTGGGTCTGGTCTTTTTTTGTTTTTGTTTTTGTGAATTTGATTTTTTGTTCAACATTTTTCTCTCGCTCTGTTTGAAATGTTCTAATGATTGATTTAGATCACACTGAAGAATAGGAAATGTGGAGAGATTGGAATTTTTCCTTCCTTATGAGACTCACTTTCTTTTCTCTCTGCGTTGGCAGGTTGCAGTGTTTTTTGGTGGTCTGTCTATCAAGAAGGATGAAGAGGTGCTGAAGAAGAACTGCCCACATATCGTCGTGGGGACCCCTGGCCGTATCCTGGCCCTGGCTCGAAATAAGAGCCTCAACCTCAAACATATTAAACACTTTATCTTGGATGAGTGTGATAAGATGCTTGAACAACTCGGTGAGTGGCAGTGTTAACATTGGGATAGTAATCTAGGGGTTTGCCCTTTGGAGCCAAATGATGTTTATTTGATATAGGAGCACTTTAGTGCAAGGACGACTCTTAATCTATCACCCATGACTGATGGCTCTGGGCGCTCTGATCTGTGGCAAGGTTTTGGAAACTTAAGTCAGTCTTTATTATCCTTTTAAGTAGCTGTGGTGATAGGAAGAAAGGTGTCATGGTCTTCCTTCTTTTCTGACAGCTGTTTCTTTACAGTAAGGGACTCTGCTAATCTCGTATATCACCACCACTCATTCCTTGATAGATTTCCCATAGTGCACGTCATAGGAAAGATACTAAACTGAAAGAGGAGACATTGTGCCAGTTCTAACGCACAATATATGATCAGAATTTATAGTTGAATAGATTATAGACTTATAGTGCTAACATTAGCTTGGAGAGTATGTGTATTGTGTGATATTCCAATGTGTTAGTGGAATTAACAATGGAAAAATTGCCGTAAAAACTGAATTTAGAGAAAGGAAGCATGGGGATGGCCATGGGAGAAGTCATCCCAAACGATCTTTGGTTATTCAAGATGGTAAGCTGTCAGGTGGGCCCTAGTTAGAGATGTCCTATTGCTTGACTAAATAGGAAAGTATGACCCAGAGGAGGCATACATAGAATGGGCTCTGGAATGGAATTAGGTGATGAGTGTTGACAGGTAGAGGCTGGGATTTAAGGAGAGATGAGTTGGGAAAAGAGCCTTACAAAGCATTTTTTTAAATGCCTCATTCTTGTGATCTTCTAAAAGGAGTTTTGTCCTTATTTCATTGTAGTGGACATTGGAGTTTCATGGTCTTACTTCTTGCCCACTTAAAACACAGCTGGAACCTGATCCCAGATCTTCATTCAAAACTCGTTACTCTTTCCATTGTATTATTACTCTGGGTTTGGATTTTTGGTGGTTGAAGAAAATAGAGACCAGAGGGAAATCTCATAAAATGACTCCCTAGCTTGCCTATTTCTTAGTTTTTACTTCATTGGTAAGCCTGTCTCTGATCTTCATTATATTTTTTTTCCTTCCTGTTTTTTTCTTTGTCGTAGACATGCGTCGGGATGTCCAGGAAATTTTTCGCATGACCCCCCATGAGAAGCAGGTCATGATGTTCAGTGCTACCTTGAGCAAAGAGATCCGTCCAGTCTGCCGCAAGTTCATGCAAGACGTAAATACCCTTCTACCTTCTCTCCCTCCACTCCCCACCCGCTGCCTCCTCCCCTTCCTCGCCCTCTTCCTCCAGACTCCCTTAATCTTCAAGCACTGAGAAGGGAGCACGTGCCCATCTGGGAGTGACGACTCCTTGAAGAGACAGAGGCAGAGACAGTTAGTGTTAGGGTTTGCGCGTGTGCCAGGGAAACTCCGGAAGACTTGATCGGGTTAATGTGAGAGCGGGTAGTGTTCGACTTTTTTTTTTTTTTTTTTTTAAAAAAAAAACACACTTTTTGAACCTCTTCTCCCTTTTTGGGGGGGGGCAGGATTTTCTGCCCTACCACCCATTGTCTCCTACATAACCACTACAACCACGCATCTTCAAGGTGGCATCGAGCATACAATTGGAGCCTTCTGCTCCCCAAACTCACACCTTCCGGTGGCAGGAGAGCAAGAGAGGGACAGACAGATGGCAGGGCATGTCCAGAAGAAGAGCAAACAGCACGAATGAATCTGCCCCCTCCGGCGCACCTCCAGGGGCGGGGGCCTTTGGCACCTCAATCCCCGATCCCCTACTCCTTTCCGCCCTTCCTCGCACCCATCCGGAACCTCATCCGGAACCTCGGTTGATGTGAGCCAGCAACAGAGAACACACCGTGGCGCGGCGGGGAAGTGCGAACGGCACCCAGCGGTGGATGGCGGCAGCGGAGGCCGCGGGGAAACCTGACCAGGAAGCTGCGGACCAAACCAGCCTCTTTTTTTCTGTTCCCGGTTTTTTTTCCTGAACCCAACACGTGGCGTGCCTCCCTTCCCTCCAGTGTGTGTTGCGGGGAGGGGTGTCCTGAATGGGGTGGTAGATTTTTTTCTTTTTTTTTTTTTAAGACTCAGGGGAAAGGGGTGTGGGAAAATTAAAGTGAGGCATTCCACTTGGATGCAGCCATGTGGGTGTTTGGGTTGGGGGCCCAGTGAGGCCTATTGTATAAGCAGTGGAGTGTGTTCATTCCCTCCCTGCACTGCTCCTTCCCGTGGGATAACCTTTTGTGTCTCTCTAGCTGTATTTGGGTGCTAGGATTAGATTTGAAGGAGGCCGTTGAGTGTTTTGGAAAACCTACCTTTTGCTAGCCTGTCTTCTGGGATTAGGGATTAGCTTACCATTTTTCCCCATGATATGCACACACCTTTGCCTGTTTTGGTCCCTGGGTGTTTGTTAACTTGTGCCTGAGTTAGTATGCAAATGTTAAGACAAGTTAAACTTAGGAGTTGTTGAGTCTTGTGTAAATTTCTGTCTTGCTTATGCTACCTTCTTTCCCCCCTTTAAGGTTTTTTTTTTTTTTTTTTTTTTAAAGATGAATGCATATCTGCTGCTGAATTTGTTTTTATTTTTAAATTATGATTTTATTGAAACATTCTGTGTAGTAACCCTGTAGAGGATTTGACACTCAGTTCAGTGACCAGTCTTACCTAAAACTACTCTGTTATGGGCTGAGGTCAAATTATTACTTGTCTTGACTAATTTTTTCTTCTCTTTTCATGGCATTTTAGCCATGCCCATTGTAGCATTCTGATCTTAAAGATACCATTCTCTTTATGAGTGTTTAAATCTCTTTCTTGAGAGAATATTCAAATGGAGCAGTCCTTCTCTTACCCTGTATTAAACCAGCCCTGATGGGGTTATTCTGACCTCAAATCATTGTTTCCCATCATTTTTCAGATGTTTGGGTCATGTTTTCTCTTTGAGAAACAGCCCCCATTGTTTTGATTCTTTGCTTTACTGTCCCTTTGAAATAATGGCACCTTGCCATTGGGTAGTTCTGCTGTTCCTTTTCCTCCCTTGCCAAGTTCCCTTCCCAGGACAGTTTTCATTTGGGCAGTCTTAAAATCCTACTGATAGCAAGGAAATTGGATCTAATGTGGAAGAAACCACGTTAAAATGTGGATTTTTTTGGGGTGGGGGTGGGGTTTTCAATCTTCTCTCTTTTCCCCATCCCCCCCCAAGGGGTGTATTGGATATCAACTTCCTCCAACCCCCCCCAGGTTTAACCCCCCCACTCTGCCCTCCTCCCGTTCCCTACCCCCTTCCTCCCCCCCAGCCAATGGAGATCTTCGTGGATGATGAGACGAAGCTGACCCTGCATGGGTTGCAGCAGTACTACGTGAAACTGAAGGACAACGAGAAGAACCGGAAGCTCTTTGACCTTCTAGATGTCCTTGAGTTTAACCAGGTCAGTTGTTCATAATCCAGTAAGAGTGGGCATTGGATTCATCTCTAGGTATAGCAGAAAGCTCTTTAAGTGCCTTTTGAGGAAACTATATGCTATGTGAGGAAATACAGGGAAACTCTTTGAAATGAGACTACAAATGTCTTTGGTGGTCAAGTTGGTGGTCTCTGAAGTGTACCAAAGTTAGAGCATGAGCAAGGGGGAACTGATTTTCTCTTCCATTGCTGGTATAACAGGTACTTAATAAATAAATACATCAAATAAATCTCAGTTAAAAACCTAAAAGGATTTTAAATTTAAAAAAATCCCAAACCATTTTGGGCCTATAACTCAAAAATGGCTACAGCTGTACATCAGGAGGGAACTTGCAGGAATTCAGAAGAGGGCATGGAACCAGGTGTACCATCGCTGATGTCAGATGGATCTTGACTTGAAAGCATAGAATACCAGATAGATGTTTACCTGTGTTTTAACAACTATGCAGAGTCATTTGACTATATGGATCATAATAAATTATGGTTAACATTATGAAGAATGGAAATTCCAGAACACTCAGCTGTGCCCATGGATCAAGAAGTAGTCACTCAAACAGCAAGGAGATACTGTGTGGTTCAAAACTAGAAAAGGGATGGCAGTGAAGTTTTATACTTTTACTTTATTCGGTCTGTGTACTGAATAAAATAATCCAGGAAGCTGGACTACATGAAGAAGAAATAAAGGCATCAGAAATGTAGGAAGACACAGTAACAACCTATGATAAGCAGATAACACAACCTTGCTTGCTGAAAATGAAGGCAGCTTGCTCATACTGATGGTCAAAGACTACAGTTTTGGTGTGGATTACACCAGAATGTAAACAAAATAAAAATCCTTATAAGTGGACCAATAAACAACATGATAAATGGAGGAAAAAATAGAAGTTGTTAAGATTTTTCTTTGTGTTTGATTCAGTAATCAATGCCCATGGAAGCACCAGTCAGGAAAATCAAATGACATACTGCATTGGGCAAATCTGCTACAAAAGACCTCTTTAAAGTTTTAAGAAGCAAAAATGACCCTTTGATGACTAAGGTGCAGCTGACCCAAGTCATGATCTTATCAATCTCATGCATGTGAGAGCTGGACAATGATAAAAGTGATGTATTTGAATTGTGGTATTGAGGAAGAAAGAACAAATTATTAGTCTTACAGTAGAACCAGAATGCTCCTTAGTTGCAAGGATGATGAGACTTCGTTCTGTTTTGGACTTGTCCTCAGGAAAGATCAGTTGCTGGAGGGGGACATGATGTTTGGTAAAGTGGAGGGTTGGTGCAAACAAAGGAAATTTGTAACGAGATGGATTGACAGAATAGCCAGCGGTAGGCTCACACAAAGACCGTGGAGGTGGCACAGGACCAACTAGCGTTTACACATAAGGTCACCATGCATCAAAGTTGACTTGATGGCAGTTAACAACCACAGTGTTCTTAAATGTTTCTTGTACTACTATCAAGGAGGAATATTCTGTCGGTTTGCCTGCTGTATGGTTTATTTGCACTGAAAACTTTTGCAAAATTAGAGTAGGTCCCTTGGGTTTAATATTTTGGTGAGTAGGAATATTGATCATGGTCTTTATAGACTTAGGGTCTAAGTTGTATTATTTTTTTATGAGATAGTCTCATCCTTGTCTCCTGACGTGGCTATTTTTGTCTTTGTTCTCTGTACCATCTCAGGCCAGTTTGTTGCCATTGAGTCAGTGCTATCTTATGGCCACCCCATGTGTTTAGAGTAGAACTGCTCCATAAGGTTTTTAAACCTATGACCTTTCAGAAGCAGATTGCCAGGCCTGTCTTCTGAGGTGCCTTTGGGTTGGTTCAAACTTCAAATGGCTAACTTTTTAGCAAGTAGTTGAGTGCTTATCTGTTTGCACCACCCAGGGACCTGAGGCCAGTCTAAAAAATAAACTAAACCCATTGCTGTTGAGTCAATTCCGACTCACAGTAACACTGCTGAGCAAAGTTAGAATTGCCCCATAGGGTTTCCAAGGCTGTTAGAGAAGCAAACTGCCTCATCTTTCTCACCTGGTGCAGCTGGTGGGTTTGACCCACTGACCTTTCATTTAGCAGCCAAGCACTTCATTACTGCCTCCAGAGCTTCTAATATTAGGCTAGTCTGCTCAGGTAAAAGTCAGAGCCAAATGAGAGAAGGTCTGAGTTATGTTTAGAACAAAGGGGAGAATTGGTGGGGAATGAGGGACTGGAGGATTTCCTTTAAAAGTAAAATGACTGAAAACTTTTGTAATTATCCTTTTCTCTCTCTCACACACGCACACTCTTGTGGACCCTCACCTCCCCTGTGGACCCTCACCTCCCCACACACGCCACTCACTCACAGGTGGTGATCTTTGTGAAATCTGTTCAGCGTTGCATTGCCCTGGCCCAGCTCCTAGTGGAGCAGAATTTCCCAGCTATTGCCATCCACCGTGGGATGCCCCAGGAGGAGAGGTGAGTTGGAAAGTGGAGGATGTTTTGTTTCACTTGGAGGAAAAGAAACTATTTGAGAAAAGAGCATCTTAACATTTTTTTATTTCCTTTCTCACAAAGGCTTTCTCGGTACCAGCAGTTTAAAGATTTTCAACGACGCATTCTTGTGGCCACTAACCTGTTTGGTCGAGGCATGGACATCGAGCGGGTGAACATTGCCTTTAACTATGACATGCCAGAAGATTCTGACACCTACCTGCATCGTGTAAGCCTCACATCGAGATTGACATCCCGTTTTCCTCTCTATGCCCTCATTTCCTCTACGTTTTCATCCCCAGTTCTAACCTCTAATCTCTCTCCTTTCAGGTGGCCAGAGCAGGCCGGTTTGGCACCAAGGGCTTGGCTATCACGTTTGTGTCAGATGAGAATGATGCCAAGATCCTCAATGATGTTCAGGATCGCTTTGAGGTCAACATTAGTGAGCTGCCTGATGAGATAGACATCTCCTCCTACAGTGAGTGTTGATCGCATGGAACTGGCTTCCCCCTGCTTTCTAGTTTGTTGGTCCTTAGTATGTTTTAAATTCCATTAAGGGTTTAAAGCAAGAAATAAAAATCATAGTCCCCTAGGCTTTGATGTCATGTTGGGGTGTTTTGCTGACCTTTGTGGCATCTGTCTTCCATCAAATTATTTCTCTTTCCCAAGTCTGTTCTCTGAACCCACGTAGTATACAAATATCTGCATGTATGTGTGTGTGTCTGCCAACCTTGCTTTTTCCTTTCTATGCCTTATTCTAATTGTCACGTTTTCTCTTCAGTTGAACAGACGCGGTAGAGGATTCGTTCATTTTGGAATGCGACAGTCTGTTCCTCTTCGTGAGACAACACCAGATGTGGGGGTGAAGGAGACACTACTGCCACCTACCCCTCCCCCCTCCCCCACGGCTTCCCTCTTTTGCATCACCACCACTCCTAAGTCCCCATTCCTGATTTGTCAGGATTTTTTTAACAAAACTAAAAAACAAAACACGTGCGTCTGTGATATCTATAAGCACTCTATCCCTTTATTGGATTTGGGGTGAAGTCGTTTAAAGGCATGAGCCAGGGCAAGGACCCTACTTTGGACCAGGAGGTCAGTGGGTGAGGGGGAACACAGCAGGAATTGTGGCTCCCTGCTGCCTTCCAATTTCTGGCCCACTGTGGAGGGCTTACTCCTGGTTTCTCAGTGTTCTGGGAGAGGCTGTGATGTTCCTGATTGAAGGACTTGAGCACTGTGGTGTGCCTTATTCCCAGCGTTGGTGGGTGAATTGGGAACTGCTGGGAAACTTAGGCATCCATCTCCCCCTTGGCTTTCTCGGTGTCTCATCTGTTCCTTCAACTTCTGGATCTTGAGCACCAGGGCCTGGGCCTCCCAGGCCCCCTCTTGCCCTTCCAGCAGTGCCTGGTACAGCTCCAGCTGCTGCTCCAGCAACTCCTCAGCTTGGGCCAGTTCAGCTGTGCGTTGGGGCCCAGCACCCTGGGTGAGGGGGTCATTGGGGAGAGCATCAGACTCTGGCCAGGAATCCCATTTTCCCCTTTCTGTTGCTCATTGAAATCACCTGTACTGGGAAGAGGAGGTGCTTCCAGTCTTGGGCATAGGCCTCTGGGGGCAGGTTAAGAGAGAACTACCCCAGGATCTGTAACTGGACCCTAAAAACTTCTCCCCTTGTGCAACAGTCTTGGGTTATGGGAAGGAGAGGACTGGCTGTCCCTCCTCTGTAAGAAATAATTAACTGTTACATGAGGGAAAATTTCTGTTCAAGGACTTTGTGAACTACTATGGGGAGGGAGAGGAAGCCCTGAGGTCAGGAGCTGCGTGGGGGTGGGGAAGGGGCTGGGAGCTGAGAGAACTAGGCAACAGGCTCCAGGGGTGGGGGTGCTGTCTGATTCCAGCTGCTCTGTGTGGGATGGGGTGGGGAGGCTGCTTCCCCACCCTAGTACCGATCTTTCAGGCCCTCCACCCCTGCTGCTGGTGTCACTTACCCTGGCAGGTGAGCTCATCTTTCCACTGTCTGAGGAGCTGGTCTGCTCTTCAGTGCTTGTTCTGGGAGTCTGGGAGCAGCACCCCCGGGAAGCCTGGGGGGCCAGAGACCAAGAGAGTAGGAGGCCTCGGCAATAGCATCGAGAGAGCTGGGACAGAGGGAGCACCATGGTGGTGAGGCAGGGAGCTGTCTGAGCCGACCAGTAGCCACAAGGAACTGGCTCCCACTGGGCTGTGGGGCTTGTTTCGGTGCCCAGCCCTGCCTAGGCCCCCGCCCCTGCCCCGCTCCGCTGACCCCACTGCCCAGCCTGGCCCCAGACAGAGTCCAAGAACTGTTGCTGATGTGAAAAACATTGCTGCCAGTTTAGGCAGAACTTGCTTCAGACAGCTGGTCCCCAGGTAACCACACTTGGGGCTGTTTTGCTAGGCATTATGTTTTTTCTCACTGTCTCTGTAAGGTAGGAGTTGTAACATTGGTTTGCAGATGAGGGAATTAGCTCATCAAGGAGTATTCAACATTCACTTAGGCAAGTAGTCTGTTCAGGCCAACTCTAGGCCAGAAGTGCTCCAGGTCCTATAGCTGTTTGATGGAAGAGCCTGGAGGATTTATATCCAGGTGTTCAGATGGTGTTGAATGGAGTTTGACTTAAGTGAAGCCATGTGGCAGTAGAACTGCCCCAGGATTTTTGAGGCTGTAATCTGTGGAAGTAGATTGCCAGATCTTTCTCCCAGGAAGCTGCTAAGTGGTTATGAACTGCCCACCTTTCAATCAGCCCTCAGTGCTGTCCGTTTGCACCACCAGGGCTTCTTATATCCTGGTCTTACCCAAAGTGAAAGCTCACAGACTTGGCTCTTACACTGATTTCCCCATTATTTCCCTTTTATTGCTGGCCCAGAATTGTCTTTTTTCATTGCCCTTATTTTGCTTTCTATTTCTTTGGGGTTTGTCTTCTCTAGTAGATCCGGGCATCTTTGTATCACAACCTGGCTCCTGACAGAACTTGACACTAGTGTAAGTTTCAAGATTTGTACTGAGCCCTTCCATCCTTCAGCACTAGATCAGAAGCCTTTGCTGTACACCATGTGAATGAAAGTTCTGAAATGGTGTCCTGTTGTGGCTAGAGGGCATAGTGGCATCCCTCTGAGCAGAGATGACTTCAAAGGGAGTGGATGATAATATGGGGAAGAGTGGATTCTCAGGGGAAAAAAAAAAAAACCCACCAAAAAACATTCCTTAGAAGGCAAAGATTGCTGGGTGGATCCAACCACCTAACCAGCTCATTATCTTCGGGACATGCCTCTATTCACAGGGAAGATGGTGTAGGGGTCCAGGAGCCAAGCAAGGGAACTTTTCTACAGGTTCTCAAACTTGGGCTGAAGCACTTTTAGATGCCAAAGGCCACAAGCTCCCCATTAGCTGACTGGTTCCCACATTTTAGTGGAAAAACCAATTATCCCCTTCGGTGAAGGGGAGTTTTTATTAATTCCCTTTAGTGATAGGATTATGCATGACTCGAATTACAATGTATACACACACATTGGAGGCCCACTCCTTACAGATACATGAAACCACCCAGTGTAAGGTTAAACAACCTACAACAAAGTAACACTTAAGCTAAACCAGCTGTATTTGTAAATTAAAAGCAAGATTATTAGCAGTGGGGGAAAGAATCCAGACTATGGACTAATAAAGTTTGGTTACTGGAAACTCGAAATTCCAACCATCTGAGTTTGTGCTTTAGATTATGAACTTGAAAATGGAGTCTACCAAAACCAAACTCACTGCCATCTAGTCAGTTCTGACTCACAGCAACCCCCATTGGGTTTCCAATGGTATAAATCTTCATGGAAGCAGACTGTCATCTTTCTTCAGTGGAGCTGCTGGTGGGTTTGAATCACTGACCTTTTGGTTAACCCCTACACCACCAGAGCACTACCCAAATGAGCTAACCACCAATAATTTACAGTACGTAGTTCTGAGCCATCAATTTAGAGTCTGAAATTTGTTCATCTTTAAGAAATAAAAGGGCTTTGTGTCAGTTCAAGATCTGTTGGGTAAGGTCTAAGTCTTGTAATCATGGATATGAAGATGTGAAGTTAAGTTAGATTACCTGGTTTTGTGTTACTGTATACATGTATTTACTTTTTGTTTCCTGAGTCTCTAATAGAGTCTTAGTTCTGGTCTGGCCTCCTGAGAGGAGGCAGCCTGTCTTCAGCCAGGAACAAGAAAGAAACTATGAGAAACATGCACAAGTTGAAGGGGCTGCAGAGCCCGCCGAGGCCATAGTGTTGATGGCACCTTTAGTGCTGCATCATACCGAGAGGACTGGTAGGACAGGGCTCACTGACAGGAATCATTCACTGTATGTTTCATGTGAAACTCCACTGGGGTTGGGAACTGAGGGTTATCAAAATCCACCCATCTCATTAATTTGAGAGCCTGCTACATGCTACACGTGAGATCCCGCTGGGCACTGTCACAGGAGCTTCACAGGAACCTCTCAAGAGAACTGACTTCCCTTTTTTAAAAAAATTTTTTATTGTGATTTGGGTGAAAGTTTACAGAGCAAATTCATTTTCCATACAGCAGTTCATACATATTCTGTTTCATGACATTGACCGCAATTCCCCACAATGTAACAGTTCTCTTCTCACTTCCTCCCTGTAGTTACCTCTTCCCTGTGTCCTTTCCTATGCATTCCTGCCTCCCCCCTCCATCTCCCTGTGCAAATACCACCCTTCTGTTCTCCAATGATTGATTGTTCTAAAGAGTGTATCTGGGAGCTCTGGTAGCATAGTGCCTAAGGCACTTGACTGCTCACCAGAAGGCTGGCGGTTCAAACCCACCAGCCACTCCTCGGAAGGAAGGTTGGGCAATCCTACTTCCGTAGTGATACTGCCTCGGAAACCCAAGGAGGGGTCGCTATGAGTCGGGGCCGACTCGCCGGCAAATAACAACAACAAAGAGTGTATCTACCTGATGTAAATGTTCACCTTATATGCCTGTCTTATTTGGCTGGAAGCCATGGGAGTGAGTTCAATTCCAGACCTAACTAGGGGGCTGTAGTCTCGGGTGTCTGACTGGGCTCCATCAGACCGGTAAACTTGGTCTTTTTTTTTTCTTCATGATTTTGAGTTTTGTTCCACATTGTTCTCGCATTCTACCCAGAATTTTATTTCCCTTTTTTAAATTAAACTTTTTATTTTGAAATACTTTTAAATTTACAGAAAAGTTGTAAAGATAAGAGTTCCCATATATGTTTCACCCAGGCTTTCCCTAATGGTAACAGCACAATACTTTTAAGTATAGACTTTATTTGGATTTCATCAGTTTCCTTAAGAGGACAAGGCACACAGTGGTTTCAGGGCCTGCCCAAGCTCACACGGACTACTTGTTGTTGTTGTTATGTGCCATCGAGTTGGACCGGACTCATAGCGATCCCTCCTTGGGTTTCCGAGGCAGTATCACTGCGGAATTAGATTGCCCAACCTTCCTTCCGAGGAGTGGCTGGTGGGTTTGAACCTCCAGCCTTTTGGTTAGCAGTCAAGTGCCTAGGCACTACGCTACCAGAGCTCCCCACGGACTACTAAGAGGCTCTTATTCAGCACCACGATTGAGTTCATTCAATGTAGCCTTCAATATCCAAGACATCATGGCTAGTTCTCTACGCAGTCTTCATTTCTTAAAGCTTGGGTTTTTTTTTTTTTTTTTTCTCTCAGTCTGAAGGGCTCGTAAATTCGGTAATTGTATTCCCTAATAACAGCAAAGGAGCTCTGGTAGCATAGTGCCTAAGGCATTTGACTGCTAACCAGAAGGCTGGCAGTTCAAACCCATCAGCCACTCCTCAGAAGGAAGGTTGGGCAATCCTACTTCCGCAGTGATACTGCCTCGGAAATCCAAGGAGGGGTCGCTCTGAGTTGGGGCCGACTCGATGGCATGTAACAACACAACAACAACAATAACAGCAACAACAATACTTGGAGACTTTTTTTTTTTTTTTTAAGCTTTCAAGTTTCAGTGTAAGCCTCTGAATCCAGGGTTTCTGGGCTTTGGTGAACACATCGATTATCACTTACAAAATCGTCCAGAATAGGCAAAAAGAAAAAAGCAGCAGATGGAGGAATCACTTATATTTTTCTTTTGTGTAGACTATTTTCCTATTTATGCTGCCCTTCCCATGTCCGTGGGCGTGAGGAAAGAATGGCTCCCTTGGACTGTGAGAGAGAAATGATGAAACAGCTTTATCACTTCCAACCCTTGCACTTCGGCTTTAGCTGTGCCCATTCTCCCTCCACAACCCCTGGTCTGTAGGACTTTTCCTTCTCACAGATTCAGCCAAAGGCCAGACTCACCGAGTGAGCCATTTACTCCTGGAGGGTAAAGAAGAGGGGTTGTGGTAGAAGGTACAGCAGGAATGAAGGAGGTTGCAGTAAGAAAGACTTCCCTGTGCGGGCTGAGATGTGAGTGATTAGATGGTATCTGAGGACATTCCCAGCATCTCCATTTAGGAAAGAAGGGAGGGGTTTGGATAGAAGGACATAGAGTATGGGCAGGGTTTGTATGACATTCACCCTACCCTCATCCCTGGTCCTCTGACAATGCCGAACCTCAAGTCACAGTGAGGGGCCCCTTCAGGCCCAGGTGCTCCACAAAGCTGGTGTATCTTATCTCCTCTCCAGGAAGGACTCCCAGCTGCCCAGCTCTGGTAGGTCTCATCTCCCCCAGATCAGGTTCCTGTTCCTTTCTATTTCACAGCCAGGTTGGCATGATATTGGCAGATGAGAAGCCAAATGCTTGAGATTGCCCTCAGGGTCCTCCTTGTCAGTCATCAGAACCCTGAGGGGACCCTGGATGCAGGAGAGAGAGAAAAGAGAGAGAGTGAGGGTGACCCCATTTCTGTTACTTCTCTCAGGCCTCCTCCACACTCAACACCTTCCCCTCTCTGAAATCCTCAAACCAAACATCATTATGATTCTGACTTATAGTGACGCCCTCTGGGTTTCTGAGGTGGTAAATCTTTATGGAAGTAGATTGCCCAGACTTTCTTCTGCAGAGTGGCTGGTGGGTTTGAACCACCAACCTTCCGGTTAGCAGTCAAATGCCTTAAGCACTATGCCACCAGAGCTCCTTCTCCAATCCCTAGGACTTCTAAAAACTTGGGCAGAACCCAGAACCCCACAACTGCCTACCTCCATTCCTGCTTTGGCTTTAGTGCTTGCCCCAGCATAGAGTCCTGGGTATGTGCACAGGGTGGTCCTGGAACTTTCTTCCTTCACTTGTCTGTATGGCTCAGTTCCTCAACTTCTTCAAGTTTGCTCAGATGTCACCTCAATGAGCCCCCCCCCGCACCATCCTATTTAAAAGTTCCGCTTCTTCCATTATCCTCATTATTAGGTATTATTTCTTTTCTCTGTATCTCTTATCACTTTCTAAGGCACAATGTAGATTTCTTTTTCCAAAAATGGCCTCAGCAGTACCTCTCACCCCACATGCTCTTTTTCGGTGTAACCTTGCCATTCCACCATCAAGAGATGAGGCCTGACTCCCCTCCTCTTGAATCTGTGACTAGATTTGATGATAAGAACACAGGAAAGGTGACACTGCTTGACTTCTGAGGTTCTGACTTAACAGGCCTTGTGGTTTCTGACTTGGTTGCTTCAAATACTCCCTCTGGAACCCAGGGGCCATGCTGGTAACATCCAAGCCATATGGAGTAGCTAGGTGGAGGAGAGAACCTAGAGAACCTGATTAACAGCTTCAGTGAGCTCCCAGCTGACAGCCACTACTAATTGCAGGAGGAACTGTGAGGAAGAATTCTCTATCACTTTCTGAACCAGTTGGGCATCCGGGAGACTGAGTTGTTGTTGTTGTTCTGTGCCATCAAGTCGGACCCGACTCATAGCGACCCCTCCTTAGGTTTCCGAGGCAGTATCACTACGGAAGTAGATTGCCCCATCTTCCTTCTGAGGAGTGGCTGGTGGGTTTGAACCGCCAACCTTCGGGTTAGCAGTCAAGTGCCTTAGACACTATGCTACCAGAGCTGGCTTATTCACATGAAGCAGAAGCGCATCCCTGCTGATCCGAGACAACCAAAGAATGAGACTAAAAAGATAATTGTTTTAAGTCAAAGTTTTGGGATTGTTTGCTACCCAGCAATAGATGATGGAACATATACCATATAATTTAATACTATTAATAGGTTTTAATTTTTTGTCTGCCTTTCCTGTCAGATTGTAAGCATCAAGAGAGCAAGTGTTTTTTGTCTGCTTTTGATTTAATGATTACTAAACTTAGAACAAGGAGCCCTGGTGGTGCAGTGGTTAAGTCCTTGGCTGCTAACTAAAAGGTCAGTGGTTTGAATCCACCACCCACTCCATGGGGAAAAGATGTGATAGTCTGCTTCCATAAAGATTAAATCCTTGGAAACCACATGAGGCAATTCTACTCTGTCCTATAGGATCACAGTGAATTGGAATCAACTCGAAGGCAACATTTTTGTTTTTTGTTTTGTTTTGTTTGTTTAAGCCTAGAGCAGTGCTTGGCTCAGAGAGCTCATTACATATTTGTTGAATGAATGAATGCTGCATCTCTGACACCTCTTGGGCCCCAGTAGTCAACCCACTCAAGCCAGGTTGAGGGTCATCTTTGGCTGCTGCCCAGCTCAAAGCTGTGACTCAGCTGCAGTGTGTGAGGCCCTGGGGGAAGCCCCTCCCCTGGTCTGGGACTCTGGGTCAGTCCTCAGGGTAGAACTGAGATTTGGGGATGGGGATGCAGAGTTCCTAAGTTCAGGGCCTGGGGCAGCAGAAAGCCAGGTCTGGGAGGGTCCAGACTGAAGATCTGGAGGTGGGATCCCTGAGAGAATAAGAGGCAGGATCCCAGGGTCCACAAGCTGAGAGCTGGAGAGGGAGCAGGGAGATGAGTAGTCAGTCACCTGGGACACGTCCTACTGCCAAGATCCTTGTAGCCAACAATGGCGTCCAGGCCCCACACTGTGCCTCACCCATGGTCCTCTGAGGCTATGGCCTGGTGTGGCAGCTCCAGTTGTTGTAGGCGTTAAAGGGACAGCTGAGGCCTTGACTGCACGCTGCTCAGAACTGGGCTCAGACATGGCCATGAGAACCTAGCACAGAGAGCAGGACCCTAGAAACTCTGGGAATTCAGGACCAAGGCTGATACCCACAGGGTGGCACAGACACTTCCTCTTGACTCCAAACACATCTCCACAGGTATCCACTACTCCAGCCCTCCCAAGCTGCTCTTCTCCCTGGCTCCTTCCTGTCCTGTCCTTTTGGCTTTGACCCTCTTGATGCCGCCATTTTCTCCCTCTCCTCAGTTCTCCGGGAGCCTGTCCTCCTTCCTGGACCTAAGGCCCCTGCGACTCCTCCCCTAGAGTCCTGGTTCAGAGATTCACTGACAGATTCCCAGGAGGAGGGGCCTTCTCCTCCAGAGACTGCAGTTGGAAACAGTGACAGGTAGTCTGAAGTCCAAGGTCCCATCCCAGGAGACAGATGAAGTTGGTATGCTCACAGTACATTTGTGGGGTCCACTCAAGATCTGGAAACAGGATATCATGACCTGGGGACCTCTCTTTGCCCTGAGCCAGTGTCAACAGTCACTCAAAAAACCAAACGCGATGCCATTTGAGTGGATTCTGACTTATAATGATCCTATAGGACCAAGTAGAACTGCCCCACAGGGTTTTCAAGGAAGTACTTTTTTCGGGAAAGCAGGCAGTTAGTTACATCTTTGTCCTGTGGACCAGCTGGTAGGTCGAAACCAACAACCTTTCGGCTGAGTGCTTAATCACTGCACCACCAGAGCTCCTTCACAGTCGCTCAATGCGGTGGAAACATCTAGATCAGCACGGATTTTGGGAAACATGTAGCATTCTGAACCTAACCCAGACCTGAGGCATCTCCTTGTGTGCAGAGCCCCGTTCTTCTGGTGGCAGTCCAGGAGACCCTGAGATCCCAGTGAGGAAATGAAAGAGCTCAGGACTTCTGTCCTTAGCCCTGTGGCCACATGGGGGCACCACCACTCTGTTCTCTGACCGAGCAGCGTGGGAGAGAACTAGGCTGTGTGGTCTGAGTGGGGCAGAGAAGGTTGATAGAGGTTGGGCCCCCATAGGGGATAAAGTTGTTTTCTAAGCAGCCCTGGACACTGCAGGGTCAGGATGGGGAGGAGGTAGAGGAGGTAGAGGAGGGGTTGGAGGAGAGGAGAGCTCAGGAGCCCCTACACCATACCTGAAATTCCATCTTCTCCCACAACCCCTGTTAGACTCTTGATGGTCGCACCCCAGGAAAGTGAAAAGTAGACACACTTCTACTCCCTATTCCTTTTCAGTGCTCCTTTTGTTGACATAGCAACAATAACAACATTTGCATAGTATTTTTGGGAAAGGATACATGAGAAATTGGTAATATGCACAACTCTGGGAGGGGAACTGGGTGCCTGGAGCTTGGGGAGGGAGGGAGATTTGCCACTGTAAAATATTTGGACTATTTTGAGTGATATTTCAAAATATATTTGCAAGATCCTTTACAGTTACCGTGTAGTGTATACAGATGTGGTTGTGTGATGTGCCCAGATTCGGACCTCTCCCTTGTTCTAGAACACACCAGGGTGTTCCAACCTCAGGGCCTTGCACCTTCTGTGCTCTTCTGTGGACTTGTCCCCAGGTATCATTTCCCTTCCAGACATTCTCTTCAGTGACAGCTGAGAGGCCCTCCCTGGACGACACCTGGAGGGCCATTGCCAGCCTCCCTCCAATCCTGCCTTGTTTTACTTTTGTTCACATTCTTTTTTCCTGACATTTAAAAAATGTATTTATTTTCATTGCTTGCTGTCTATCCAGAATATAAGCTTCTTAAGAACAAGATTAGGGATTTTTATTGTATACAGCTCTATTTCCATTGCCTTGAATAGTGCCTGGGTGTTGCCTTAAAAATATTAAATGAATGAATGAATTCATGTGCAGACTGATACACACACAGACACACATTATTACAGATATTTTCACACACAT
>NW_006921881.1:1519462-1534881 GCF_000298275.1 Orycteropus afer afer
TCTTTTTTTTTTTTTTTTTCCCAATTGTGATTTGGGTAAAAGTTTACAGAGCAAATTCACTTTCCATACAGCAGTTTACATACACTTTGTCTCATGACATTGATTACAATTTACCACAACACAACAGCTCCCCTCCCACTTCCTCCCCATAGTTACCTCTTTCCTGTGTCCACCTCTCCATGTACTCCTGCCCCCTGAGCTGTTGCCCTGTGCATACACAGCCCTTCTATTCTCCCATGACTGGTTCTTTCCAAGGAGTGTATCTTCCTGGCATTCACATTTTATTTACTCTTGAGAGAGCTCTGGTGGCTTAGTGCCTAAGGCATTTGACTACTAACCAGAAGGCGGGTGGTTCAAACCCACCAGCCACTCCTCATAAGGAAGACTGGGCAATCTACTTCTGTAGTGATACCGCCTCAGAAAACCAAGGAGGGGTCGCTATGAGTCAGATCTGACTTAATGGCAGTGAGTTTGGTTTTTGGGATATACTCTTGAAATCTAATTTTCATTCAACATGATGTTGTGACCATTCCCATGTCATTAGGTATTATTATTAATTTTTAAATTGTTTCCAAATTATTGCGAAAAATGTCAGAGATACAGAAAGTTTGAAAGGCTAGTTAAATAATTATCCTAGATTAAATCATTTTAAACATTATTTTATATTTGCTTTTATGCATATAATAAATTATTTCTATAATTTTTGCTGAAACACTTGAAAGTCTCTTGCAAACATCATGACCCAATTCTTAACTATTTCAGCATTTATCTCTTAAAAATCAGAACATTTTTTCAACCCAAAATTATAGCGACCCCCAATGGGTTTTGGGGGTGGTAAATCTTTATGGAAGTAGATTGCCCCATGTTTCCTCTGTGGAGCGGCTGGTGGGTTTGAACCACCAACTTTCTGATTAGCAGTCAAATGCCTTAGGCACTGCACCACCAGAGCTCCACCAGAACTCCTCATTACACTGAGGAAAATAACAATAATTTCCAAATATTATCAAATGTCAAAATCATGTTAAATGCTCTTAATTATCCTCCCAATGTCTTTTAAATAATTTCTTTTGGGGGAAACAAAAATCTCTTATTTGGAAACAAGATTTCAGTGTCCACACAACATTCAGAGTGTAGATATATGCACATGAGAACTATTGGAACTAAGTGCACAGCTCCCCTAGGCCTTCTGTCCCCTCCACCGGGCAGAGGAGGGGATCCTGTGCCAGGGGTCACACCTGGTGACCAGAAGTCCCCCCTCAGACAGCAGGTGTCCAAGCTACCTGACACCCAGTGGAGAACTCCTCTCCCACAAGGGTTAACAGTGAGCCTGAGCACTTTCTCTAAGAGCCCCCCCTGTCCCAGGCATTCTACCTCATAATCAAGAGGTCATGAAAGGGCCCACACACTAGAACTAGCATCCAATCACCCTAGATGCATCTCCATGGACAGAGGCCAAGTGAGAGCCCCAAACCTGGCTTCTGCCCACTTTCATCTCCCACTTCCTCACCACCAGTATCTGCCTCCAACCCACCAGGACTGATATCATGCCCCTTCCCCTGTCTGTGTTGGTCACCCCAGGTCCCTGATTACCCTGCACATCCCGATTCTGTCTTTGCTCCCATGCTTTCCCAACTCCTGATACCTTTTCACTGTGCTCTGGATTCTCAGCCTAAAATCAGCACAATCTCCTGAGTCCTGTCTCAGAATGGTCCCTTCACTGCAAGCTCTGATAGAGACCTGGGTCTCCTGAGGATGCTCTCCTTCTGAAGTGCTCCTACAGGGAGTGTCTCCTCTCCTGCAGGCCTTGTACTTATGCATGAGGGGATGGGTGGGCATCCTTGCCTCTCATTACTACTCTCAGACTTTTCTCCCTCCTGCCTCCCTAATGCCCCAGCTGTGAATCTCCTATCATCAGATGAGAGCCCCTTCCACCTTCCTTGTAGCTGTTACCTATGGACCCCAGATGATTCTCCAGATTTCTTGACTTCTCTTTTTCTTTTTTTTTTATTTTTAATTGAAGTACAAATATACAAAAGAAAACATGTGGATCTAGCAATTTCTATATGTATAATTCAGTGATGTTGATTCCGTTCTTCAAGTTGTGAAACCATTCTCACTATTCTTTTGCAAATTATTCCAGCACCATTAACATAAACTCAATGCTTCCCCAGCAAAAATTCACCCTTTCCTCCTCCCTTTTCCTCTTAGGGAAGAGGGCATGAAAAACCTGGGCAAATGAAGAAGTGGTGGGTTATGTTTATCCTAGATGAGTTCTCCTGTAGCACTAATAATATTTGGATTCTGTATATCTGTCTGAGGAGCTCTGTTGGCATAGTGGTTAAGGCATCCGCTGCTAACCAAAAGGTCAGCAGTTGGAACCCACCAGCTATTCCTTGGGAGAAAGATGAGGAAGCCTATTTCCTTAAAGATTTACAGTCTTGGAAACCCTGTGGTGCATTTCTATTCTGTTCTGAAAGGTCATTATAAGTTAGAATTGACTCAGTAACAGTGGATATGTATCTATCTGTTTTGTATAAATGAGACCATATAGTATTTGTCCTTTTGTGACTGACTTACTGCACTTTTCATAGTTTTCAATGTGATAGCCATGAAAGTGTCTTGCTGAACTCCTACCATGCACAAGGAGCTCTGGTGGTGTAGTGCATAAGGCATTTGACTAATAATCAGAAGGTTGGTGGTTCAAACTCACCAGCCACTCGGTTCCACAAAGATTTACCACCTCAGAAACCCAAAGGGGGTCACTATGAGTCATGTTGTTGTTGTTGTTATGTGCCGTCGAGTCAAACCCGACTCATAGCGACCCCTCCTTGGGTTTCCCAGGCAGTATCACTACAGAAGTAGGATTGCCCAACCTTCCTTCCAAGGAGTGGCTGGTGGGTTTGAACCGCCAGCCGTCTGGTTAGCAGGCAAGTGTCATAGGTGTCATAATTTCCCAAGGGCCTCAGTTACTGCATTTTGAAAGCCATCAAAGTGTTTCCCATGGGCTGCTCCCCATCAATGACTTAGTCAAAGATCCTTTTCTGAGAGACACGGAGTCATTTGTCAGCCGATTTCAGCTCAAGAACTCCTCTACGCCTGTGTTGAAGCTTACTTAGAGTACACAACTGTCTCAAATATATCTTCCACCCTTTTCTGCTTCTAGGACTATTGCATAGAGGGTCCCATTTGATAATAATGGCTAGGAGAATTAAAGTACCATCATGGACCCCCATTAGTAGAGAGGCATATGGGGAACAGGAAATAACTAAGTCCTATCTTAGGTCCATCCATCTCTCAGTAATTTCTCTGTGTCCATGGAACTCGGTGGTCATTTTCTTGGTTTCCAAATATATAATCAAAATAGCAGTTGGCAGAGCCCTCACATTCATTCTTTGACCTGTAGAGTAAATGCTTTGTAGTAAAAAAAGCTTAGTGGAAGCCCCTGAAAGTACCTCCTGACCTCAACAAACATTGTAAATTAAAAACAATATTGTTTCCAGGGGGAAATTAAACAGATTTTTACCACCCTCAAAGACTTAAAGGATGCAGGGGTGGTAGTATCACCATATAACCATTTAATTCACAGTCTGGCTCTTGCAAAATCTATATGGATCATGGGAGATGACAGTGAACTACTGGAAACTTAAGAGGTAGCCCCATTTGTAGCAGCTGTGCCTACTGTGGTATCTGCACACATTTACACAGTCTCTCATACATAGTATATGGCTATCAATGTGATTAATGGGTTATTTTCCATACTTATGAAGAAAAAGAATCAGAAGCTGTTCATATTCATTGAATATTCATATCCAATGCTGTGGGTTAAACAGCATTACATAGTTTTGGTTTTGCCTCAGGGCTATGTTATGAAAATGTGGAAATTTCTATCATCTGTGTTTGTCATTAGATGAACACCAGGACACAGTAACCCTCAATAACTACAGTAAGCTGCTCTAAGTCATTAGTTAAAATGAAACTCTATGAACTTGGACCTTGTTTATTTTGAAAACTGAGGAAAGAGATTCTTTCCAGTCAGTGCAAAGTGTATTAGGAGATTATTGTCATAACCCACCAGAGGGCTGTGGACCAGGATGTGGTAATCATTGATAAAAGGAATTGAAACTAAGAATAAGTAAGGCAGGCAGTCTGGTTTCCTGGTTTTCTGTGTAATTATTTCCTTTTGATATTGCTGAGTCTTTAGTAGAGTTTTGAGAGTTCTGGTCTGGCGTCTGCTGTTGGGGCCTACCTGGGGTCAGGGCCAAGCAGGAACCAGGGGAGTCACTGTTCAGAAGGCTCAAGGGGTTCCAGAGCCCCCAAGATGTGTGGTGATGGTGTCTTCTTTAATGCTGTGTCATACCCAGCAGATTGACAGGATTGTGGTGACTGACCATGGGCAATTGTGCCCTTCACGAGACAGGCTACTGTAGGAGGGAGGATAGTATGCTTGAAGTCCACCCATTACAAAAATGTGAAGGTCTACTTAGGGTCAGAGACTCTGCCCAGTCCTTTTCATTCCTGTCATAGATGATCTTCAGAAGAACTCAACAAAAAAGGCTTTTCCCTTTCTCTTTTACACAAGGCACATAGACGTTTGGTGACCTGTCCAAGTTTACACACAATCAAGATTTAAAACCAATCCATTATAACCCATTGAATTGCATTATAGCCCATTAATCCATATTGATATTAAGTAGATATATGAATAAATAACTGTGGAGAGAAGAAAAGTTGTTCTTCACTGTGCAATGCCAACTATAAAAGTAAAAGAAATAATAAAGTTTGAAAATAATTTTCCTTTTGCAATCATGATAGTAATAATGATACAGGCAAGAATCATCAGTGAATGCTAAAGCTAGTGAGTGAGTTTGTTGAAGAATAGCATATTTACATAGTTTCAAAGTGTCTCCCCATGAATTCCTGATTAATCATAATGGAGAAGAGTTATTTTAGGAGAACAGAAGGGCAGTGTTTACACTGTACTATTTTAAGAGAACAGAAGGGCAGTGTTTACATAGGGAGATAGCTCTGGGAAGCTGGGAGGTGCACAGGAATGCATAGGAAAGAAGGACACAGAAAGAGAAAACTACAGGGAGGGAATGGGAAAAGAGTAGTTACATTGTGGGGAATTACAGTCAATGTCATGAAACAAAGTGTGTATGAACTGCTGTATGGAAAGTGAATTTGCTCTGTAAACTTTCATCCAAATCACAATATCAAAAACCAAAAACCAAACTCACTGTTGAGTCACAATAAAAAAGTTTAAAGAAAGAAAAAGGAAAAAGAGTAACTATACTATTTTAAGCAAGTGATCAAAGTCAGACATCACACATAATGGAACAAACTGATATGAGTTTTTATGTAGTTTGATAAGTATGGACCAAACCAATCCTCCATGTGGGATGCTCTGAGATGGAGACAGCATCACTTCTGTAATAATCCTCCCCAGAAAGCTTAGGTTGAAGGTAATCAAGAGGAAGTGGCAGATAAAATCAAGTTGAAGGGTTTTCTATTAAATAAATGGCCTGGCCTCTACAAAATATCAAGGACATTAAAGACTTAAAAAAAAAAAAAAAAAAAAGGCTAAGGAATTTTTTCAAGTTAAAGTAGTCTGACAACTGAATCTTGGATTAGATCTAGATTGGAAGACATGCCTATAAAGAGCATTATTGTGACAATTTGTGAAGTTTGAATAAGGACACCTATGCTGATTCCAGTGCCATGAATTACTTTTAAATGGCCTTTCCAGTCATGGTCTTTTGACTCCCACAAAATGATTGGGTCGGACATTGCAAAAAGTGGTGATTGTGGCCCACCAAGGGGATTGGACAGCCTTCTAATAATGCAAATGAGGTGCATGGAACCCTTGTAGGGGATTGGTCAGTTTTGCCACTCTGTTAGGCTTAAAGGGAGCCAAGAGGAGGTGGGAACTTTATTACCATCAAGAAGAAGAACCAGGAGTAAAATGCATCCTTTGAACCCAGGGCCTACCGCTGCTGCCCAGCTCATAGCCATGGCTCAGCTGCAGGGTTTGGGGCCCTGGGGGAACCTCCTCTGGCCTGCAACCCCCAAACCCCTGGATTAGTTGTCAGGGAAGAAATGAGATTTTGGGCCAAGCTGCAGGGCCATGAGTGCAGGGTTGAGGGTGGCAGGCACCGGGGCCGAGGGAACTAGATCGAACTTCCGGGGACTTGGGTCGCCAGAGGAGATGATAGAAAGCTGCAGGGTGCCTGGGATCTGAGAGAGTGGGGCTGCTGCAAGGTTGGTCCTCAGGGCCAGGAGGTTGACAGGAAGAACTTGAGGGTTGGGGACGGGGAAAGGGTCTCCTGCTCTTAGGATCCAGGGGAATGAGGGTCAGATGCCAGGACCAGGCTCACCACTGAGGTTGTTTTAGCCCATAATGGTCTTCAGACTCCAAGCTACTTCCTGCGCACCACCTTCCAGGACAAGGTCTCTTTGGCTGCCAGTAGCAGGACTAGCTTCTCATCCATGGGCTGAAGGCCTTTGGGCCTGGTGCTGTGGCTCTTGCTATGTTAGGAGATGACGAGTTGGCCATCCAGGTAGCTAAGGGCTGTGACCGCAGGCTGCCCGGGGCTGGACTCAGACACAGCAGTGAGATCGTTCAGCAGGGCTGACTGTCTTAATATCTGCCCTTAACTCTCCTTTTCTCAGCACCCAGGAAACCCCCTATGCCTGTTCCTAAACATAGTTTACACACCAAACTCCTAACTCGACCCTTTCCAGTTCTCTCTCCTCCTCCTCCTTCACATTGACTGCAATCCCTTCCTTCTCCCCTGATTAACATCCCATTTCTTCTCCTTTCACCTTTCGAGAGCTGCCCTCCTTCCTGTACCTGTTGCTCCAGATTTTTCTGCTGCCCAGACCCCAGGATTGGAGACTCACAGGGCTGATTGCTGGGATGAGCGGCCTCTACTCCTAAAAACAGCAACAAGAGCAAAAGACAGGATCCAGGTGTCCAAGGCCCCATCCTGGGAGGCTGAGAAACTAGGTCAGAAAAACCAAACCAAACCCACTGCCATCCAGTCGGATCTGACTCATAGCCACCCCTCCTTGGGTTTCCGAGGCAGTATCACTTCAGAAGTAGATTGCCCAACCTTCCTTTTGAGGAGTGGCTGGTGGGTGTGAACTGCCAGCTTTCTGGTTAGCAGTCAAGTGCCTTAGGCACTGCGCTACCAGAGGCCCTAAGAAAAACTAGGTCTGGGGTACCAAATACTTTGTGGTAGGTCAACCCCAGACCTGAATCCCACCTGTTATGACTTGGAGGTTTCTCTTTGCTCTACAGCCAAAGTCCAAAGTCACCTAGTGATGGGAGAAAACGTTAATATCAATGTGGATTTTGAAAAGCTAACCGAGGTCAAGAGCCTGACCCGTGACCAGGGTGCCCCCTTATGTACAGAACCCGGTGAGAGGGAGACCCTGGGGATATCGGGCTGAGGCGGCAAAAGGGGCGCTCGGGTTTATTCTCAGCCTGTGACCACACGGGGGCGCCGCTGCCCTGCTCTCTGATTCTCAGCTGTCCTCGTGGGCAGTGGGCCGCGGTGTGAGTCTGGGAGAGGTGGCTGATCTGGAAGCTGAACATCCGTGGGAAGATGGATTCTCTAGAGAAACAAAACCAGTGACAGTTATTGGGAAGGCAACAATCCCAAGATAAGGCAGGTCACTGGTTCAAGTCCAGGAACTGGAGTTGATGATGATAAACCAGATGCAAGATCCAGATTTGGCACAAAGCCAGGGAATTTTATCAGACTCTCCATATGTATGTTGGAAGCAGGCCACACCCCTGAGGAAACTCCTTTTCAACTGACTGGTTGCTCATAGCACATCTCAGCATGGAAGTGATTACATAATGTCAGATCTCATCATGGGAGATGACTACATCATATCTGATAAACCACTGAGAATCATGGCCCAGCCAAGTTGACCTCACCTATCACAAGATAAAAATGTTTTCTGGGCAGCCCTGAACTCCACAGGCGTCAGGCTAGCCTTTTTTGCTCTAAAAAATAAGACCAATAGTAGCGCAACAAAGTCTGGCTCTAAAATGCTTTTTTTTTTTTAAAAAAAAAAAACCTTTTATTGTTATTTGGGTGGAAGTTAACAGAACAAATTCATTTTCCATATAGCAGTTTATACACATTGTTTCATGACATTGACTGCAATCCCCACACATAACAGCTTTCTTCCCACTTCTTCCCTGTAGTTACCTGTTCCCTGTGGTCTTCTTTCCTGTGCATTCCTGCCCCCTAATCCATGTCCCTGTGCAAATACTGCCCTTCTGTTCTCCCGTGATTGATCTTTCTAACGGTATATCATAATGTTCACCCTATATGTCTGTCTGTTGTTTGACTGAAAACCACAGGAGTGAGTTCAATTCTAGGCCTGAAGGTTAACTATGGGCCATCGTCTCAGGGGTTTCACTAGGGTCTATCACACCAGTAAACCTGATCTTTTTTTTATGATTTTGAATTTTGTTACACACAAAAAAGTTTGAATTTTGTTCTCCAGTCTATCCAGGAATTCCAACATGGATCCCTTTCCGATGGTTGACAGTGGTAGCCAGGCATCATCTAGTTCTTTTGGCCTCATGGTCATATAGGCTGAAGTTCACATGGTCCGCAGGTCTCACATAGAAAAGGTACATATCTCTACTTCCTCAATCCTGGAGGTGTCCATGGGCTGTGTGTGTGATTCCTTATAGACTTTACTCCTACTCTATTGAAAGAGAAAGATGCTCCTAAAACACTTTAAATCCTTTTGGGTGGCCGGTTCTTCTGTGTCCACCACAGGCAACTAGACAATTGGACTTTTCATCCCATTCACTATGTGAAAATGAGCTTTGTTTCCGGTGGATTCCCATCCATAGAGTGAATTGCAGAGGAAACTCCTCCAGATCCAAATGTGAAAACAGAGGAAACAAAGTCAAATATGAGGTCCTTAAAGAAAAATTCAGAAACCTCTCTGACCCAGAGAATCACGTGGAAGCTGTGTGATGGGGCTGAGAGGATCTATCACCATCTTTGGTTACACAGCAGCATTTTTAGCACCTGCGGGAGGCAGCCAGCACACAGTGCCTGGGGAAAACCAAAAAAAACAAACTCACTGCTGTTGAGTCGAATCTGACTCATAGCGACCTCTCCTTGGGTTTCTGAAAATTGTGCAATCTTCCTTCCGAGGAGTGGTTGGTGGGTTTGAACCACCAGCCTCTGGTTAGCAGTCAAACACCACCAGAGCTCCTAAGCAAATCCTCAAGGACTCTGTCCATCCAGAACCCTCCTTAAGCAGCTCACCCCTAAAGAAATCCTGAAATCTTGGAAATCAGTTAAGAATAAAGATATGCGGTGCCTCTGATAAAGAAAATAAAAACCTACGATCTACCACCCAGTAGGGAAACTATTAGACTATGATTTCTTCATGCAAAGACTGGTCTAATGCAGAAATAGGAATTTGTCTCAAAAAGGTTTGGAGTAAAAGTGAGAGAGTGTGGTGGTCAATGCTACCACCCATTTATTACTTGTTAAGTGCAATGTCTACTCTTTGACAAATACCCTAATGAACAAAAACAGTTTGTACCTTTCTCTGCTATAATAAGTCTATTATAATAAATCATCTCCTTCTGTTGATTTTTTGCTCAAGGGTGAGATAAACAGGGTAATTGGTGCCAGTAGATTACTTTTTAGAGACACTCTCAGAACACCTCATGAGCAGTTCTCCAGGAGGCTGCACCAGTGGGGATGAGGCATTGTATCCTGCCATTGTGTAGTATTCATCATGATGGAATTTGGACCCAGCTATGAGAAAGGTGGGAATGCAAACACCAGATCAACCCTTGATCTTGTCCAACTGATCCTGCTCCCATTTATTGGTCTATTGCTATCGTAGTTTGTCTGTTCCAGAGGAAATCTCCCGAAAGGAACAACTGAGGAGCTATATCTTTTATTGGCCCTTCCTATTGTCCAGAGCAACAAGTTGTTTGATTTCTTGACTGCTCCTTCTGTCCAGTGCTTCCATGTGGATCCAAGTAAAATGAAATCCTTGACAGCTTCACTCTTTTTTTGTATCATGATGTCACTTATCAGTATAGTTTTGAGGGGTTTTGTTTTCTTTATGTTGTAGTATAAGCCATACTGAGGGTTTTGATCTTTATCAGTAAGTGTTCCAAGTCCCCTTCACTTTCAGTAAGCAAGGGTATGTCATCTGCATATCACAGGTTGTTAATGAGTCTTCCTCCAATCCCGATGCCATGTTCTTCTTCATATACCCCAGCTTCTCGGATTATTTGTTTAGCATACAGAATGAACAAGTATGGTGAAAGGATACAACTCTGTCACACACCTATCCTGATTTTAAGCCATGTAGTATTCCCCTGTTCTGTTTGAATATTGCCTCTTGGGCTATATACAGTTCCTCATGAGCACAACTAAGTGCTCTGGAATTTACATCCTTCACATTATTATCCATAATTTGTTATGATTCACACAGTCAAATGCCTTTGCACAGTCAATAAAACACAGGTAAAGACCTTTTTGGTATTCTCTGCTTTCAGACAGGATCTATCTGACAGCGGCAATGATATCCCTTGTTCCACATCCTGTTCTGAATCTCACTTGAATTGCAGGCATTTCCTTATCAATGTACTGCCACAGTCATGTTGAGGCATGGACCAGTAACTTGAAATTTGCTTCCAAATGTGAAGTGGGGCATGAGACTGAAAAAAGAGGCTGGCAACTCCAGGATTATGGTAAAAGACATGGGAAATCTCATAAAATGCTTTATATCAACTGATTCAATTTTCAAAACATCACTAATTCTCAAATTAAATATTATTTAACAACTTCTACCATTATCTATTTTAAACACTTAATACAACTTAGAAAAAAAGGATCTTGAAGTTTAAGAAAAGTAAAATAAGAAATCTTTTAGTATTTAACTTGCTGAATTTTCATAGAAACATGTGGCTCCCTTACTAACCATTAGCTTTTTGGAATGAAGAGTTGAAAAGTGGATTTGTTTACATGCTCTTTTCCTTCAGCTCTCCATTTTGCCCTATACAATTTAGGAGGCTGCAGACAGAGAAGTTGGCAGTTTCTTCTTCTTCTTCTTTTTTTTTTTTTGTGATTTGGGTGAAGATTCACAGAGCAAATTCACTTTCCGTACAGCAGTTCATATACACTTTGTCTCATGACATTGAGCACAGTTTACCACAATGCAACAGCTCCCCTCCCATTTCCTCCCTATAGTTACCTCTTCCCTGTGTCCATCCCTCCATGCACTCCTGCCCCCTAAGCTATCTCCCTGTGCATAAGCAGGAGGTTGGCAGTTTCTAAGCCACCAGTGGATCCATGGGAGAAAAGACTTGGTGATTTCCTCCTAGAAATCCTATGGGGGAAGTTCTACTCTGTCCTAGAGTGTCGTTATGAGTCAGAATCAATTTGAAGGCACCCAACCACAGCAACATAACCCTCTGAGCTAAGTCAGAACTCAGAGTTAGTTAGAGTTCAAGGGCTGAGTATGATGGTCTGGCCTCAATTCAAGTTTGCTTTTTCTTTGTTTTATTCCTGCAATTGTAAAGAGGCAATGCCCACAATCTACAGTACAAGATGCAAGTTGGTGGAGAGGGCTTCCCATGGCCTCCAACCTTCTCTTATAGATTGGGGTCTTGAGAGTTCATTCAGAGTGAGGGGTCCTCCAAGTTGGAGGCTCCACAAGGGCAAGCACACTGTTTCTATTGCTATAGCAGGTTGGCACCCAGAAGCCATTTTTACACAGCAAGCCACGTTCTCCAGAGTTCTGAGCCAGAGTTCCTGCTGAGCCAGCCCTTGAACCACTTCCGTTAATCTGCAACTGAGTGGCTGTAACCACAGGATTCCCTCTACTTACATCCTCAGCGATGAGGCCTGACCGTGGCATATTTTCCCATCTTTCATATTTCTAGAATTATCTCCTTTAAGGCAAAGGGACTCCTTTGATGAAGTCTGGCAGGAAGTGAAGAAACCACCTGGTGTAACCTTCTCTGATTTCAAGTCTCAGCAGGGCATTGCCCCTCACAAATGGAGACATAGCAGATCAGCTCAGGATCCTGCTTCTAAACCCCACCACCCACCCCACCTGTAAGTTTACCCAACCTCCCTGATCTTGGCAGCCCCCTTCTGCAGTTCAATGGCAAACGTGGCATCGTTTTTCCTTTTAATACTATGACTATTTATTCAACAATTATTATTAAAAGCCCACTCAGATCCAGGCCTTTGGAATATATTGGTGAACAAAACAGAAGAAATATCTTCATAGCTTGACTGCCTCCTAGAGTGTTAATAGCACTAACACAATGTGTAAGCACTGGGCTGCTAACTAAACAGCTGCAGTTCAAACTCCTCAGGAGAAAGACCTGTGATCTTCTTTCCTAAAGATTACAGCCAAGAAGTCCTGTGGGATGGTTCAACTCTATCATATGGGGTCACTGTGGGTTGCATCAACTCCATGGCATCTGTTGTAGTTAAGGTTATGTGTCAACTTGGCTGGGCTTGGTGTTGAGTGGCTGAGCAGCTGGATGTAGTGATTCCCTATGATGAGACTAGTAATGGTGAAGAGACTAGAACTGAAGCCCATGGTGGAATCTCTGTGAGCAGTTGAGTGGCTGCCTTAGGGAGGTGTTCTGCTTCTAGGATATAAGAAGAAGCTTTGAGAAAGGTCTCTGGAGCTTTTTGGCACACTTGGATCCTGCGTGTAGCTGAGTCTGCATTCAGCAGCCTGTCATGTTTCCTGCCGATCTTGGGACTGTTTCTGGACTTGAACTAGTAGCCTGCTCTGTTGCTTGATAATCTTGGGACTGTGCCATTTTACTTGTTGACCTTGGGTTTGTCAGCCTCAGCAGCCAACAGCTGCCTGAGTTAAGAGATGCCAACAGCTCCAGTGGGCTGGGAGCAAGAGGCAGAGCTGAAGCCCAAGGTCAACAGTCCATCACCCAGCTCCTAGAACTGGCACTTTGGACTTGGACTTCTAGCCTCCTAAAATGTAAGAGAATAAATCTCTGTTTGTTAAAGTCATCGCTTGTGATATTTTCTTTTAGAGCAGCACTGGCGAACCAAAACAGCACCTAACAACAACAAGGAGCTCTCTAGAATGCAGGGTTTTCATGGAGACCCACAGACAGGTCAACTAGAACACTTTTGCACCACCCTGCCTCAGCACACACAGGGTGTAGAAGTTGCTCTGCACACCTTCTCTTCCCCTCCCAGAACAGGCTTACTTGTCCAGAAATTCATTAGCATTTCAAACAACAAATATTTATGAGGTAATTTCCATTTGTTAGGACTTGTACCAGTGTCTGAGATTATAAATATGAATAAGATACCAGCCCTAATCTAATAACTGTATTACCAAACCCCATAATAATAACAATAACAATTAAGATACATTAACTCCCCATAGATTACAAGGTTTACAAAACACATTCACATACAACCTCTCAAACAGCCTGTGGTGTGGAGGAGAATCTGAAAATCATCCAAGTCCACTTGTTGCTAAGTGCAGAGCTAGGGCTCTCCACTGTCCACACCAGCCTTCTGGGCTCTCCTCCAAGGTCTTAAAGTGACAACACTCAGGAAATACACAATTCTGGATTCTACCTTTCTTGAGCTTATGCTGTAATGTGGGAAATATGTACACAGATGGGTGTAACCATGACCACTGCTATACATGGAGTATGAGTGATACTCAAAGGCTTAAAGAATGCAGAGCAGGAGGTGCACATCTGCTTGGGGTTCCCAAGAAAGGTCTCATTACGCATGAGGAAGGCCTAGACGCAAGGGCTGTCCTTTGGTGTCACCTGTCAGTGAGAGCTGCAGTTCCAGGACAGAAGGATGATGGAAGGTTGCATACAGCAACTCCAAGAGAGTCAGGCGGTAAAGTGGGTAAGTGGACTGGTGGAGGAGTCTCCATTTGAATTTCCCAGCCCCTGACAAGCAATCAGTACTGTGGAGGGGCCCGGTGATTCCTTTTGTAAGTTGGAAGGTAATGAGAAGAGCAGAGAAGCCAGGACAGAACCTCGGTACTGTCTCCCCACTGAGGGTCTCCTCTAAGTCTCAGATCTTCATCCTCCCTTCTCCAGCTGACTCTCTGAATTTTCCAAAAGAGTTACATCCTTTTTTATTGTGTTCCTATTGTTTTGTACTTAGTATATGTCATACTTCTCCCCCTTGGAATCTTTCCAAACTTCTGTATATTTAAACATAAAAGTATTTCTTGTTTTAATGTACACTATGGCTGTTCTCCCCTCATCCCCTACTCTCACGGTTGATGATGGTGGTGAATCAGCCTGTGATGGAGGTGAAGAGAGAGCCTGGGTTTTCAAAGGCTGAGTTCCACAGCGATCATAGAAACTGTCTATGGAGTATGTCTGTAACATCCAGTTTCCTTACTGTAGTCTCTTTCAGGTTCTTGCTTATTGCCTCAGGTGGACAGTGCAGCGCCCTTGGTGGCATCTCAGGTCTCTCTGCACCTGTGTTGCTCCCAGATGCCCACTATGTGTACGTGTGTGTGTGTGTCTGTATGTATTTTATGTGTAGGTGTGTCTGAGAGTTCCGTTTGGGGTTTCCCCTGCCTCTCCACCGCTATTCTAACTTCCAAATAAGACTCAGCTCTGACGACTTCCCTTTTTCCCCTTTGGGGAGAAGTCAGCTGCAATGTCTCTTTGGCCAGGTGGAGCCAAAGCATCCAGATTCTGTTTCAGAGATAGTCATTGTCCAATGTGGAAACTCCTTTCCTTCCAGAAAGTCAGTCTCACTCTTCAGACCTGATTTTGAACAGTCTTTGCCAGTTCACAGAGACAAACTGATGCACAAAAACCAATTTTCCTCACACTACCATCGAGTTTGTTTTAGTGGTGGATTAGGGGTGGATAATTGCCAAAATGTAACAAGCTGTACATTTAAAATAGATGCATTTTTACTGGATGTAAATTATGCCTCAATGAAGTGGAATTTTACAAATTATCTTCTGAAAATTGTACAGTAGTTATGTCAAAACAGTAAGTCTCCCTTTTCTTATGAGATATACCCTCACCTATTTAAAGGTTCATTAAGTCTGCAAATTGCTCTCAGAAGGTTCAGCAATAGAATAATAATCATACATTTATTGTTTGGAGAGAGAGATCAAACAGCTGTGGTGAAAAGTTAATACTAGGGGAAGTGTAGAAACAAAAGTCAGAATATTAAACTTTACATCTTTGATTTCTAACTGAAAATGAGCAATTTCACAAGGAGATAGCTTAGGAAGCAGGAATGCATAGGAAAGAAAGCCACAAGGAAGAGTTAACTACAGGGAGGAAGTGGGAAGAGAGCTGTTACATTATGGAGATTGCAGTTAATGTCATGAAACAAAATGCGTGTGAACTGCTGTATGAAAAA
>NW_006921881.1:1534981-1536696 GCF_000298275.1 Orycteropus afer afer
ATATATATATATATATATATATATTTTAAAAAGAGCCATTTTCTTTGATTTTGAGTGTAAGCAGAAAACCACAGTGGTATTAGCCTTAACCCTGACTTTGCAACCATTAGGCACCACAGATGTTTTCTTATCCCAGTGAGGAGGGAAGACTAGGGTGAAGTGAGAGGAAATGAAAGAAGCACTCATGGTCAGGGTTTTGCACGTTCAGGGTGGGCTCCTGCAGGAACCCACGGTAAATGCCTCCTTCAATTTTGTGCCCTGTATGCCTATCATGCCTAGCCCTCCTCCCGACCTGAGGAGTTCAGGGCATTATATACGCTCTTCATACACATATTCTTTACTATCTTGTTACTTGACATTTTGCATTTATAATAATAGTAAAAAATCTACTACCTGACTATTTTGTGCATTAATGACATATGTCTGGCAGTAACGAACCCTGAGATGTGAGACAAGAGATAGCTGTCTGTGATGGTTTAGGTTATGTGTCAACTTGGTTGGGTCATGATTCTTAGTGGTTTGGCAGTTATGTGATGATGTAGTCATCCTCTGTTTTGTGGTCAGATGTGGTCAACCTCCATTTTTGCATAATGCCAATGTTGGCATCGCTATATTAATAAGTGAGGAGTGAGTGTACTTTGAAATTGTGGTCTTCATTAGACTTGCTGCCAGATCTTGTTATTTGATGGGGCAATATGGAAGAAAATATTATATTTACAAGATTGTGGCTCTGAATGATTTATTGTATTTTAATGTCAACTACTTGCAAAATCCAAACTCTGGTGTTGATGGTTTATTTATTTATTTAAATTGTGATTTGGGTGAAAATTGACAGAGCAAATTCATTTTCCATACAGCAGTTCACATACACTTTGTCTCACGACATCAACACAATTTATCACAATGCAACACCTCCCCTCCCACTGCCTCCCGATATACCTCTTCCCTGTGTTCACCCTCCATGCACTCCTGCCCCCTGAGCTGTCTCCCTGTGCATAAGCAGCCCTTCTTTCTCCCATGATTGTTCTCTCCAAGGAGTGTATCTACCTCAGGTAAATATTCAATTCATATGCCTGTCTTTTGTTTGGCTGGAAACCACAAGTGTGGGTTCAATTCCAGACCTGAAGGGCATCTAGGGCCCATAGTCTCAGTGGTTCCACCAGGCTCTGTCAGACCAGCAAACCTGGTCCCCCTCCGTTTTGTTTTTTCTCCAAATGATTTTGAGTTTTGTTCCACATTGTTCTCCCTCTCTACCAAGGAGCTCCTACATAGATCCCCTTCCAAGTGGATGATAGTGGTAGCCGGGCACCATCTAGTTCTTCTGGTCTTATAGTCGTATAGGCTGCAGATCAGATGGTGTACCAGTCGCTAGGACTAATTGTTTCCATTAATTTTTGTTTTTCTTCATTCTTCTTTGTTCTGGACAAGGAGAGACCCATCGTTGCATCTAGATGGCAGCTTGCTAGCTTTGGAGATCCTAGTCGCTACTTGCCAAAGTAGGAGGTGGAACAATGTTTTGTATAGTATGTTATGCCAGTGAAGCTTGATGTCCCCTGTGATTATGGTCCTGAGCCCACAGGTTCCACTACTTGGACTCTCTGGGTAGTTGGCTGTGACCAAGCAGTGACTACAACCTTGCCCTTTGTCAGCTCTACTATGTTGTTGTTGTTGTTAGGTGCCATTGAGTCATTTCCAACTCATAGCAACCCCATGAA
>NW_006921881.1:1536796-1545904 GCF_000298275.1 Orycteropus afer afer
ACCTGAAGGGCATCTAGGCACCACAGTCTCAGTGGTTCCACCAGGCTCTGTCAGACCAGCAAACCTGGTCCCCCTGATGGGTTTTTTTTAATTATTATAATTAATAGCAGAATTTAACTGGTTTCAAACAAGTTAGTGTTAACAAAGCTTGCTAGAAAATGGATTTTCATAAATGCTTGCAAGTGATAGTATTTATTTCTACATAACATCACTGATAGACAAAGTAATTGGTTGATACCCTGGGAAAGAAGAGAAAAATTTTTTTGAAAAATGTTACATTTGGTATTTTTTAAAATATTGGAAGTTGTAATCACAGCAATATAAAAACTTTGTTGAACATTTTTACAATTATTTTATGCTTAATATCTTTTAAAAAATAAAATACATTGACAACAGCAACTCTAAACTTTAGATAGGAAACTTAGGGAAGCATTGAGTTTATGTTGTAGGAGGAGAAACAATTCAGAAAAAGAGGGTGAGAATGGTTGCATAACTTGAAGAAGGTAATCAATATCACTGAATTGTATATGTGGAAATTATGTTCTGCTCTGTATGTTTTCATCAACAACAATAAAAAATAAAATAAATTATATTTATATATACATATATATGTGGAGTTCTGGTGGTGATGGTGTAAAGCATCTGGCTGTTACTCAAAAGGTCAGTGGTTTGAACCCACTAGCTACTCTGCAGAAGAAAGATGAAGCAGTTTACTTCCAAAAAGAATTACAGCCTTGGAAACACAGTGAGCATCACTGTGTATTGGATTCAACTCAATGGCAGTGAGTTTGGTTTTGGTACACACACACATACACATACACACACATATATACATACATGGGAGAAATGCTCAGGTCTTCTCTGAATGTGGGATCTCTAAGGGAAGACTCCTGGAGGTCTTGGGAGAAGGGAGGGACCCACTGTGGACAGCAGAGCTTAGTCTTAGGGTGGAGGTGCAGAGAGGTCAGGAGTTGTAGATCCTTCCTAGTCCTGCATTCTCTGCCTTTTCTTCCTTTTTTCATTTTGTTCTCTATCCCTTTCCTCTTTTTCTTCCTCTCTCTTCCCTATCTTTAATACTTCTTCAATATTTTCCTCCTATCTGCTTCTCCTTCTTCTGTTCTCTCCTTTGTATTTCATTCCTGTTGTGCTCCCCGTCTAGCCAGGTCAGGTACTTGCCAAGGGATTTTGTGAGCACTCAATGCTATTAAGGGAGCTCTGGCACCATAGTACCTAAGGCACTTGACTGCTAACCAGAAAGCTGGCAGTTCAAACCCACCAGCCACTCCTCGGAAGAAAGGTTGGACAATCTACTTCCATAGTGATATCACCTTGGAAACCCAAGGAGGGGTCGCTATGAGTCAGGTCCGACTTAACAGCACATAACAACAGCAACAAATGCTATTAAAAACAGAACAAACAAACAAAAAGCCAGTTTTGCTCAGGGGCCGCAGACTCATAGTGACCCTATGTGTGTCACAGTAGCACTGTGCTCAATAGCTTTTCAAAGTTTGATTTTTTGGAAATAGGTTGATAGGCCTTTCTTCCCAGGGACCTCTGGATGGACTGGAATATCCAATCTTTAGGTTAGCAGAGAGCTACTTTGCATTATCCAGAGACTGCATGGTGAAGGCATTTGGCTGCTAACCAAAAGGTCGGTGGTTTGAACCCATCAGTCACTTTCTGGAAGAAAGATGAGGCAGTGTGCTTCCATAAAGATTTACAGTCTTGGAAACCCAATGGTGGTAGCTATGAGTTGGAATCAACTCGATGGGAGTGAGTTTAGTTTAACTTTTTAATTATCATATCTTTTCAGTGTAGATCTGTTTAGTCTTTGATGGAAATTACACTCAGGGTAATTATACCTAGCATTCTCACTGATGGTGGTGCAGCCCTCAGTGGATTTTTCCGGGATCTTCCAAAACCAACCAAATTCACTGCCATCGAGTTAATTCTGACTCATAGCAATCCCCATTAGGTTTCAGAGGCAGTAAATCTTTACAGAAGTAGATTGCCCAGTCTTCTTTCCATGGAGTGGCTGGTGGGTTTGAACAGCCAACCTTTTGGTTAGCAGTCAAATGCCTTAGGCACTATGCCATAGTTGTTGCTTTTTGACCAGGTTTTGATCAGAGGCAGGCACTTTATTTCTCCAGGAATTATATGAGGGTGCAGTGTTTTCAGACCTTAGAATCCAAGGGTAGGACCCACGGGGGAGCGGATTGGAAGTAGCATTTCCTTACTCATTCACTTCAGAATCCATCAGTATGCTGTTTAGAAAAACAAAATAAAATAAAACTGAACAGAGTTCCCAATGTTGTTGTTGTTTGCTGTTGAGTCGGCCCCGACTCATAGTGACCCCTCCTTGGGTTTCCGAGGCAGTATCACTACGGAAGTAGGATTGCCCAACCTTCCTTCCGAGGAGTGGCTGGTGGGTTTGAACCGCCAGCCTTCTGGTGAGCAGTCAAGTGCCTTAGGCACTATGCTACCAGAGCTCCTGAGTTCCCAATAGACATATGCAATCGTAGTTTCCCCTGAAAGGGCTAGGTCTGCATTTTCTCGCCTGGTAGTGGAATCTCCTTAGGAAAATATTTGAGGACCAAGAACCAAAAAGCAATTTTCCCTGCTCCTCTCTGCCCATAAACCCCAGTGTCTGTGTGTCAATCAACAGTGTTTGTTTTCTTTAGGCCACAGTGGGGATGATGAGTGATCTTCATTCCTCCAGGCTGGTGCTTCCAAGGAAGCTGATCGACACTAACCTAGCCCAAACTCTGCCTTAGATTTTGAAAACAATGGAAACATTACTCCTAGATTCTTTTTGCTCCCTTCCTGGGAATGCGACTCTGGTGACGAAATTCTGCAAAGGATCTCACACCCAGACTTGGTGACTAAGTTCTTCAGGGAACCTGGCCCCACAATCTGTAACACTTATGCTCGAGGTTCTAGTAGCTCAAAGGCAAGATTAGAGGGAGAAAAAGTAGTTTATGGGGCAGAAGTAGCTGGATGCGACAGGGTACAGCTTTGTAGCGAAGACTACCTTCTTGGGTGCTTAATAGGGGAAGAAGAGCCAGGCCTGGATCCTGGGAATAACTAGTTTGAGACCATCATATCCCATCTCAGAAAGGGTGGGATTGGCTCCATCTCTGGCTGCAGTCATGTTGAAATACCTTCTTACAAACCTAGCATACTATTATATTGTTATTGTTGTTGTTGCTAGTGTTGTTCTGCTAAGGCTTTTTTGTGGAGGGGTGGGTTTGAGTGGGACAGTTTGTTGAACCAGCCACTCCTATGAAATTCCTGAAGAAGAGGCAGATACACTGTGTTATAGATTGTGTTTTGTCACTGGAAAGGTGAGTCAGGCATGTGGGTGTTTGGAAGAAGCTTTAGGGGAGGCCCGGAAAGGTAATCTGGGTGCGGGGGTGTTTGATAGCAGCTTCAAGGGAGGCCTGGGAAGGTGAGCTGGGCTTAGGGGTTTGGAGCAACTTTAAAGGAGGCCAGGAAGTGAGTGGAGTGATTTTGAATAGCTCAGGGAGATGAACTTGTCTGTCAGTTTGTGGTGGCTTTTGTATTGCTGTGAGGCTTGAGGCTGTGCCACCAGTGTTGCAAGCGACAGCAGGGTTACCCCTGGTGGACAGGTTTCAGCAGAGTTCCAGACTGCAATAGACTTGGAAGAATGAAGAGGCTATCTACTTCTCAAAGAATTGGTGAATGAAAACCTTATGAATAGCAGTGAAACACTGTCTGATGTATTACTGGAAAACTTCATGAATAGCCCTGAAACATTACTTAATACAGTGCCAGGAGATGACCCCTCAGGTCAGAACACACTCAAAATGCAACTGGGGAAGAGCTGCCTCCTCAAGAGTAGAGCTGACCTTAATGATGAGGATGGAGTAAAGCTTTCGGGACCCCCATTTGCTGATGTGGCACGACTCAAAATGAGAAGAAAAAGCTGCAAACATCCATTAATAATAGGAACATGGAATGTATGAAGTATGAATCTCAGAAAATTGGAAGTTGTCAAAAATGAAATGGAACACATAAAGATATCCTAGGCATTAGTGAGCAGAAATGGACTGATTTTAGCCATTTTGAATCAACCATATCATCTACTATGCAGGGAATGACAAATTGAAGAGGAATGTCATGGCATTCATCATCACAAAGAATGTTTCAAGATCTATCCTGAAGTACAATGCTGTTAGTGATAGGGTAGTGTCGATACACCTACAAGGAAGACAAATTAATACTATTATATTATTCAAATTTATGCACCAACCATCAAAGTCAAAGATGAGGAAATTGAATATTTTTACCAACTTCTGCAGTCTGAAATTGAACAAACGTGCAATCAATATGTGTTATTATCACTGATGATAAGAATGCAATAGTTGGAAACAAAGAACAATCATCAGTAGTTGGAAAATATGGCCTTGGTGATAGAAATAATGCTGGAGATTGCATGATAGAATTTTGCAAGACCAATGACTTATTCATTGCAAATTTATTTTTTCAACAACACAAAAGTAGGCTATATACCCAGACTTCACCAGATGGAGTACACAGGAATCAGATGGACTACATCTGTGGTGAGTGGCGATGGAGAAGCTCAATTTCTTCAGACAAAACAAGGCCAAGAGATGATTGTGGGACAGACCACCAACAGCTTATATGCAAGTTCAAGTTCAAGTTGACAATTAAAACAAGTCCACAAGAGCCAAAATATGACCTTGATTATATTCCTCCTGAATTGAGAGGCCATCTAAAGAATAGATTTGATGCATTGAACACCAGTGACCAAAAACCAGAGAAATTGTGGGATGACATCAAGAACATCATCCATGAAGAAAGCAAGAGGTCATTTAAAAGATAGGAAAGGAAGAAAAGACCAAAATGGATGTCACAAGAGACTCTATATCTTGATCTTAAATGGTGAATAGCTAAAGCAAATGGGAAAAATGACAAGATGAAAGAGCTGAATAGAAGATTTCAAAGAGCAGCTCGAGAAGACAAAGCCAATTATTAAAAGGAAATGTGCAAAGACCTGGAGTTAGAAAACCAAAAGGGAAGAACACGTTTGGCATTTCTCAAGCTGAAAGTACCGAGGAAAAATTTTAAGCCTTAAGTTGCAATATTAAAAGATTCTATGGGAAAAAATATTGAACAATGCAGGAAACATTAAAAGAAGACGGAAAGAATACACAGTCACTCTACCAAAAAGAATTGGTCGATGTTCATCCATTTCTGGAGGTGCCGTATGAACAAGAACCAATGGTACTGAAGGACGAAGTCAAGAGGCACTGAAGGAACTGGCGAAAAACAAGGTTCCAGGAATTGACAGAATACCCCTTGAGATGTTTCAACAAACAGATGCCACACTGGAGACACTCACTTGGCTATGCCAAGACATTTGTAAGATAGCTACCTGGCCAACTGACTGGAAGAAGTCCTTATTTGTACCCATTCCAAAGAAAGGTGAGCCCACAGAATGTGGAAATTATAGAACAATATCATTAATATCACATGCAAGTGACATCTTACTGAATGAAGATAATTCAAAAACGGTTGCAGCAGTGTATTGACAGAGAATTTCCAGAAATGCAAGCTGGATTCAGAAGGGGATGTGGAATGAGGGATATCATTGCTGATGTCACATGGATCTTGGCTCAAAACAGAGAATACCAGAAAGATTTTACTTGTGTTTTATTGACTATGCCAAAGCATTTGATTGTGTGGATCATAACAAATTATGGATAACATTGAGAAGAATGGGAATTCCAGAACACTTAATTGTACTCATGAGGAACCTATACATAGACCAAGAGGTTGTCTTGTGAACAGAACAAGGGGACACTGGATGGTTTAAAATCAAGAAGGGAGTGTGTCAGGGTTGTACCTTTCACCATACTTATGCATCTGTGTGCTGAGCAAATAATCTGAGAAGCTGGATTATATGAAGAAGAATGTGGCATCAGGATTGGAGGAAGACTCATTAACAACCTGCAATACACAGATGACACAACTTTGCTTGCTGAAAGTGAGGATGACTCGAAGCACTTACTGATGAAGATTGAAGAACACAGTCTGCAGTATGGATTACACCTCAATATAAAGAAAAAAAAATCCTCACAACTGGACCAATAAGTAGCATCATGAAAAGATTGAAGTTGTCAAAAACTTCACATGCTTGGTTCTGCAATCAACACCCATGGAAGCAACAGTCAAGACAACAGACAATTGCATTGGGAAAATCTGCTGCAAAAGACTCCTTTCAAGTGCTGAAGAGCAAAGATGTCTCCTTGAGGACTAGTGCGCCTGACACAAGCCATGGTACTTTCAATTGGCTCATACGCATGTGAAAGCTGGACAATGAATAAGGAAGACTGAAGAAGAATCAATGCTTTTGAGTTGTGGTGCTGGTGAAGAATGCTGAAAATACCATGGACTGCTAAAAGAACCAACAAATCTGTCCTGGAAGAAATGCAGCCAGAATGCTCCTTGGAAGCAAGGATGGCCAGACTTTGTCTTACCTACTTTGGTTATGTTGTAAGAAGAGACCATTCCCTGGAGAAGGATATCATGCTTGGTAAAGTGGAGGGTCAATGGAAGAAGGGAAGGCCCTCAACAAGATGAATTGACAAAGTGGCTACAACAATGGGCTCAGGTATAGCCAGGATTGTGGAGCTGGCACAGGACCAGGCAGCGTTTCATTCTGCTGTACATAGGGTTGCTATGAGTCGGAGATGACGCAACAACACCTAACAACAACAGCATACTTCATACATTCCACGTTCCAATTATTAATGGATGTTTGCAGTTGTTTCTTCTCATCTTGAGACATGCCAAATCATTAAATGGGGGTCCTGAAACCTTTACTCCATCCACAGCAATAAGGTCGTCTCTACTCTGAGGAGGCAGCTCTTCTCCAGCCGTATTTTGAACGCCTTCTGACCTGAGGGACTCATCTTCCAGCACTATATTGCACAATATTTCAGGGCTATTGATAAAGTTTTCCAGTAACATATCGGACAGTGTTTCACTGCTCTTCATAAGGTTTTCACTGGCCAATTTGAGAAGTGGATGGCCTCTTCCTTCTTCTGAGTCTGTCTTAGTCTGGAAGCTCTGCTGAAATCTGTCCCCCAGGGGTAACCCTGCTGGCATTTGAAATACCAGTGGCATAGCCTCCAGCCTCACAGCAACACTCAAGCCACCACAGTAGGACAAGCTGGCAGACAAGTTTCTTTCCCCTAGCTGTTCTAAACTGCTCTGCTTATTTCCTGGTCTCCCTCACCCTGCTTGCTTACCCGGCCTGCCCCGGGGCAGACACCCACCTTCTGCTGGTCCAAGGGCTGGCTTACTGCCCGGATGAACCTAGAAGACATTGTGTCGAGTGAAGTTAGTCAATCATAAAAAGACAAATATTGTATGAGATCATGTACTGTAAAAAGTTAAGAAAAGGTTTACACAACCTTCATTCTTTGAAGGTTACCTGAGGTGGGAGGGGAAGAAAGGGTAATCACTTACGAAAAGGTAGATGGATATTAAAGTGGAAAATTTAGTGGCTGATTTGACACCTTATTTTCTGATATCGAAAACTCACTGCCATCAAGTCTATTGCGACTCATAGTGACCCCCATTGGGTTTCCAAGGTGGTAAATGTTTACAGAAGTAGATTGGCCCATCTTTCTTCTGCGAAGCTGCTGTTGTTTTTGAACCGCCAAACTTCTTGTTTACAATCAAGTGTTGTAAGCACTACACCACCAGAGCTCATTATTTTCTGATATAGCTGCTTAAAACCATCAACTTCTCTCTAAACACTGCTTTAGCTTTATCCTATAAATTTTGGTGTGTTGTCTTTTCATTTTAATTTATTTCAAAATACTTTCTAATTTCTTCATTGACCCATGGGTCAGGTCTGTAATTCCAAATATTTGGTGATGTCCCAAACTTAATTCAATTGTTGACTTTTAAATTAATTCCTTGTAGTTGGAAAAGATGCTTAGCATAATGTCAGTCTTTTTATATTTACCGAGATGTTATTTTATGGTCTAGCACATGACGTACCATGGAGAATGTTTGTTGTGTGCTTGAGAAGAATGTATTGTGCTGTTGTGGGGTGTTGAGTTTTCTGTAAATGTCACCTAGGCCAAGAGTGTTGTTAGTGTTGTTCAAGCCTTCTGTCCACTGGCTGATTTGTTCTATCTATTACTGAGAGGAAGGTATAAAAGTCTCCACTGTTGGTTGTTGTTGTTATGTGCCGTCAAGTCGGACCTGACTCATAGTGACCCCTCCTTGGGTTTCCGAGGCTGTATCACTAGGGAAGTAGATTGTCCCATCTTTCTTCCGAGCAGTGGCTGGTGGGTTTGAATTGCAGTCTTCTGGTTAGCAGTCAAGTGCGTTAGGCACTATGCTACCAGAGCTCCTAAAAGTCTCCACTACTATTGTCAAATTGTGTATTTCTCTTTTAATTCTGTCCATTTTACTTCATGTAGTTTGGGGCTGTTTTGTTAGCTTTCTATACTTAAATAATTATTATATCTTCCTGAATTTACCCTTTTATGAGTATAAAATGTTCCTCTTTGTTTCTAATAATTTTTCTTTTTTTAACATCTGACATTTATTTCTTGTCTTATTTTGTCTGTTACTAGTATAACCACTCCAGCTGTCTTATGGTAACTGTTTGCATGGTGTATATTTTTCCACCCTTTTCCTTTCAACCTGTTTGAATCTGAAGTATATCTCTTACAGGTAGCATATGGCTGGATGTATATTCTTTAATCCAGTCTGACTACTCTGAGTTTTGATTGGCATGTTTAGCCCATTCACACTTAATACAATAATAGTTGGATTTATGTCTCTAATTTTGCTATTTTCCATATGTCTCAGAAATTTTATCTTCCTTTGTTCCTCTTTGATGGTCTTCTTTTGTGTTAGATATTTTTAATAGATCATTTTAATTACTTTGCTTTTTAATCCAGTGGTTAGTCTAAAGATTAAGATTATAATATCCATCTTACAGATAAATACTAATTCCAATGAAATATAAAACTTTTGCTCAATTTTTTTTCTCCAAAATAGCTCAAATTTTCTCCCCTTTCAATTAATGCCACATGT
>NW_006921881.1:1546254-1557987 GCF_000298275.1 Orycteropus afer afer
CCTGACTCATAGCGACCCCTCCTTGGGTTTCCGAGGCAGTATCACTACGGAAGTAGGATTGCCCAACCTTCCTTCCGAGGAGTGGCTGGTGGGTTATATGTCTTATGAACTTTAAAGATAACAATAAAAGAGAAAAATACATATATAGCCTTTACAGAGCTCTGGTGGTGTAGTGTCTAAGGCATTTGACTGCTAACTAGAAGATTGGCAGTTCAAACCCACCAGCCACTCCACAGAAGAAAAACTGGGTAATCTACTTCCCTAAAGATTTACCACCTCGGAAACCTAATGGGGGTCTCTATGAGTCCCTTGGACTAATTGTTTCCATGTGTCTTTCATTTTCTTTATTCTTCTTTGCTCTGGACGAGGAGAGACTCATTGTTGCATCTAGATGGCTGCTTGCAAGCTTTTAAGATCCCAGTTGCTATTCCAAAGTAGGATGTGGAACAATGTTTTTGTGTAGTATGTTATGCCAGTTGAGCTTGATGTCCTCTGCGACCATTGTTATTATTACTTTCATTTTTTGGTCTTACTGCTTTCAAAATTTTCTCTTTACCTTTTAACAATTTGACTATGATTTCTCTAGGTATATATTCTGTTTTTTCTTTATCCTACTTGGAGTTCATTGAATTGCTTGGATCTGTAATTTTTTTTTTTTTTTAAATCACATTTGGAAGGTGTTTGGCTATTATTTCTTTAAATAGTTTTTCTGCCCCTTTCTTTCCCTCCTCTCCTTCTGGGGCTCCACTTCATGCATATTGTTATGCTTGATGTTACTGGAGGCCCTGTATTCATTCTTTTTTCTCTTTGCTCCGCAGACTGAATAATTTCTATTGATCTATCTTCATGTTCACTGGTTCTTCTGCCATCTCAGACTGAGCCCTTCTCAATCAATGTCCATGGAAGCAGCAGTCAAGAGATCATATGGTGTATCGCATTGGGCAAATCTGCTGAAAAAGACCTCTTTAAAGTATTAAAAAGCACAGATGTCACTTTGAGGACTAAGGTTCACATAACTGACGCTATATTTTCAATTGCCTCATTTGCATGTGAAAGCTAGACAATGAATAAGAAAGACTGAAGAATTTGAATTATGGTGTTGGCAAAGAATACTGAAAAAACCACGGACTGCCAGAAGAATGAACAAGTCTGTCCTGGAAGAACTGCAGCCAGAATGCTCCTTAAAATGGCCAAACTTCATCTCACCTAAACTTTGGTCATGTTGTCAGAAGGGACCATTCTCTGGAGAGGGATATCATGCTTGGTAAAGTGGAAGGTCAGTGAAAAAGGGAAAGACTCCTCAGCAAGATGGACTGACACAGTTGTTGCAACAATAGCTCAAGTATACCAAGGATTGTGAGGATGGCACATGACTGGGCAGTGTTTTATTTTGTTGTACAGAGGGTTGCTATGAGTCAGAGCAGACTCGAAGGCATCTAACAATAACAACAACAACAACAACAACAACAACAAAAAACCCTAAGATGCAACTATTGGTTTCCTCTCATCTGAAGCAAAGAGAGTGAAGAAAATCAAAGACATCTGAAAACAATTAGTCCAAGGATAAGATGGACCATGAGGACCTCAAACTTCATGACCCTAAGACCAGGAGAACTAGGTGGTTCCCAGCAACGAATGCCAACTTCTTGCAAAGGGATCAAAACTGGAGATCCTGGATAGAGTGGGAGGAAAAATGTGGAACAAAATTCAAAAACACAAAAATGATCAGAAATGCACTGATGGCAAGGTTCAATGAGACAGAAAATAACAAATGCTGGTGGGGATGTGGAGAGATTGGGACTCTCATACACTGCTGGTGGGACTGTGAAGTGATACAACCACTATGGAAAACAATATGGCGATTCCTTAGAAAGCTGGAATTGAAGATAACATTTGGCCCAGCAATCCCATTACTAGGTATATATCCTAAAGAGGTGAGAGCCAGGACAGGAGTAGATATATGCACACCCACGTTCATTGCAGCACTATTTGCAATAGCAAAAAGATGGAAACAACCTACATGTCCATCAGCAGAAGAGTGGATGACCAAACTATGGTACATACACATAATGGAATGCTATGCAGCACTAAAGAATAATGTAGAATCTGCAAAACACCCCACAATATGGATGAACTTGGAGAACATTATGCTGAGTGAAATAAGTCAATCACAGAAGGACAAATATAGTATTAGTTTGTTGTTGTGGAGGGTCAAGGAAAGGTTTATATATGGAGGAAAACTTTGTTGGTTGCCAGGGGTGGGAGGGGAGGGGAGGGGAGGGAACACTGCAAAAAAAAAAAAAAAAAAGCATTGACCCATGTCACTTTAGTTTTGTGTATTTCACTGTACATAAATTATATTGCAATAAAATGCATTTAAAACATGATCAGAATTACTGGTCACATAATGACTGGTGGAACTCTGAGACAATGGCCCCAGGTTACACTTTGGGCTTAGAAATTGACTCACTTCCATGGACTGGCTCTCAGCCCAACAGTAGAAAGACCTACAAGCAGAACACCTACCCCAGGGCAATGCACCCACCTACCCTAGGGAGATGCATCCCTTAGAGCAATCAGCCATGAGACACCAGAGGGGCAGCATTCACATAGAGGGAAAGCTGGACAGACAGGAGTGCATAGTTAAGAAGGGCACAGGGAGGGGGTTGTCACACAGAGGGGAAGAGAGGAGAGTTTTTTATGGTTGGGGATAGTAATCAGGATGGGAAATCAAATGTGCATAAACTGTTGAATGTAAAATAAATTTGCTTTGTAAATTTGAACCCAAAGCACGATTAAAGAAAAAAAAACAACTACTGGTAGCCCTGTATAATAATACTACAGACACTTAATTCTATTCATTCTCGCTATAAAAGCAAAAGTAAAAGCATATCATTTAGACCAGCTGACATTTCAACCAATTGACTCTTAATTAGCTGGGTCATAGGCCTGCTTGTGTCTTTGTACTTAAGCTTTCTGGCTGACCTGTCATTCCATATATTAATAAAGTATTTTAAATTTAGGAGCTCTGGTGGCATAGTGCCTAAGGCACTTGACTGCTAACCAGAAGGCTGGCGGTTCAAACCTACCAGCCGCTCCTCAGAAGGAAGAGTGGGCAATCTACTTCTGTAGAGATACTGCCTTGGAAACCCAAGGAGGGCTCACTATGAGTTGGATCTGACTCGATGGCAATGAGTTTTTTTTTTTTTTTTTTTTGGTATTCAGGAAAGTTTTAGCTTCTTACAACCTGGCATTGTAAGAAATTAAAAGTGAAATGGTATATTTTTAAAGTATCACTTGGCCAACCTTAAAGAATAAAAATTTTAAAAATTTAAAAACAACCACAACAAAGGTTTCTCATTCTCTTCCCATTTATCCTCTCTTTTCAAAAAACAAGTGGAAAAGCAAATTCTCAGCAGATGTGGAACCAGAATGTACCGGTTCAAAGCCCTGGCTGGAAACGCTGGCCAGAAAATGGCCAGGAAATGACATCACTTGGTAGTTGGCTGCTTGCCACCCTTCTCAGCAGACCCACAACTCCTTCTGGCAGGCTCCAGTATAGCACTAGTCTAACCCCTGCTCTAGGCTAGCATCATTGCAACTCTTGGATCAGAACTGCTCTCAGGCAGCTCCCTGCTAGGGACAGTGAGTTCTCCCTGCCTCCCTGACTGAGGTGGAGTGCTCAGGGTGGAAATGCCCCCAGGTGGGGGAGCTCTCAAAGCAGGGGTGCCCCTGCCTTCTTTGGGGCACTGCCACTCTGCCACAGCCTCTGGTTTTCCAGCTTCTGCTTCTGCACTGCTCTGGCCAAATCAGTTCTACTTGCCTTTTCCTCGGGCTAGTTTAATTCTGCCTGCCTTTACACCTGCTACAAGTTAAGTACTTGGCATTACATTATTTCAGGAATCAGATCAAATCAAATGAGAAACTACATTAAAACTGTGTAAACTGTCTAGATGTGCTCTATGCCTAAGGAAATTCACCAAGACAGCACAAAATGAAGGAAAGCTGACTGCGTCCTGGAATGGTACAGACAGGAAATGAGCTAATGGAATGACTTGTTGGCAAGTCCTCTAAGAAAAGGAAGGCACCATCCCCCCAAAAGTTTGGAGATCAGCAGAACTCTTGGAAGGGCCACAGTGGGCAGGCCTGCCTCTATTTTTCTCAAACTATATAGTTTTTCATTAGTGTTTGTAGATATTTCTATTCTTTTATTTTCAATCTTTCTATAGTCATTTACTGGAAGTGTGTGTGTGTGTTTGTAAACAGCATAAAGTTTGTTATCGATTGAATTGTGTCCCCCCAAAATATGTATCTATCTAAATCCTAACCACTATACATATGGATAGGAGCTCTGGTGGCATAATGCCTAAGGCACTTGACTGCTAACTAGAAGGCTGGTGGTTCAAACCCACCAGCCACTCCTCAGAAGGAAGGTTGGGCAATCTACTTCCATAGTGATACTGCCTCAAAAACTCAAGGAGGGGGTCACTATGAGTCGGATCCCACTTAATGCCAGTGAGTAGTAGTATACATATGGATATAATCCGATCTGGGATAGGCTTTCATTTGTTATGTTAATCAAGCCATGTCAGTGTAGAGTGGGCCTTAAGCCAATTGACTCTAAGATTTAAAAGAAGCAATTTAGGTACAGAAGCAAGAAACACAAATGAAAGAATGATATATGCCACATGTAAACAATCAAAATGGCTGCACCCTCCAGACAGTGGAAAGTAAGTCCACAGCTCAGGTTGTCTCCCTCCTTGCTTTTTCCCTTCCTAGTTATAGGCCACTAGCACAATCATCCCTGCAGCCCTTGGTGACCAGGGCTGATCTTTAGGTCAATTCTCAGGTCCCAACACTACTTGGAAATACTCAGGCTGTTGGTCTCATCAGAGTAGCTGACAGTCCGCAGCTCTGACCATTTCCGTACTCACTGTTTTCGTTCAGGTTTATCCACTAATTGGTGCCTAATCCACTTCTGTATAGTTCCTTTGAAACTATACAGCTATCATCACAGCTCCAGGATTATCTTCTGTATCTCTGTCTATTGGTTTCTCTTTTCTTTTTTGTGGAGGGTCTGTGTTGCTTGTCTGCCTATTCCTCCATCTTATCTGAAGTACCACAAGTTTTATTTTTAAAAAATAAAGAAAAGCACATGTTTGTTACCTAATCAGTATAGTTTTTAGTGTCAGATGGATCTTGTAGGATAATGAAGAGGCTCTCTAAGTAAAGTGTTAACAAATGAGTATATGTAACCGTTATGAAATTCAAAGCATAAGAGTAGAGGTAAACACATGATTTACCTGTTGTTGGTTGCCAGTGAGTCAGCTCCAAATCATGGCAACCTTATGTATAATAGAATGTGCAACCCTCATAATTGTTGGTGTGTTTGCACCCATTTTTACAACTATTGTGTCAGTCCATCCCGTTGAGGGTTTCCTTTGTTTTCACTGACATTTTACCAAATATGATGTCTTTTTCTAGCCACTGGTCTTTCCTGATGATGTATCCAAAGTAAGCATGATAAAGTCTCATCATACTTGCTTCTAAGTACTCTGCTCTAAGACTGATTTGTTTGCTCTTCTGGTAGTCTGGGGTATATTCAATATTCTTCACTAATACCACAATACATCAATTATTCTTCTGTTTTCCTTTTACATTGTTCCACTTTTGCATGCATATGAGGTGACTGAAAAGATCATGGCTTGAGTCAGGTGCACCTTAGACATCAAAGTTACATCTTTGGTTTTTGAAATTTTAAAGGAATCTTTTGCTGGAGATTTGCCCAGTGTAATATGTCACTTGATTTCTTGGCTGCTGCTTTCATGGAGGGAGCTCTGGTAGCATAGTGCCTAAGGCATTTGACTGCTAACCAGGAGGCTGGTGGTTCAAACCCACCAGCCACTGCTTGAAAGGAAGGTTGGGCAATCAACTTCCGTAGTGATACTGCCTCGGAAACCCAAGGAGGGGTCGCTATGAGTCGGGTCTGACTCGACGGCACATAACAACAACAACAACAGCTTTCATGGATGTTGAATGAAATCGACTTCAATTTCTCCTACAGTTATCATGATGTTGTTTATTGGTCTAGTCATGAGGATTTTCATTTTCTTTTTGTTCAGGTGTTATCCATATTGAAGGTCTTTGACCATCATCAATAAGTGGTTAAGTCATCTTCATTTTCAGCAAGCAAAGTTGTGTCATCTGCATATCACAGGTTGTTAATAAGTCTTTCTCTAATCTTGGTGCCACATTCTTCCTCATACTGTCCAGCTTCTCACATTATTTGTCAGTATATAGATTGAATAGTTAAGGTGAAAGGATAAAACCCTGCCTCACGCATTTTCCAATTTTGAATCACATACTATGCCTTTGTTCTGTTTGAATGACTGCTTCCTGAACCATGTATAGGTTTTACATGTGCACAATTAAGTGTTACATTACATTCTTTGTAATGCTGTCCATAATTTGTTACAATCCACACAGTTGAATGGTTTTCCATAGTGGATAAAACACAAGTTACCATCTTTCTTTACTTGTGTTTTATTGACTATGCAAAAGCATTTGATTTCAAACAGAACAAGGGGACACTGCATGGTTTAAAATCAAGAAGGGAGTGCGTCAGGGTTGTATCCTTTCACCATACTTATTCAATCTATATGCTTAGCAAATAATCCCAGAAGCTGGACTATATAAAAAAGAATGTGGCATCAAGATTGGAGGGAGAATCATTAACAACCTGCAGTACGCTGACAACACAACTTTGCTTGCTGAAAGTGAGGATGAGTTGAAGCACTTACTGATGAGAATTAAAGAACACAGTCTGCAGTCCGGATTACATTTCAATATAAAGAAAATGAAAATCCTCACACCTGGACCTATAAGAAGCATCACTATAAATGGAGAAAAGATTGAAGTTGTCAGACTTCACATTGCTTGTTTCTACAATTGATACCAATGGAAGTAGCAGTCAGGACATCGCACGACGTATAGCACTGGGCAAGTCGGCTGCAAAAGATCTCTTTCAAGTGCTGAGGAACAAAGATGTCTCCTTGAGGGCTAGGGTGCACCTGACACAAGCCCAGATATTTTCAATTGCTTCATATGCATGTGAGAGCTGGACAATGAATAAGGAAGACTGAAGAAGAGTTGATGCTTTTGAGTTGTGGTGCTGGTGAAGAATGCTGAAGGTACCATGGACTGCCAAAAGAACTAACAGATCTGTCCTGGAAGAAGTGCAGCTGAGATGCTCCTTGGAAGCGAGGATGGCCAGACGTTGTCTCACCTACTTTGGTCATGTTGTCAGAGGGGACCATTCCCTGGAGAAGAATGTCATGATTGGTAAGGTGGAGGGTTGATGAAAGAGGGGAAGGCCTTTGATGAGATGGATTGACATGGTGGCTGTGTCAATGAGCTCAAGTATAGCAAGGATCATGGAGCTGGCACGGGATCGGGCGGTGTTTCGTTCTGCTGTGCATGGGGTTGCTATGAGTCGGAAGCGACTCGACGGCACCTAACAACAACAACCTTAAGTCAAGTTGAAGTACCAGAACTCCCTTGGTATAATGTAGAAGAAGGTATCCAAAGGCTTAGAGAAATTGGCCTGTTAGAATGGATTTATCAGATTAGACTCCTAGAACCAGAAATGGAGAGTCCAGAGGACAGTCCTTTCACCAGTACGGTGAGGAATAAATTTGTGAAGGGAGCTCCAGCAGCCTTGAAGACTGCTGTGATTAGTATTTTATGTAAGCCAGATTTGACAGTGGGAACTGCCCTAATTGAACTTAACTATGATGGGGCTGATTGGACTTCGTGGTAGTAGGGACCAAGTGGCAGCAGTTAATTGAAAAGACAAGGTGGGTATGGTTACCATAATGGAATATGCCATAGCAGTCAGATGTCTTAGGCGCTATACCACTAGAGCTCCTACCATAATGCACAACAGAGTCAAAACAGTAATCAGAGTACTCTGACTCTTGTTCAATTATGGCATTGGCTGCTTAGGCATGGTGTTCCTAGGAGTGAAATATATGACAAACCTACTAAATATTTACTTGCTCTGTATAGACAGAAGAATTTGAAGTCACATGAGCAGCAGTCTAGATTGAATCACCAGAATATAGAGTCATGGCCTCTCAATCAATTCCCAGACTTGGGTCAGTTTACAGACCCACAACCCCTTGAATGAAGGGGAGGCTGGGTCCCCTTGAGGAAAGACCCCACTACACTGCCAAAAATTTATAATGTCAATCTTTCTCCCCGTCTTCCCCAAAGGGATCTGAGGCCTTTTACAAGAGGGACAGTTCATTGGGAAGAAGGAAATAATCAGACTTTTTTGGGATTACTGGACACTGGCTCTGAACTGACACTACTTCCAGGAGACCCAAAGTGTCACTGTGGCCACCAGTCAGAGTGGGGGCATATGGAGGTCAAGTTATTGATAGAGTCTTAGCACAGGTGTGTCTCACAGTGGATCCAGTGGGACTCTGAACCCATCCTGTAGTGATTTCCCCAGTTCCAGAATGCATAATGGGAATAGATATACTGAACAATTGGCAGAATTCCCACATTAGGTCCTTGACATGTGGAGTAAGAGCTATTTTGGTAGGAAAAGCCAAGTGGAAGTCATTAGAACTGCCTCTAACCAGAAAAATAGTAAACCAAAAGCAATACTGCATCCCTGGAGGGACTGGAGAGATTACTGCCACCATCAAGGACTTGAAGGATGCAGGGGTGGTGATTTCCATCACATCCCCATTTAATTTGCCTATTTGTCCAGTGCAAAACAAAAAAAAAAAGATGGTGTGGTGGTTATGTTTTTGTGTCAACTGGACTGGACCTGGTTGAGTGGCTGGGCAGCTGGTGGAAGTTATTCCCCATGATGAGACTGGCAATCAACTCCATGGTGGGATCTACCACAAGCAGCTGAGTGGCTGCCTTGGGGGTGTGGTCTGCTTCCTGTATTTAAGGAGAAGCCTTGGGAATGGTCTCTAGCCTATGGCACACTTGTACCCTGCATGTAGCCATGTCATTGCTCAGCAGCCTGCTATGCTTTGCCAACCTTGGGACTTACAATGGACTTAAATTAATGGCCTGCTGTGTGGTTTGGTAACATCGGGACTGTGCCTGTTTACTTGTCAACCTTGGGTTTGTCAGCCTCAGCAGCCAGCAGCTGTCTGAGTGAAGAAATGCCTCTAGCTCCAGTGGACTGGGAGCAGGAGGCAGAGCTGGACCCCAAGATTGAGGGGCTTTCACCCAGCCCCTAGAGCCTGGCACTTTGAACTTGGACTTAAAGCCTCCAAATTGTAAGAATAAACCCCATGTTTGTTAAGGCCTCCTATTTGTGGTATGTTACCTGTCAGAGTGGCACTAGGTAAACAGAACAGATGGATCTTGGAGAAGGGCAGTAGATTATCATAAACTTAATCAGGTGGTGACTCGAATTGCAGCTGCTGTTCCTGATGTGGTTTCATTGCTTGAGCAAATTAGTATATCTCTTGGCACTTGGGATGCAGCTATTGATCTGGTAATGCCTTTTTCTCAATACCAGTTTCAAAGGACCATCAGAAGCAGTTTGCCTTCAGCTGGCAAGGCCAACAATATATTTTCACAGTGCTTCCTCAATGGTATGTCAACTCTCCAGCACTATGTCATAATTTAGTCCATAGGGATCTTGATTGCCTTTCACTTCCACAAGACATCACACTGGTCCATTATATTCATGATATTATACTGCTTGGACCTAGAAAGGAAGAAGCATCAATGGCTCTAGACTTATAGGTGAGACATCTGCATGCTAGAGGGTGGGAAATAAACCCAAGAAAAATTCAGGCACCTTTCACCTCAGTGAAATTTCTAGGGGTCCAGTGGTGTGGGGCATGTAAAAATATTCCTACTAAAGTGAAGGTTAAGTTATTGTATCTTGCTTCCCCCCAACTAAAAGATCTGGTAGGATTCCTTGGATTTTAGAAGCAACATATCCCTCATTTGGGTGTTTTGCTTTGGCCTATTTATCAGAAAGCTGCTAGCTTTGAGTGCGGCTCAGAACAACAGAAGGCTCTGCAACAGGTTCAGGCTGCCATGCAAGCTGCTCTGCCACTTGGGCCATATGATCCAGCTGATCCAATGGTGCTTGAATTGCCTGTAATAGGTAGAGATGCTATTTGTAGTCTTTGGCAGGTCCCTATTGGTGAATCGCAACTCAGATTCTTGGGATTTTGAGCAAAGCCCTCACATCCTCAGCAGATAACTACTCTCCTTTTGAGAAACAGCTTTTGGCTTGTTACTGGGCTTTAGTAGAGACTGAATGCCTAACCATGGGCCATCAAGTCACCATGAGGCCTGAGCTACCATCATGAACTGGGTGTAGTCTGACCCACAGAGTGATAAAGTTGGATGTGCACAGCAGCACCCCATCATTAAATGGAAGTTGTATGTCAGAGATCAGGCTTGAGCAGGACCTGAAGGCACAAGTAAGTTGCATGAGGAAGTGGTCCAAATGCCTATGGTCTCCACTCCAGTCACATTACCTTCCCTCTCCCAGTCTGCACCTATGGCCTCATGGGGAGTTCCTTATGATCAGTTGAATGAAGAAGACAAAACTCATGCCTAGCTTACAGATGGTTCTGCACGATATGCAGGTACCACTCAAAAGTGGAAAACAGTGGCACTGCAGCCCCTTTCTGGGACTTCCCTGAAGGACAGTGGTGAAGGGAAATCCTCCCAATGGGCAGAATGTCGAGCCATGCATATGGCTATTCACTTTGCATGGAACAAGAAATGGCCAGATGTATGATTGTATATGGATTCATGGGCTGTGGCCAATGGCTTGGCTGGATGGTCTGGGACTTGGAAGGAACATGATTGGAAAATTGGTGACAAGTATGTATGAAGAAGAAGTCTGTGGAAAGATCTCTCTGAATGGGCCAAAGGAGTGAAGATATTTGTGTCCCATGTGAATGCCCACCAAAAGATGACTTCAGCAGAGGAGGATTTTACAATCAGGTGGAAAAGATGACATGCTCAGTGAAAACCAGCCATTTTTTTTCCCTAGCTACTCCTGTCATTGCTCAATGGGCTCACGAACAGAGTGGCCATGGTGGCAGGGATGGAGGTTATGCATGGACTCAGCAACATGGACTTCCAGTTACCATGGCTTATTTGGGTACCACCACTGCTGAGTGCCCAATCTGCCAGCAGCAGAGACCAAAACTGAGTCTGCAATATGGAACCATTTCTCGGGGTGATCAAGCCAGCAAGCTGGTGGCAAGTTGATTGCATTGGATCATTTCCATCATGGAAAGGATAGTGTTTAGTTCTTACTGGAATAGATACTTATTCTGGATATGGATTCGCTTTCCATGCACACAATTCTGTTGGAAGAACATGATCACAAGGTACACGTTCTAACTACATTTAAAAGATGGCAAGGTGTCTCTTACGGTTGAATGTTGCTTAGCTCCAGCTTTGTGTTCCTGGGGTGGAACATTGCCTCAGCAGAATGATTGCTAATCTGTTTCCCTGGAATAATGTTTTGCCCTAAGAGTAGTATACCTTAGAAACCATTCTTTAGAGTCATGTACCTTAACAATCATATTATGTTTTAGAATGATGTATCTTAGTGATAATTTGCTAATCTTGTAAGAGATATTAAGTTAATTAATTATCCAATACATTTGGACATGGGAAAATGCCTTTGGGTATGGGAAAGAGTAAAACTTTTTTTTTTTTTTT
>NW_006921881.1:1558332-1565174 GCF_000298275.1 Orycteropus afer afer
TCCACATTATTCTCTCAAAAGAGAAAACTTTAACTTTTAATTAATAGCTGATTGTTATAAGGAAATATGTGATTTTACTGTAGAAGAATATTTGATTGAATACTTGATTGTTTTAAAGAAATATCAAGAATAATGATGTAATTGTATGCTTATGTATAAATAAAGCAGGACAGATGCATCGGGGGTCATTCTCGCAGAATATTCAGGGTGACTGTCTGGCCCCTGTTCCTTTTAAACAAACATTAATCCTTTTGTATCTCTTTGTTTCATGACCTGTGCAGTTTTTCCAGATGCGGCAATTGGCTTCTGGACAGGGACCCAAAATGGAGCAGCAGCAGGCCTCGAGAGGACACCCCACTTGAAGAAAAGCAGAGCTCCATAACAGAAAAACGGTGAGTGTGGGTGAATTAATAAATTTTCTTTAAGCCAGGCTGACATGGGGAATTCTGAATCCCATGAAAGGGATCATTATGTTTCTATTCTTAAAGCATTAGTTCAGGCTAGAGGTTTTTCAGTGTCTAAAAAGCAATTAGAGTAATTTTTACAGTGGGTAGATCACTGTTGCCCTTGGTTTCCTCAGGAAGCAACCATTGATTTAACAGTTTGAGAGACCATTGGTCAACAAATGAATGAGCATTTAAAAGAACATGGGCCAGAGGATTTTCCTGAGCATGTATTTTCTATTTGGAGTATTTTAAAACTGTGTTTAGAATTAGATAAGAGAATAACTGTGGGCATAGATCCTACAGTGGGAAAGGAGAAAAATATATAGATTCAAAATCAAAAGTGTTAAAATTACAAGAAGAAATAGTTAAACAGAAGTTAGAAACTGAACCCTCAAAATTTAAGGAAGAGAAGTTATATACTTCCTTAAATCCATTTTTAAGTTAGGCAAAACCTTCTTCAAATCTGTTTTTAAATCAGGCTGTTTCAGCTGCAACCATGTCTGCTAGCACTTGCTCTCCTCCACCTTTTAACTTTTTTCCTCCCTCAGGGAAGAAAGTTAACTGTTTATCATCCACCGTGCCTCCTCTATGACCCATACAAGCTATGGTGCAAAAGGCGAGGGCCATGGATGAGGACATTCCATTAGAATTGAAACATGTTTTTCATTTAACAGAATACATAGATCAGCAGACCAATCAACCAATGTGAGGACATAAAGCATTTTCTTTTAAAACTCAAAGATTTGAAACAAGCTGCTGCCACTTATGGGCCAATGGCACCATTTATAAAAGCTTTAGTAGACATTATTACTCAAGAAGTTTTGTGTCCTTATGATTGGTATATGTTGGCTAAAATTGCATTAGAGGGAGGAGATTACTTGCTGTGGAAAATGTATTTTCATAATTTTTGTACAGAGCAAAGTATGAGAAATCAGCAACACAATGTTCCCATTAGTTTTGAAATGCTTTCTAGTGCTGGACAAGTTTTAGAGATCACAACTCAATTAACCTATCCCTTAGAAGCATATCAGCAGATATCGGCCACAGCTTCTCAAGCATGGTCTAAGTTACCAGCAAAAGGAGCTGATAATTCTAGTTTTACAAAAATTATATAAGGACCTACAGAACCCTTTAAACAATTTGTGGATAGGAGAAGTGTAGCAGTGACTCAGAGTGTTAGTGATAACACTACTGCTAATATTTTAATTAAACAATTGGCTTATGACAATGCCAACAAAGATTGTAAACAGGCTATTAGGACTACCAAGGAAGCAAAAAAGGCAGAAGCTTATGCTGTTTTACTTGTTCTTCAGGATTTCTCATGCCAACCACTTAATATTGTGAGTGACAGCCAGTATGTGGTTCATTTACTTACTCGTATTGAAACTGGCAAGATTAAACATATATCTAATGAAGAATTATTAGCTCTTTTTTTTTTTTTTTACTTTACAAAAGGCAGTATGGGAGTGCTTTCATCCATTTTACATCATACACATTAGAGCCCATACCCCCTTGGTGGGCCCTCTCACTCAAGGAAATAAATGAGCAGATGAACAACTCTGTCTTCCTGTACTGGAAGCTATTCAATTACATGCGTCTTTTCATCAAAATAGTACTAATTTACATAAACAATTCCAACTTACTGGAGAACAGGCTAGACAAATAATAAAAAACTGTTCTTCTTGCAGTGTGCATCTCCCTGTGCTACATTATGGCTTAAACCCTTGTGGGCTTCAACCCAATGATGTTTGGCAAATTGATATCACCCATGTACCTTCTTTTGGAAAACAGTCTTTTGTACATGTCACAATAAACACATATTCTGGGTTCACTATGGCTTCAGCCTTAACAGGTGAGGTGGTAAAACATGTTATCCATCATTTATTACATTGTTTTGCTTTTTGTGGACCTCCTAAACAGTTAAAAACAGACAATGCTCTGGCTTACACAGGTAAGTCTTTTTTTACATTTTTGTTCCTTTTATTCTATCAACCTTTCTACTGGCATTCCTTAAACCCTCAAGACCAAAGCATAGTAGAAAGAAAATATCAAACTATAAAACTTTATTTAGAAAAACAAAAAGGGGAAGTAATGGGAATATTGGAAAAGTCCTATGAAAAGATTAAATAATGTCTTATATACCTTAAAGTTTTGAACGGTGACGCTGATGGGCAGTCTGCTGCTGACAGATATATTTTAAAGGTAAAATGAGACACCACCTCAGTCAAAGTTCAGTGAAAGGATGTACTGACAAATCAATGGAAGGGACCAGATCTACTATTAAGATGGGGATGAGGGTATGCTTGTGTCTTTCCAGAAAACAATGACAAGCCCATATGGGTACCAGAGAAACTTGTCCGACATGATGGATCACATCCAACACTGACTCAACAGCTGTCGATCATCGGAGGAGGCAACAACTTCTGAGTCACCAGACCAGAGAAACAATGCTGCTGACTTGGAGACAGATTAAAGCCTTATCTCATAAGACTGCAAATTCGACTCAGATGCCAGATGCATTTCCTGGAGGATTTCCTGAAAATATCTTACAGGTTCCAGAAGGACCTATGCAATCAGGACTTTGGAGACTATTTGCAGCAGTGGGCTCAGTGAATCATTCTGATTATATCAGAAGTGATATCACTGGACAAGAAATGCATGGGGATCGCACCAACATTCAAGCATGTGTTCAACTCCTGAACGCCTTTATGCTAACATATAGACATAATAATAGTACAACAAATGCTAACATAAGTTGTTTAAATATTTTTGAAACTAATGATATTTTGGGATACTATTATTGCAATGTGACTTGTAATTAACTGTTAACTCAGTGCTTAACTTCAATTGATCAGTATGTATTAATAGTAACACAACCACACTACATAACCTTACCAGTTAATATTTCAAACAGATGCTTTCATTCAGCAGGAGAACATTCACTGTACTTAGTAAATCAAGGGCTTAGTAGATCTAAGTGCTTTATTGGACTTTTGATTGCAGGCATAACTGCTCTTGCTGCAATGATAACTACTATGACTGTTGCACTACAGTTCTCTATTCAGAAAGCCCAATATGCAAATGAGATTGCCTGAAATACCATAAAGGCATTAGTGGATCAATAAAATATTGATCAGAATTTTAAACTCAAAGTAGATATGTTAGAGGAAGTGGTACTATCATTAGGAGATAAGTTAGAAGTGATAAGAGTAAGGCAGCCATTACATTGTGATTATTGGTATGAATACATATGTGTGACATCATACCTTGTGAATTTTAGCAATCCTGAATTCACTTAGGAAAAAAATCAAAATGAGAATATTGGGAGTTTGGCATAGTTCAAATATTAGTTTTGAAATTCAGGAATTCCATAAAGACATTCAAAAGATAAAGGATAGTCATACACCCATGATTGATCCAAATCAAGTTGCAAATTCAATACTTGATGAATTTAAAAGTCTTAACCCTTTTAAGAGCATTCCTACATTTTTACATCACTTTTTACCATATGTAATAATATTTTAAATCATACTACTTGTTATTCTTTGGAACCCGAGATTAATTCGATATTTAATTTAATCTTTAACTACTGAAGTACATCTACTTCGTTTTAAACAATAAAAAGGGAGGAAATGTTGGAGACCAAGAAAAAGACCCCCAAAAAAGAACATGATTGCAAGGCATATGTTCTAACTACAACTAAGAGATGGTAAGGCCTCTCTTATGGCTGAATGCTTGCTTGGCCCCAGCTTTGTGTTCCTGGGGTGGAATGTTGCCCCAGCAGAATGATTGCTAACCTGTTTCCCTGGAATAATGGTTTGCCCTAAGAGTAGTATACCTTAGAAACCATTCTTTAGAATCATGTACCTTAACAATAATATTATGCTTTAGAATGATGTATCTTAGTAATTATTTGCTAATCTTGTAAGAGAATTAAGCTAATTAATTATCCAATACATTTGGACATGGGAAAATGCTTTTGGGTATGGGAAAGAGTAAAACTTTTAATTAATAACTGATTGTTATGAGGAAATATGTGATTTTACTGTAGAAGAATATTTGACTGAATACTTGATTGTTTTAAAGAAATATCAAGAATAATGATGCAATTGTATGCTTATGTATAAATAAAGCAGGATGGATGCATTAGGGGTCGCTCTCACAGAATATTCAGGGCATCCGCCTGGCCCCGTTCCTTTTAAAAAACACTTAATCCTTTTGTATCACTTCATTTCATGACCTGTGTGGTTTTGCCAGACGTAGAACAATGCTTCTGCCAAAACTATCATCTGTGGACTTACACAATGTCTTATCCACCATCATGGTATCCCACACAGCATTGCTTCAGATCAAGGGACTCATTTCACAGCAAATGAAGTGTGGCAATGGGCCTATGCTCATGGAATTCACTGGTCTTACCATGTTCCACATCAAACTGAAGCAGATGGCTTAATAGAATGATGGAATGACTTACTGAAAACACAATTACAGCACCAGCTAGGTGGCAATACCTTGAAGGGTTGGGACAATGTTCTCCAGGAGGCTGTATATGCTATAAACCAGCATCCAATATATGGTGCTTGTGGTAGTTCAGTGTGTGTGTCAACTTGGCTGGGCCTGGTTGAGTGGCTGGGCAGCTGGATATAGTATTCTCCATGATGAGACTGGTAATCAACTCCATGGTGGAATCTACTGTGAGCAGCTGAGTAGTTGCCTTAGGGATGTGGTCTGCTTTCTGTATATAAGGAGAAGCCTTGGGAAACGGTCTCCAGCTCATGGCACGCTTGAACCCTGCAAATAGCCATGTCATTGTTCAGCAGCCTGCTATGCTCTGCTGACCTTGGAATTTTCAATGGACTTAAATTGTTGGCCTGCTGTGTGGTTGGTAAAGTTGAGACTGTGCCTTTTTACTTGTCGACCTTGGGTTTGTCAGTCTCAGAAGCCAGCAGCTGTCTGAGTGAAGAGATACTTCTAGCTTCAGTGGGCTGGGAGCAGGAGGCAGAGCTGACTCCAAGGTTGAGGGACCTTCACCCAGCCCTAAGAGCCCGGCACTTTGAACTTGGACTTAAAGCCTCCAAATTGTAAGAATAACTACCTGTTTGTTCAAGCCATCCATTTGTGGTATATATTCTTGTCAGAGTGGCCCTAGGTAACCAGAACAGAATATGGTACCGAGAGAGTGGGGTGCTACTCTGACAGATACCTAAAATGTGGAAACAGGAGTAGAGTGCATCCTTTACCCAAGACCATGGCAGAGAGATCCTGGTATACAGCATGAAAGACAGCAAGAGCAGACCCAACAGACCAGCATGAGAGATGACAGTAGCAGAGCCCAGAGACCGGCATTAAACAGCAACAGGCTTACCAGCCTAGAGAGGAGAAGGCCGGGCACCATTGGGTAGGTGGCTTCCTCGTGGAGTGGGTTGCCTTCAGACATTAACGGGTAGAAGAGACTGGATTCAGATGGAGTAGCAGGTTGGCCAGCCCACAGAGCAAGAAAGCTGAGTGTCCTTTGGGCAGGAAGATTCCTGGCGGAGTGGATTGTTGTGTTAGACTGGGTCCTCTAAAGAAGCAAAACCAGTAAACCTTATATAGAGAGAGAGAAAGAGAAATTTATCTTAGGAAAATGGCCCACACACTTATAGAAGGTGGCAAGTCCCAAGTTCTTGGATCAGACATCAAGTTGGAGGCTTTTCCCGACTCCTGCAGCTGCAGGGGCTGAAGAGCTCAAGGTTAGCAGCCAGTATACTAGCTGTTGACGCCAATGAATGATGAATCCAAGATCTCCAGGCCGAATTGTGGATTGCTCACTCATGGACAGTTGTAGGCAGCACAACAGAATCCTGATCCACAGCAAAGTGTCTCTTTTCCAAGGATATCCATAAATATACTGGAAGTAGGCCACACCCCTAGGAAACCTCCCTTTCAACAGATTGTCTGCTCAAAACATATATATATATGATCCCATCATGGGAACAACCCACATCACAATTGTTTAAACCACACAGAATTGTTGTCCAGCCAAGCTGACACACAGCTCCAACTATCATAGTCCACCCCTTGTCAACTTGGCAGTTGTACACATCTTCTTAACCATATATAATCTCTAAATAAGGACAACTATAAAGTCATATTCACACCTAACATGATACACTAACATGCATACAACCGATACACATTAAGCTTATTTTCATTTCACAGTTCATAACGGAAGGAAACAAAAATATTTTATGCACATATACAATGAAGAAATATAACAATCACAGTCCTTGTTTCTGCAGCTGGTCACGTGGTCATAGCTGATATTCAGAACTACCTTCTTCCACCACCCATTCTGTATTTCCCTTGCCCTCAGCAAGCACCTCAGCTGGTCATGGTTCTTCGCCTGGTGGGGTG
>NW_006921881.1:1565274-1572285 GCF_000298275.1 Orycteropus afer afer
GGTAGTACTAAGAGACATCCTAAAGAATCTCCTGTATTCCAGACATATTCTTCTTTACCTCCATTATGTAATGTCAATCCAATTTCCCCTTGGTAATCAGGATCTATCACACCAGATAGTACAGTAATGCCCTTCTTTGTCTGTTGATCCAGAGGCATGAGGAAGCCTAAATGACCAGGTGTCATTCTTAATTTCCAGTTCAATGCAATCAGTATTGTGTCTCCAGGTGGAAGTGTTCTTCCCTTTGGGACTAAGATCTTCAGACCCACAGAGCGTAGGGTAGCAGGGACAGGAAGCAAACATTTTTTGAGTGGGTCACTAGGGGTAATAGTGAGTGGTACCACTCCTGTGTCCACATGTTGGTTCCTGGACCTGTGAATCCTGGCTATTGGAGAAACAGCACCATGTTTTGGAGGCTGGTTTAGAGCATATACAGCCTCCTGGAGAACACTGCCCCAACCCCTCAAGGTATTGCCACCTTGCTGGTGCCGTAATTGTGTTTTCAGTAGGCCATTCCATCATTCTATCAAGCCAGCTGCTTCAGGATGATGGGGAACATGGTAAGACCAGTGATTTCCATGAGCTTAGGCCCACTGCCACACTTCATTTGCTGTGAAGTTAGTCCCTGGATCGCAATGCTGTGTGGAATACCATGACAGTGGATAAGGCATTCTGTAAATCCATGGAGGGTAGTTTTGGCAGAAGCATTGCATGTAGAGAAGGCGAATCCATATCCAGAATAAATATCTATTCCAGTAAGAACTAAACACTGTTCTTTCCATGATGGAAGTGGTCCAATGTAATCAACCTGCCACCAGGTTGCTGGCTGATCACCCTGAGGAATGCTTCCATATCATGGACTCAATGTTGGTCTCTGCTGCTGGCAGATTGGGCACTCAGCAGTGGCAGTAGCCATATCAGCCTTGGTAAGTGGGACTCCATGTTGCTGAGCCCATGCATAACCTCCATCTCTGCCACCATGGCCACTTTGTTCATGAGCCCATTGAGCCATGGCAAGAGTAGCTGGGGAAAAGAGATGGCTTGTTTCCAATGAACATACCATCCTATCCACCTGATTGTTACAGTCCTCCTCTGCCGAGGTCACCTTTTCGTGGTCTTTACTCCTTTGGCCCATTCAGAGACACCTATCTACATACCTCTTCCCCATACATCCTTGTCACCATTTTCCAATCATGCTCCTTCCAAGTCCCATACCATCTGGCCAAGCCATTAGCCATAGCCCATGAATCCATATATAATCGCACATCTGGCCATTTCTTATTCCATGCAAAGTGAACAGCCACATGCACAGCTCAATGTTCTGCCCTTTGGGAGGATTTCCCTTCACTACTGTCCTTCAAGGAAGTCCCAGAAAGGGGCTGCAGTGTCACTGCTGTCTACTTTCTACTGGTGCCTGCATATTACTCAGAACCATCTGTAAACCAGGCGCGAGTTTTCTCTTCCTCATTCAACTGATCATAAGGAACTCCCCATGAGGCCATAGGTGTAGACTGGGAGAGGGAGGGTAATGTGACTGGAGTGGAGACCATAGGCATTTGGGCCACTTCCTCATGCAACTTAATTGTGCCTTCATGTCCTGCTCGAGCCCAATCTCTGATATACCACTTCCGTTTAATGATGGAGTGCTGCTGTGCACATTCAACATTATGCTTCTGCAGGTCAGACAACATCCATTTCATGATGGGCAGCTCAGGCCCATGGTTAGGCATTCAGTCTCTACTAAAGCCCAGTAACAAGCCAAAAGCTGTTTCTCAAAAGAAGCGTAGTTATCTGCTGAGGATGGCAGAGCTTTACTCTCAAATCCCAAGGGTCTGCATTGCAATTTACCAATAGGGACCTGCCAAAGACTACAAATAGCATCTCTACCTACTACAGACGCTTCAAGCATCATTGGATCAGCCAGATCATATGGCCCAAGTGGCAGAGCAGCCTGCACAGCAGTTTGAACCTGTTGCAGAGCCTTCTGTTGTTTTGAGCCCTACTCAAAGCTAGCAGCTTTCCGAGTCACTTAATTAATAGGCCAAAGCAACACACACAAATGAGGGATATGTTGCCTCCAAAATCCAAAGAGGCCCACCAGATGTCGTGCCTCCTTTTTAGTTGTGGGGGACCCAGATACAATAACTCATCCTTCACTTTAGTAGGAATATCTCGACATGCCCCACACTATTGGACCCTAGAAATTTCACTGAGGTGGAAGGTGTCTGAATTTTTGTTGAGTTAATTTCCCACCCTCTGGCACGCATATGTCTCACCGAGAAGTCTAGGGTCTAAATACTTCTTCCTTACTAGGTCCAATCAGTATAATATCATCAATATAATGGACCAGTGTGATGTCTTGTGAAAGGGAAAGGCGATCAAGATCCCTATGGACTAAATTATGACATAGTGCTGGGGAGTAGATATACTCATGAGGAAGCACTGTGAAAGTGTACTGTTGGCCTTGCCAGCTGAAAGCAAACTGCCTCTGATGGTCCTTTGAAATTGGTATTGAGAAAAAGACATTGGCCAGATCAATAGCTGCATACTAGGTACCAGGAGATATACTAATTTGCTCAAGCAATGAAACCACATCAGGAACAGCAGCTGCAATTTGAGTCACCACCTGATTAAGTTTACAATAATCTACCATCATACTCCAAGATCCATCTGTTTTCTGCACAGGCCAAAGAGGTGAATTAAATGAGGATGTGGTGGGAATCACCACCCCTGCATCCTTCAAGTCCTTGATGGTGGCAGTAATCTCTGCAACCCCTCCAGGGATGCAGTATTGCTTTTGGTTTACTATTTTTTTTTTTTAGGTAGAGGCAGTTCTAATGGCTTCCACTTTGCTTTTCCTACCATAATGGCCTTTACTCCACATGTCAGGGACACAATGTAGGAATTCTGCCAATTGCTCAGTATATCTATTCCCATTATGCATTCTGGAACTGGGGAAATCATCACAAGATGGGTTCAGAAACCTGCTGTGAGACATACCTGTGCTAAGACTCCATCAATAAGTTGACCTCCATATGCCCCCACTCTGACTGGTGGGCCACAATGATGCTTTGGGCCTCCTGGAATTAGTGTCAATTCAGAGCCAGTGTCCAGTAATCCACAAAAAGTCTGATTATTTCCTTTTCCCCAATGAACAATCACTCTAATAAAATGTCTCAGATCCCTTTGGGGAAGGAAGACTGACATTATAAATTTTTGGCAACATAGTGGGGTCCTTTCTCAAATGGCCCTGGCTACCCCTTCATTCAGGGTGTTGTGGGTCTGTAAACTGATTCAAGTCTGGTAATTGATTGAGAGGCCGTGACTTGTATTCTGGCAATTCAATCTAGGCTGCTGTTCACGTGACCTAGAATTCTTCTGTCTATACAGATCAAGTAAATATTTAGTGGGTTTGCCATGTATTTCCCTGCTAGGAACACCGCGCACAAGTAGCCAATGCCATAATTCCACACGAGTCAGACTATTCTGATTATTGTTCCATCTCTGCTGTCCATTATGGTAACCATGCCAATATTGCCTTTGTTGATTACTGCTGCCACTTGGCCCCTACTACCACAGAGTCCAATCAGCCTCATCATAGTTGTCTTAGTTCAATTAGGGCAGTTCCCACTGTCAAATCCAGCTGACATAAAATACCAACCACAGCAGTCTTCAAGGATGCTGGGGCTCCCTTCACAAATTCATTCCTCACCATACTGGTGAAAGGCGTGTCTTCTGGACTCTCCATTTCTGGATCTAGGGGTCTAATATGATAAATCCATTCTAACCAGTTTCCCTAAGCTTCTGGATACCTTTTTCTACATTATACCAAGGCAGGTCTGGTACTTCAACTTGACTTAAGGTAGGCCACTGCATAATCCATGCTTCAGTAAGCCAACCAATAAATTATTAGGTCCTTTCCTAACCTCTCAAGCTGAAACATTGAATGAAGAATCCATACTTAGTGGGCCTAAATCAATAAACTCAGACTGATCCAACATTACATTCCTTGCACCATTATCCCTTACCCTCAGTGGCCATTCCCATACATATTCTCCAGGTTTCTGTCTGTACATGTTAGCAAAATCAAGTAGGTCTTTTCAGGTGTAGCATACTACCTCCTCAGTCACATTTTGTATTTCACCTTTTGGGCCTTGCTTGGACTTAACTTTAGTTATAGATCTAGCAGCGACAATGGGTGGTTGGGGGCAGGTCCTGAGAACATTCAGCAATGTCTTCCATGGCCTCTGGCTCACAAATGATCCAGCAGGAACAGTGGGTTAATCCCATCACATAGAAGTGGAAGAGATAATGGTTTTTATAGTAATCCCTTCAGATGGGAGGGATTCAACAGAATTTACAGGCTCCATATCCTGATCTTCTTGACTATCTGCCCATATGTCCCCATTCCAGGTTTCAGGGTCCCATATTTTCCCAATCAATTTGCCCCTAATGTTTCCTAGAGGAACTTCATAGTTTTAGGTTTCACATTTAAGTCTTTGATCCATCTGGAGTTAGTTTTTGTGTATGGTGTGAGATACAGATCTTGTTTCATTTTCTGCAAAGGGATATCCAGTTTTGCCAGTGCCATTTGTTAAAGAGACCATCTCTTCCCCATTTAATGGATTTCAGCCATTTGTCAAAGATCAGCTGACCATAGTTTAATGGATCTATTTCTGAGTTCTCAACTCTGTTCCACTGGTCTATGTTTTGACTACTTTGGATGTATAGTTGGTTTTGAGATCTGGGAGTGTAAGACCTCCTACTTTGTTCTTCTTCAATAATGTTTTGCTTATTTGAGGTCTCTTTCCTTTCCATATAAAATTAGTGATTATTTTTTCCATATCCTTAAAGAATGCTGATGGGATCTGGATTGGGATTGCATTGAATGTATAGATTGCTTTGAGTAGTACTGACATTTTCACAATGTTCAATCTTCCTATCCACAAGCATGGTATGTTCTTCCATTTATGTAGATCTCTTATGTTTTCTTGGAGCAGTTATTTGTAGTTTTCTTTGTATAGGTCTTTTGTGTCCCTAGTGAAATTTATCCCCAAGTATTTTATTTTTTGGTAGCTACTGTAAGTGGTATTGATTTCCTTGTTTCCGTTTTGGCAATCTCTTTCTGGTGTGGAGCAATTCAACTGATTTTTCTACATTGATCTTGTATCCTGCCACTATGTTAAACCTCTCAATTAGTTCCAGTGGTTTTTTTTCAAGTCTCTTGAGCTTTCTATGTATGTTGTTGTTGTTGTTATGTGCCGTCGAGTCGGCCCCGACTCATAGCGACCCCTCCTTGGGTTTCCGAGGCAGTATCACTACGGAAGTAGGATTGCCCAAACTTCCTTCCGAGGAGTGGCTCATATTATCAGCAAATAGGGATAGTTTGACTTCTTTCTTATGAATTTGGATATCCTTGATTTCCCTTTCTTGCCTTATTGCCCTGGCTTGGACTTCTAACACAATGTTGAATAGAAGTGGTAATAGAGGGCATCCTTGTCTGGTTCCCCTTTGCAAGGGAATGGTTTTAGTCTCTTTCCATTGAGAATAATGTTGGCTGTTGTTTTTGCATATATGGCCTTTATTATGTTGAGGAATTTCCCTTCTATTCCTATTTTTCTGAGAGTTTTTATCAGGAATGGGTGTTGGATTTTATCAAATGCCTTTTCTGCGTCAATTAATACCTTCATGTGGTTCTTTTCTTTTGTTTTCTTTATGTGATGGATGATATTGATTGTTTTTCTAACGTTGAATCATCCTTGCATACCTGGTATAAACCCCACTTGGTCATAATGTATTATTTTTTTGATATGTTGTTGGAATTTATTGGCTAGTATTTTGTTGAAGATTTTTGCATCTATATTCATGAAGGATATTAGTCTGTAATTTTCCTTTTTAGTGATGTCTTTGCCTGGTTTTGATATCAAGATTATACTTGCATCATAAAAAGAATTTGGGAGAATTCCACCCTTTTCTATGTTCTGGAATAGTTTGAGTAGAATTAGTGTCAGTTTTTCTCTGAACATTCGGTAGAATTCTCCAGTGAGACTGTCTGGGCCAGAGCGTTCTTTTGTTGGTAATTTTTTTTTTTATGACCTGTTCAATTTCTTCTTTTGTTATGGGTCCATTTAAATTTTCCACCTCAGCCTCTGTTAGTTTAGGTAAGTAGTATATTTCTAGAAATCTGTCCATTTCTTCTAGATTTTCAAATTTGTTGGAGTACAGTTCTTCATAGTGTCCTGATATTATCCTTTTAATTTCTGTTGGTTCTGTTGTGGTGTCACCCAATTCATTTCTTATTCGTGTTATTTGCATTATCTCCCTCTTTTCCTTTGTTAAATTGGCCAGTTTTAAAGTTTAAATAAAATTTGTCAATTTTATTAATCTTTAAAAGAATCAACTTCTAGTCTTATTGATTTTTTCTATTGTCTTTCTCTTTTGTTTCATTGACTTCTGCCTGTATCTTTATTATTTATTTTCTTCTGGTGACTGTAGGCTATTTTTTGCTGCTCTTTTTCTAATTGTTGGAGATGTTGAGTTAAGGTGTTGGTTTTGGTTCTTTCTTCTTTTTTGATGTCTACTTATTGCTATAGATTGGCCCTGATCACTGCTTTTGCAAATATTTTAGTATGTTGTGTTTTCATGCTCATGTGATTCAAGGAATTCTTTCTTTCTTTATTTATTTTACTACCCAATCATTTTCAAGGAGGGTGTTATTCAGTTTCCATGTGTTTGCTCTTTTTTCCATTCATCTTCCTATTGTTGATTTCTAAATTTACAGCATTGTGATCTGAGAAGATGCTTTGCAGGATTTCAATGTTTTTAAATTTATTGAGGCTTGCTTTGTGGTCTAACATATGGTCTATAATGGAGACTGTTCCATATGCACTGGAAAAGAATGTATATTGTGCTGTTGTTGGGTAAAGTGCTCTGTAGATGTCTATAAGGTCAAGCTTGTTGTTGTTGTTAAGTGTCGTCGAGTCGTTTCCGACTCATAGTGACCCCATGCAC
>NW_006921881.1:1587100-1596186 GCF_000298275.1 Orycteropus afer afer
TCTATCCAGGATCTCCTACAAAGATCCTCTTCCAAGTGGTTGACAGTAGTAGCCAAGCACTATCTATTTCTTCTGGTCTCATAGTTGTATAGGCTGCAGATAGGATGGTGTACCAGTTGCTAGTACTAATTGCTTCAATGAATTTTTGGTTTTCTTCATTCTTCTTGGCTCTGGATGAGGAGAGACCCATCATTGCATGTAGTTGGCAGCTTGCAAGCTTTTAAGATCTCAGTTGCTACTTGCCACAGTAGGAGGTGGAACAATGTTTTGTGGGCTGGTTTCTGGGTTATGTCATCATGTGTGTTGATGGTCAGTTGTTGTTTGCTGTTGTTGGTTCTCTGTCCAAAGGACTCCCTTTAGCGTCTCTTGTAAGGGTGGTCTGCTTTTAAAAAATTCCCTTAATTTCTGCTTATCTGGAAATCTAATTTCACCATCACATTTGAAATACAATTTTGCTAGGTATATAATTCTTGGTTGGAAATTTTTTTCTTTCAGGGTTTTATATATACCATATCATTGTCTTCTTGCCTGTATGGCTTCTGCCAAGAAATCTGAGTTTAGTCTTATTGATTGACCCTTGTGGGTAACTTTTCATTTTTTCCCATCCTGGTCTCAGGATTCTTTCTTTGTCTTTGGTTTTGGTGAGTTTGATGATGATTATGTCTTGGTGATTTTCTTTTGGGGTCTGTCCTGTTTGGGGTTTGCTGGACTTCTCGAATGGGTATATTCTCATCTTTTGGGAAATAATCTTCAAACAAATCAACAATTGTCTCTGTGGTTTTATTTGTCTCTTCCTGTTCTGAAATTCTGATTACACATAGGTTATTCCTTTTGATGGCATCCCACATGATCTTTAGGCTTTCTTCATTTTACTTTGATCTTTTTTTTCTGATTGACCCCTTTCCAAAGAAGTATTGAGGTATTTGTCTTCAATCTCACTAATTATTTCTTCCATTGATTCAATCCTACTCCTTTACCTGTTCAATGTGTTACCCATTGCTGAAATTTAGTATAATCTTCTGGATTTCTATCTATAGATTTTTTATCATTTCTAATTTTTCATATATTTTGTCATTTTTTTATTGTATTGTCTTTCAAAATTTTTCTAGGGTTTTCTCTGTGTTTTCCTCAATTTTGTCAGTGTTTTCCTTGTCTGTCTCTCAATCCGTTGAAGGTACCTAAACAGAACTCTTTTTAATTGCTTATCAAGGAGTTTCAATGCTGCTTCTTCCTCAATGATATGTTCTGGTTCTGTATCCTGGTCCCTTGTTTCTCCTGCTTTATGTTTCCTCTTTGTGTGAGCTCTGATGCTCTGTTGTCTCTGAGACATTGTGATGTTTTTGTGTTTACATTTAATTGGTGATTATATGTTGGAGTGATTTGCCCAAGATTTTCATTTTCTTTGTTTTGTTTGGATGTTATCTAAGTAAGCAAGGTATTGTGCCCCTCTAATCACTATTTTGCAGCACTTACACACTCACCACCTGTCTCGTTTCCCATTGTCAGCCTCCCATATGTCCCTGCTGTCCTTGGCAAGCAGAGCCTATTCTTAGGTCCCTGAAATCTGAATGAGAATGCTGTCACTTTAAATAACCAAAATAGCTACCTCTTGCTAATTTTCAAAATGGCTGCACCCTCAGTTACTTTAAATATCCAAAATGGCCACCACATGTAAACAATAAAAATGACTGTGCCCTCCAGACTTCCAAAAGTCCACAGCAGCAGGTTGTTTCCTTCTTTGCTGTTTCCCTTCCTAGTCATTGGCCACCATTGCAGTCATCCCTGCAGCTCTTGGCAGCCAGAGCTGATCATTAGGTCAATTCTCAGGTCCCAACACCACTTGGAAATATTCAGGCTGTTGGTGCCATCAGAGTAGCTGAAAGTCCACAGCTCCATCTGTCTCCATACTCACTGTTTTCATTCAGGTTCTTCCACTAGTTGGTACCTAATCCACTTCTGTACATTTCTTTTCAAAGTCCAGGGCTCCAGGATTATCTTCTGTATCTCTGTCAATTGATTTCTCTTTTCTTTGTTGAAGAGGGTCTGTGTAGCTTGCCTGCCTATTCTGCCATCTTACCAGAAGTCTGAACACATATGTCTTGAAAGAAGTACAACCAAAATGTGCCTCAGAAGGGGGTATAGTGAGACTTCATCTCACATACTTTGAATATGTGAACAGAAGGAACCAGTCCCCTGAAAAAGACATAATCCTTTGTTAAGTAGTGGGTCAGTGAAAAAAAGGAAGACACTCAATTAGATGGATTTACACAGTGGCTGCAACAACGGGCTCAAACATAGCAAAGATTGTGAGAATGGCACAGGACCAGGCAATGTTTCCTTCTGTTGTACACTGGATCACTATGAGTCAGAACCAACTCAACGATACCTAACAACAACAATGACAACAATGAGATAGCCTATTTTATAAACCACTAATTCTTTTTTCAAAGGTGACTCGGCTGTTATTTTTTAGGTTTATAATTTCTATTTGGTTTCTTTTCTAGTTTTCTCTCACATTTTATAACTTCCAGTTCTCTGGTCAGATTTTCAAGTATATCATCTCATTGAACAGAAATACAAAGAAGTTTCACTATCATGCCCTGGTATTTCTGCTGCAGAAGTGTTTGTGACACAACTTCCATCACTGTTGTCTCTAATTCATGGAGTCTTTTCTCCTGATTGTGAACAAACATATGTAGAATTAATTTTAACTTAAAATAATGACTTTTTATCTCCAGAAATTTTCTGTACATGTATCTGTTATATCTGATAGGTTTCCAATTCAAGAGTACTTCATTTCAGTCCAAATATTTTATTACTTCACTACTGTAAAAAAGTCAAGGAAAGGTTTATATATGGAAGGAAACTTTCTTTGTTTCTTTGTTGGTTACCAGGGAGAGAAAGGAAGGGAATACTACTAGATAGGTAGAGACAAGTATCGATTTGAGTGAAGGGAAGTGGAATGCACCAAAAGTGAGGGATCAATACGGTGGCATTGAGGAAGAGGAAGACATAGAGAGGTACATGGGAGACACAGACAACAAAGATGAACCCTTTTGCATATACAGTACTGCATTGTTAGTAATGACAAGCCTTGATAGCTTGTTGAAGGGTTGATAGATGTATATACAGGCTGAATGATCAGGTATGTCTAGGCAGAGGAGAGTGTGCCCATGACCATGTATAGGGCTGGCAGGTGATGCTTCTACAAGCATATTGGTATGTGCTGTAAGAATATCCAGGTGCATAATACAGCTAACAAGGGACAAGGTTGTGGTGGTTTCTTGGCCACAGCCAGCTACCCTGAGGGAGAGAGTAATTGGACAGTGGGTTTGGGACCATGGTCACAGTGGACATCAAGCTCAATTGGCATAACATACTATACAAAAATGTTCCACATCCTACTTTGGTGAGTAGTGACTGACATCTTAAAAGCTTACAAGTGGCCATCCAGAGGCAATGATGGGTCTCTTCTCATCCAGAGCATAGAATGAAGAAAACCAAAGATGCATGGAAACAATTAGTCCAAGGGACTGGTAGACTGTGTGATCCTCAGCCTCTATGACCATGAGACCAGAAGAACTAGATGGTGCCCAGCTACAACTGTCAACCACTTGGAGGGCGATGGGTACAGGAGATCTTGGCTAGAGTGGGAGAACAATGTGGAACAAAACTCAAAATCATTAAAAAAAAAAAAAAAAAAGACCAAATTTGCTGGTCTGATAGAGCCTGGTGAGACCCCTGAGACTATAGCCCCTAGTTATCCTCCAGGTCTGGAACTGAACTCACTCTTGTGGCTTCCAGACAAACAACAGACAGGCATTTGGGGTGAACATTTACATCAGGTAGATACACTCCTTGGAGCAATCAATTGATCAATCATGGGAGAACAGAAGGACAGTGTTTGCACAGGGAGACAGCTGGAGGGAGGCAGGAGTGCATGGGAGGGAAGGACACAGGGAAGGTAACTATGGGGAGGAAGTGGGAAGAGAGCTGTTACATTGTGGGGAATACCAGTCAATGTCATGAAACAAAATGTATGAATTACTGTATGGAAAATGAATTTTCTCAGTAAACTTTCACCCAAATCACTATAAAAATTAAAAAAAAAAAGAGTACTTCATTCCAAACTGCAAGCTGGAATCCAAATCAAATTATTCAGAGAAGGGTGGCCCTTCCCTTCTTGATACCAACCTGAACAGTGTGCCCTTGCCGTGCTCCAGGTGGAAGAAACCACTCAATACAATCATCCATCAGGTAAATTTATCTGCCTTCTCTGTCAATCTGATTTATTAAGAGTTGGGTATGGTTTTCAGGCAGGGATGGGATTACCCAACAAGCACAGGCTTACTTGTACTTACTTTCTAATCTCCAGTGAACAATTTCACTTGGGTTTCACCACATCAAAGAAGCCTTCTTTTGCAGCTCTCTACAGTTTTGTCAGTTCTCATCCAGGGACATCAAAGAATTCAAATTCAAATCCTCCCCGTCATAGTCATACCGAAAGTGCCCCAAGGAAGCTGCGGTTGGCTTGGCCACTAATGGTGTGAAGCTCTAGCCCTGACCGTGCCCTCAGACCTGTGCAAGGTTGCCAAACCCCTCCCAGCCTAGACCCTCCCCTCCACCGGATCCTGTCCCTCCCACTCCTCGCTGTAGCCCCCCCCAAAAAAACCAGACTTTTTCCTGTGATTGGTCACAGTGTCAGTCAAGATTCACCTTGAAACTAGACCCTGGAGCCAATCACAAATTCTCTATGAGTGATTATTGATGTAATTGGATTCCTAGCTACCATATTTAAATGTTTTCTGTTTGTTCCCTTTGTTCTTTGTGCTGTTTTTGCTTTTTCTAGTGGAGCTCTGGTAGGGTAGTGCCTAAGGCATTTGACTGCTAACCAGAAAGAAGGCTGCTGGTTCAAACCCACCAGCCACTCCTCAGAAGGAAGGTTGGACAATCTACTTCTGTAGTGATACTGTCTCAGAAACCCAAGGAGGGGTCGCTATGAGTTCATCCAACTTGACGGCACATAACAACAACAACAAGTGTTCCGAGCCGGTTGCTGCACCCTGCCCCACAGACCTGAGTCCGGAAGCTGACTCACTCAACTGCCTTGCCACACTTGTCCCTGGCGAGTTTGCTCAGAAGGTTTTACAATAGAGATCTAGTGAAACTCAAGAACTGTACCTCCAAGGTCCAAAGGTCTAGGCCTATCTTCTCTCCCCTCCGTGCCCTCAGCCTAGTGTTCTGATTCTGGTGGTAGCTGTGGCAGGAACTGGGTGTCAACCACATAGGTGAGGTTGATGTAGTGAGGATCTGAATCGTTGAGTTCCAGGAACCAGGCGGTTTTGAATTACCTGAGGTATATGGGACTCAGGATGGCTGTTCAGAAAACTAGTCATGTTGGGGAGCAGAGAAGGCAGGGGTGTGGGGCTGTGACCTCGGCCCTCCTTCTCCTCCCAGGTCTTTCCCACCAGCTGTCTTGGTGCTGGAGATGCTCGCTTGCTTGCTCGCTCCTGTGTTTCCACAGGACTGAAGCTCTGGACCCTCCCCCCCCCACACACACACATCCCTTCCTCCTGCAGCTCCTTTATTGTAAGGCCTGGGGACCTGAGGAGAGAGTGAGATAAGAGAAGGTGGGTAGGTGAAGAGAGAAAGGAAAATAAAAAGAGGGTTGGGGTAAGAGGCGGAGCCCCTTAAGGGCCTGCTCAGCACTCAGCAGGCCAGTCCTTTTGCTCCTCCCTCCCCAGCATCAGTTTATCCTGATTCTTTACTCATCTGCCTGGATCTCAGTCCAGGTAACAGCCCACCAGATCAGCAGCAGGAGAGCTTGGGAAGCATGAGCCTGGTTCTCTTGGAGTCTAGCAAGGAGTCTAGATTATCACCCAATTTTATTAAGACAATCCACCACTTCTCTAGAAGCTCCAATCCTGAAGTCCTCAGTCCTGGGCAAGAAAAGAAGAGCCAGGAATGAGAGGTGGCCAGCCATCAGGAAGGGAAAGTGCTGCAGAGTTCTCAGGAGAGGGCTATCCTCATAGTTAAAAGTAAAGATCCAAGTAGAGATTTTTCTTAATTTTCTTTGATATTTTAACAAAAGAGCAGTTGTCCCTTTTTCCTGTGGATACTTGGGCCTAGACTGTTAGAGTGAACTACTCCGCCTACTCTTCTTGTTCTTCACTTTCTAGAATCTCCCTGAGCTGGACTCTCAGATCTCAGCCTTTCTATTCTGGTCATGAGCGTGGGGCCCTAGGTCCCATCGCCTGGGTGTGGTAGTTAGGGTTGTGTGTCAACTTAGCTGGGCCTGGTTGAGTGGCTGGGCAGCTAGTGGTAGTTATTCCCTATGATGAGACTGGCAATCAACTCCGTGGTGAAATCTGCCATGAACAGCTGAGTAGCTGCTTTAGGGATGTGGTCTGTTTCCCATATAACAGCTTTGGGAATGGTCTCTGGCCTTTTGGCACACTTGAACCCTGCATGTAGCCAAGTCATTGTTCAACAGCCTGCCATGCACTACTGATCTTGGGACTTCATCTGGACTTGAATCAATGGCCTGCAGTGTTGTTTGGTAACATTGGGACCGTGCCTTTTTACGTGTCAACCTTGGGTTTGTCAGCTTCAGCAGCCAGCAGCTGTCTGAGTGAAGAAAAGCCTCCAGCTTCAGTGGGCCAGGAGCAGGAAGCAGAGCTGAAGCCCAAGGTGGAGGGGCTTTCACCCAGCCCCTAGAGCCTGGCACTTTGAACTCAGACTTAAAGCCTCCAAACTGTGAGAGAATAAACTCCTGTTTGTCAAGGCATCCCACTTATGGTATACATTCCTGTCAGAGAGGCACTAGGTAACCAGAACACTGGGTATTCCCCCGTCTCTACCATTATTTGTGGCTTGACTTTTAGTAGGCAACTGACCCTCTCTGTTCCTATTAAAAGAACAGAGTAAAAGTAAAAGGGAGAATAGCAGTCACATCCCAAAGAAGTGTTGTGAGAATTAAATGAATTAGTATTTTTAAAGGGCTAAGGACACTGATTAATACATACCAAAACAAACAAGCAAACCAACCAACCCATTACAGTAGATTCCAACTCAGCAACCTTATAGGATATAGTAGAACTGCTTCACAGGGTTTCCAAGGCTGCAATCTTTAGGAAGCAGATTGTGTATTTCTACTGCAGAGGGCTGGTGAGTTCAAACCACTAACCTTTCTTTTAGCAGCCAAGCTCTTAACCACTGCCACCAGAGCTCCTTGATTAACACAGAGTAAACACAATGAAGTTTCAAGATATTCAAACCAAAAAAAAAACCAAACTCACTGCTGTTGAGTCAACTCCAACTCATAGCAACCCCTCCTTGGGTTTCCCAGGTGGTATATCTATGGAAGTAGATTGCCCAGTCTTCACTACTATAGTTTCTTTAGGCCTTTATGAGCCCTTCAACTTCTATTTGGCATTCACAGAAGTAATTTTTACCTTTTAATTACTCTCAGAAGAGTTTTAAAATGTTCCTAATGTTATCTTGGACAAGTAAGTAAAACATAAACAAGTTTGTCCAAGATATCAATTTTTTTAAACCTATTGTTGATAGCTGCCATAGAGTTGGCACCAACTCATAGCGACCCTATGTGCAACAGAAAGAGACACAGCCTGGTCCTGCACTGTCCTCACAATTGTTGCTATGCTTGAGCCCAAGGTTCATGAGTTGTGGACATGTGTCAAGCCATCTCATTGAGGGTCTCCCTCCTTTTCATTGACCCTGTACTTTACTAACCATGAGGTCATTCACAAGGGACTGGTCCCTGTTGTTGTTATTGTGTGCCATTAACTCACAGTGACCTTATGTACAGTAGAACAAAACACCGTCTGGTCATGTGCCAGCCTCATGATCCCTACGATGTCTGAGCTCATTGCTGCAGCCACTGTGTCAATCCATCTTGTTGAGAGCCTTCCCTTTTTTGTTGACCCTCCACTTTACCAAGCATTACATCTGTGTTAGGCTGGGTTCTCTAGAGAAGCAAAACCAGTAAAGCTTATATATACATACAGAGAAAGAGAAATTTATCTTAGGAAAATGGCTCACACACTTATAGAAGCTGGCAAGTCCCAAGTTCTTGGATCAAATGTCAAGCTGGAGGCTTTTCCCAACTCACGCAGCTGCCACAGCTGACGAGCTCAAGGTTGGCAGGCAGTATTCCAGCTGTTGACTCCAACGAATGAACAATCCAAGATTTCCAGGCCAACTTGTGGATTGTTTGCTCATGGACAGTTGTAGGCCTCACAACAGGATCCCAATCCACAGAAGAGTGTCTCTTTTCCCAGGAGATCCATAAATATATTGGAAGCAGTCCACACCCCTAGGGAAACTCCCTTTCAATGGATTGGCTGCTCAAAACATATACATCTGATCCCATCATGGTAATAAGTCATATCACAACTACTTAAACCACACAGAATTGTGGTCCAGCCAAGTTAATACACAGCTCCAACTATTACAGTCCACCTCTTGTCAACCTGGCAGTTGTACACATCTTCTTAACCATATATAATCTCTAAATAAGGACAATTATAAAGTCATATTCACACCTAACATGATACACTAACACGCATACAACTGAAATGCATTAACTTTGTTTACATTTCACAGTTCATAACAGAAGGAAACAAAAATATTTGATGCACATATACAATGAAAATATATAACAATCAGTCTTCGTTTCTGCAGCTGGTCTCATGGTCATAGCTGATATTCAGAACTACCTTCTTCCACCACCCATTCCATATTTCCCTTGCCCTCAGCAAGCACCTCTGCTGGTCATGGTTCTTTGTCTGGTGGGGTGATCAAAACCTTCATTCCTGAAGGGTCTGGGCCATTAGTAGTCATATCAGACTTGGGTTGCTGTAATTTTCCATTGACTTTATTCACAGGGCATGGTAGTACTAAGAGATGTCCTAAAGAGCTCCTGTATTCCAGATATATTCTTCTTTATCTCCATTATGTAAAGCCAATCCAATTTCCCCTTGGTAATCAGGATCTATCACACCAGTTAGTACAGTAATGCCCTTCTTTGTCTGTTGATCCAGAGGCATGAGGAAGCCAAAATGGCC
>NW_006921881.1:1597731-1600388 GCF_000298275.1 Orycteropus afer afer
ATTTGGTCTTTCCTTCCTTTCCTGTCTTTTTAATGACCTTTTGCTTTCTTCATGGATGATGTTCTTGATGTCATCTCACAATTCCTCTGGTTTTCAGTCATTGGTGTTCAATGCATCAAATCTATTCTTTAGATGGTCTCTAAATTCAGGAAGGATATAATCAAGGTCATATTTCAGGTCTTGTGGACTTCTTTTAATTGTCTTCAGCTTCAACTTGAACTTGCATATTAGAAGTTGACGGTCTGTTCCACAATCATCTCCTGGCCTTGTTTTGGCTGAAGATACTGAGCTTCTCTATCCCCTCTTGCCAGATGTAGTCAATCTGATTCCTGTGTACTCCATGTGATGAAGTCCACGTGTATAGCCTCTGTTTATGTTGTTGAAAAAATGTGTTTGCAATGAATATGTCACTGGTCTTGCACAATTCTATCATGTGATCTCCAGCATTATTTCTATCACCAAGGCCATATTTTCCAACTACCGGTGATTCTTTGTTTCCAACTTTTGCATTCCAATCACCAGTGATAAGTAAAACATCTTGATTGCAAATTCAATCAATTTCAGACTACAGAAGTTGGTAAAAATCTTCAATTTTCTCATCTTTGGCTTTGGTGGTTGTGCGTAAATTTTAATAATAGTAGTATTAACTGGTCTTTCTTGTAGGCATATGCTTATTATCCTATCAGTGACAGCATTGTACTTCAGGATAGATCTTGATACATTATTTGTGATGATGAATGCCACGCCATTCTTCTTCAATTTGTCATTCCCGGCATAGTAGATCATATGGTTGTCTGATTCAAAATGGCCAAAACCAGTCCATTTTAACTCACTAATGCCTAGGATATTGATCTTTATGTGCCTCATTTCATTTTTGACAACTTCCAATTTTCCTACATTCATACTTCGTATATTCCATGTTCCAATTATTAATGGATGTTTGCAGCTGTTTCATCTTGAAACATGTCACATCAGAAATTAGAGGTCCTGAAAGCTTAACTCTATCCACATCATTAAGGTCAGCTCTACTCTGAGGAGGCAGTTCTTCTCCAGTTGTATTTTCAGTGCCCTCCAACCTGAGGGGCTCATCTTCCAGCACTATATTGGGCAATGTTTCAGGGCTATTCATAAAGTTTTCCAGTAATATATCGGATAATGTTTCACTGATATTCGTAAGGTTTTCACTGGCCCATTCTTTGAGAGGTAGATGGCTTCTTCCTTCTTCTATCTTAGTCTGGAAGCTCCAGTGAAAACTGTCCTCCATGAGTACCCCTGCTGGCATTTGAAACATTGGTGGTGTTCTGGTTACTTAGTGCCATTCTGACAGGAATATACCACAAATGGGATGGCCTTAACAAACAGGAGTTTATTCTCTCACAGTTCGGTGGCTTTAAGTCCAAGTTCAAAGTGCCAGGCTCTAGGGGCTGTGTGAAAGCTCCTTGACCTGGGGCTTCAGCTCTGCCTCTTGCTCCCAGCCCACTGAAGCTAGAGGCATCTCTTCACTCAGGCTGCTGAGGCTAACAAGCCCAAGGTTGACAAATAAAATAACACAGCCCTGATGTTACCAAACCACGTGGCAGGCCATTAATTCAAGTCCATTGTAAGTCCCAAGGTCAGCAGAGCATGGTAGGCTGCTGAACAATGACACAGTTACATGCAGGGTTCAAGCATGCCATAAGCTAGATACCATTCCCCAAGGCTTCTCCTTATATGCAGGAAGCAGACCACATCTCTAAGGCAGCTACTCAGCTGCTTGTGATAGATCCCACCATGGAGCTGATTGCCAGTGGGAATAACTACCACTAGCTGCCCAGCCACTCAACCAGGCCCAGCCTACGTGACACACAAACTTAACCACCACATGTGGCATAGCCTCCAGCCTAACAGCAACATGTATGCCAACATAGTACAACAAATTGACAAATTTGTCTCCTTTAATTGTTCATTACTGCTCTGCTCATTGCCAGGTCTCCTGTACCCTTCTCATTTACCCAGCCTTCCTCTAGGATGCTCCACGCATACAAACATCTGTTTTCCACTGCTTCCATGCTGGCTTACTGCAGCCTTACCCCCAGGGCACCTCCCCACATGCAAACACCTGCCTTCTGCTGGCTTACTGCACGTGGTCCCTAGCTTGTCCAAAATATGACCATCCTCCCTCCTAAGGAGGATTCTGGCTATACTTCTTCCAAGAGAGATTAGTTCATTCTTCTGGTAGTCTATGGTATATTCAATATTCTTCTCCAACACCATAAATCAAAAGCAACACTTTAGTCTTCCTTATTCATTGTCTAGTTTTTGCATGGCGATGAGGCAATTAAAAATAAGTAAAACCTGTGAAATGTGTAAAGTGGAAACATATCAGAGAAGGAAAACTCAAATAATTTTCTCTACAATTATTCTTTCAGCCTAACAAACATTCTCTGAAAGCTGGAACTTGTGAGATGTGAATGGAATCAGAAAATTGTTGCTACTGCAACCCATGTGATGAAGAAGAGTAGATGCCAGAAATAATTCCAAAAAGTCTTCCACTTCCTTTTGCATTTGTGTGTGTGTGTGTGTGTGTGTACTCACATTCCATTGTTCTCTGAGTAGGTCTATCTTTACATTTTTGCTATGAACTTAGAAATGTGTTTCAATAACGTCATCAAAAAAAT
>NW_006921881.1:1601168-1601742 GCF_000298275.1 Orycteropus afer afer
TCAAACCCACCAACCACTCCTTGGAAGGAAGGTTGAGCAATCTACTTCTGTAATGATACCGCCTTGGAAACCCAAGGAGGGGTTGCTGTGAGTTGAATCAACTTGACAGCATTAAGTTTGGTTTTGGTAGTACAAAAGTGCTAGTAGGAAGTTGAATCCAGCGTGTGGCTGAAGACTCTATGCTCCCCTAGCTGAACTAACACACTCAGGAGCTGACAGCAGAGACTGAGAGCCCAGCTGCATGATGCCATTGTTGTCTGCTGTCACCTTCTCAAGTTGGCCCGGGTCCTGTAGCTGCTCGTGTTCTGTGTACAAAGGGTAAAGGGAAAACAATCAAGAGAAAACAATGAGGACCTATTAAAGCTGTAGGAGTCCTGGAGACTATGGCCCTGACTTGCTCCTTAAACCTTGAATTGAAACTATCCTCTAAAATCACCTTTGAACTAATGGTTTAGCCCAAAGAGTAAAGATGCCATCCCTTGAAGAGAAGGGCAATGTACCAAATGTGAGTGACCAATATGGCAGCATTGAGGATGAGAAAGACATAGAGAGGTACATGGGCAGTACAGACAAC
>NW_006921881.1:1602627-1605665 GCF_000298275.1 Orycteropus afer afer
AAGTGGGAGGGGAGCTGTTGCATTGTAAATTTTGGTCAATGACATGAGACAAAGTATATGTGAACTGCTGTATGAAAAGTGAATTTGCTCTGTAAATCTTCACCCAAATCAAAATAAAATTAAAAAAAAAAAAAGATGCCACCCTTGAATACTGCATTTCTTTAAAACAAAACAAGCAAACAAACAACCACAACCACAACCACAACAAAAAACCCAGCTATTTTAAACATAGATGAGGAGGTGGAGGGACAGGGAGACTAAGCAAATAGAAGTAAAACAACTAGAACAGAAATAATGAGAATGTTGACAAAATAAGAAGAATGTAACCAATGTCACTGGTCAATATGTCAAGAATCTGTGGGATGCGGGTAAATTTTGCTGTGTATATTATCACAAAAAGTTAAAGTTAAAAAGAGACAACAGTGAGTGTTCAACTCTTACAAAACGTTGGTTTCTAATCCCTCAGAGATTCTCCTTCTTCATTCTTACCTAAAATGGATTTTGCATGGTGAGCATCAGAGATGGTGAGAGAAAGGTGGGAGCACAGCGGGGCGTCCCGGCCCCTCACTCAGCAACTCCATCACTCAGGTAGCAAGGGACCCACATTGGACTTTTGAGGATCCTGGCTTTGTCCTGGATTTGAACAGGGCTAAGGGGGGGCGTTGATGAACATAAGGCTCCCAATGCACTTTCTAAATACCCCACTTTTCATCTCCTATTACTCTCCAGTGAGAGAGAGAAGGCATGTCCTTTCCACCCTTATCAGTGCAGAGGGAGACTTGAAGGATTCCACTTCCTGGCAGAGTCCCTCCTATCCTCACTGACACTGCACAGTTTTCTCACCTGGGCTTTCAGCATCTGATGCTTCCTTCCTCTTGCAGTAATGAAACACAAAAAGTATAAACACAGCCATCAGCAACAGCAACAGCAACAGCAACAGCAACAGCAACAGCAACAGGAATGATTTGCCATAAACTCCAATATATTGGGGCCCCTCCTGAAAAAAAAAAAACCACAAACACATTATTATACACTGGGCCCCCATCTCAATCCACAACATTTTTATCCTTTCTGACTTCCTGGCCCCTAACTACCAGAATCAGAGTCCCCTCTAGGACGGCCCATGCTTACCAATGGTCACAGGGTATGTAGTGTGCTTCCCATCGTGTTCTACGTGGCAGCTATACCTCTGCTCCTTTCCTTTGGGAACCCTTATGGACACGCAGGTCTCACTGGTTCCATTCTCATAAGGCAGGCCACACCTATAGTCCTGGGAGTCCTGGCTCAGGGGTTCCCCATCCGGTAGCCAGGTCAGTGAGATTTCACTGGGATAGAAGCCAGAAGCCCAGCACATCAAGGTGATGCCTTCTACAGACTCAGTGTAGGTCACATTCACTGCTGGGGGTACTGGGGGAAGAGAAGGTTTAATCAGTGAGGCATGTACCCATACTCTGCCCCCAAGTCTAAGAAAGACTATATAGGGCTGGTCCTCTCTACTTTCCCTACTCTGGCCTGAAGCTGCATTCACCCACCAGCACTCAAGCTTCATGCTACTCACAGTCTGTTTGGGACCAAGGGACCCCAATTCCTTAGACTGGCAGGGGGATGAGACCTTGGAATGTATCCTGACTCTCCACATCCACATGTTGAAGGAGGGGAGGGATAATGACAAGAGGGTTCCTGGGTCATGGAGCCCAAGACAGAACTCTCCAGGCTGAGGCAGGCTGGGAGCCAGATGGGGCAAGCCCATAATTCTGAGGCCACCATAGACAAATGATAACCTCTCCTATGTAACACCTACTTTCCCAGGTTCAGTTTCCTGCCTGAGGGCCCCCTGCTTTTCTGGATGACATTGAACAAGTCCATCCCCTCCCACTTGTGTGCACAATGTGTCAACCGGACATGTAAAGATGCCATAGGACAGGGAGGGTTTCCCTCAGGTAATGCAGAGTGAGGGCAGATAGCAACGGAGATGAAAGTTCTGCCCCAGGGTCAGTACCTATTTGCTCCTTGAAGCTCATCCAGGATTTTAGATATTTCTGTAATTTTCCACAAGTCTCTCCCTGCACACGGGGACTGTAACTGTTGCTTTTGTCTCTATCCGCATCCCAGATCTTCTTGATTTCCACAGCCAAGGTCTGGACTGTAGAGCGGAGCACCATCCATTTCTGGGTCTCCGGGTGATAGGAGAGGAAGCGCTCCCCATCAAAGAAGAAATGCCAGAAGCCCCTGGCACTCTTATCTTCCTGGATCTTACAGCCCAGAGTCTCCTGGAGGGAATACAAACCTGCCGCAGCCCAGCAGTCACTTTTCTATCTCTAGGTCCCTCTGCCTTCCCTGCCCATGGTGAAAAACTCCAGCCCAGAGCATCCTTCCCTGTTCCCTTCCATCTCTTCCTCAGTGCTGCCTGGGAGATAGCTCTTCTCCCAGCTGCATTCCATAGACCCCCATCCCTTTCACCTACATCCCCAACTAAATCCAGTGAAAAGAGATAATTCCCCATCTCTCTGCCCCAAAACTCTAAGAAAAGGAAAAGGACTCTTCCTCATTCTCACCTTTTTGCTGGTCAGTAAGGGGCATGATATCTGCCAGAGTCATTTTGAGTTCCATCCCCCTCTCCGTCAAGTCCTTGGTCTCTGTGTCACAGGTCTCAGTTCCCAAGTGGGCTTCTGCCCATGGCCCCCAGGGCTCTGCCCTACCTTTCTCACTGTCATAGTACAGGAAGGGCTTTTCATCTAAATGCCCCTCACCAAGAATTTGTGATTGCACAAAGCCATACTGGAATACCACCTTGAGGTCATAACGAAGACTGTGGGCTCCTGGGGGAGGAAGAAACCACATGTGAAAATTCTTCCTAGAAATACTGCATATCAAAGGTTTAATGGAAGGCTCTACTGTCCTGACTCCTTAAGGATGCAAAAATTAACATGTACAAAGAGATATGACATAACAAAATGACAGCAACAAATTCAAACTTATCAATAATCACCCTGAATGTTAATGGATTAAATGCACCACTCAAGAGACGGAGAGTTGCA